>NC_135664.1:4643451-4943451 GCF_964188315.1 Podarcis muralis | reverse complement strand
AGAGGCCGGGGGCCAGCGCTGTCCGGAGACACTTCCGGGTCACATGGCCAGCGTGACAAAGCTGCATCTGGCGAGCCAGTGCAGCACACGGAAACGCCGTTTACCTTCCCGCCAGTAAGTGGTCCCTATTTATCTACTTGCACCCGGGGGTGCTTTCGAACTGCTAGGTTGGCAGGCGCTGGGACTGAGCAACAGGAGCGCACCCCGCTGCGGGGATTTGAACCGCCAACCTTTCGATCAGCAAGCCCTAGGCGCTGAGGCTTTTACCCACAGCGCCACCCGCATCCCTAAATTCCTCTACATTCAACTTAATCTCTGGTTAAGGGCATTTAGAGTTGCAGCCTGAAGCGCAAACATAACTCCCTTTTATTTTCTTGTGCATTGCAAAACTTCAAATTCCGTGATGTAATTTTCCACTTCCGTTGTCTCAGTTACCTACAGCACATTCCTATACATGATTATGCAGAAGCAAGTCCCACCATGTTAAGTGGAACCTAAGTCCAGGTAAGTGCATAGGATTGCAGTCTTAGCTTTCTTTAGAAATCAGCTTAAATGTTTTGTGTCCCTGTTTTTAAGAGAAAGGCCATTTGCAGCATTTTATAAAGGGCATGCATGCATTAGCGGCTGAAAACACAAAAGGGTCATTTTCCCTCCGCTACATTTCAAGGTGCATTTTACATTGCCGTACACCCCATCACTCAATTACCTGACTGGTTTCCCGACACCTGCAACCCCTGTAAACTCCTATTCAATGAAGCTGTCCTCTGCACATGTGCAACGGTTGCTTCAAATGGACACACCTCAGCTTCACTGCAGCTTACATTTTTTTAACCTGATGGAAGCTGCTTTGAGGGTAAGCACATCATTCAGAAGTATTTCTCAAGAAACAACAGGATACCTACGGACTGGGGCCAACGTCATTTGCACTTAGTTTCAAACACCAGCAGTGGGAGCACATGGCAGCCGGAGTAAACACTAATGTGTACACAACAAAAGGAATGAAAGGAAAAGATAAATATGCATTCCTGGGTTTCATCTAGATTTTGCTATCAGCATACAAGTCAGCTGGGGTGGCAATTTTAAGCAGAGAATAATGAAGCACAAGAGCAACCCTCTAGACACTTGGGTGACTGTAGCAACAGGGGAGCAAACAGCCAGTAATTAAAATGGAATGGGGGTGGCAGAGAACCTGAATGGATTGACTGACAGAAAGCCTGATCCCATTTATTCCTCTGGTGTTTCTTTCTGTTCCGTTTATTACCTCTGGATTTTCTTTTCTTTCTTTTTTCCTTTACAAGCTGAATGACTCACACATTCATTCCACTTAACAAGTGGTTTGGATTGTATGGGCTGCTGCTACATGCGCTTGGCAGCTTGTGCTTTTAAAATCCGCCTGAATTTTGTGATCGCTGGTAATTCCTTACATGCCCCAGAAGATACACATGTAAAACAGAAATGCAAACAGAAAGCATATTTGCTAGCCTTACGTTTTATTCACCCTGAAATGCAGGCGTTGGCAACAAAGTCGAGAGACACCCCCCCCCCACACACACACCCTTTTTTTTTTTTTTTTGCAGAAATACAGACAATTGACTACTCAAATGACACATGGGATCATCAGTCTATTGGCACACAGCCAACATGCTATTTGAGACCTTCTAAAGAGAATGTTTCAATGGTTAACACACAGCTAGACACTAATTATGCAGTTTTGCTCTGTAAGTGGGTAAGTGACAAAAATCAACAGCAGCGTTTGGAGTCTATCCAGAATGTGCAGCAACCCAGGCTCAAAGATGATGAAAGATTCAGTTTGCATCCATGCCCAACACAATGTTGATAGGAAACTTTCATATATATGTTTCCCCACTCCACATGGACACCTGGGTCAGGATGACCCTGGCTGCCCACCAATATTAACATGCATTCAGCACGCTTTGATCATGCCAGTATGAGTACCAGCTCCCAAAGATACCTGATTAGCTTCAAAGTCAAGTGAATCCATGGACATAAGGACCTGCTTTAGATCAAATGGGACCAGTGGTCCATCCACCTCAGACGTCCATGTTTCACTGGTCCCAGAAAGAGCTCTTCACTGCTCTCACAAGTGGATGGGGATATTAACATTCAAACCTAACACTTCCACTTGGTTCAAGGTAAAGACACATTCTGTCCTGACAGTTCAAGATCTTTCACATTTAACATTTTGCAGTCATAAAAGTTGCCACTCTTAGGGCCACTTCAAAAATGTGCTGGGTTTTGTACACAGATAGCTTCATTTTTCTTTTCTCAAAGCATGCAAACCACATGTTGTATACAAAGTAAGGGCAGTCAACAGCTGTTTTGAATTCTGCATTTGTCACTGCGTCCCTCCAAGGCTTTCAGGAACAAAAGACCACATAAATGGACCAAGGAACAGCATGAACAAGGAGACCAGGGGGGTGGGGGGGGGATGATGACAACAACAGCAAGAAAAGCCCCTTCTGACATGGATAAAATATTTTCCTCTGAGCACAGGAGAGGGAGCAGCAAAAAATTGTTTTGAACCTCCCTGGGATCTTCAGATGTATGGCAATATACAAATTTAATAAATATTAATAATATTTATTATTAAATATATGGGGGAAACTCTCAGCTCAGCTGATAAAGGAGCAGATACCCAGATGCTTAAACAGTTGAGGTGATTTTAATCTGTTTTAGTATTTTAACTTTGGTGTCTTTTTAAGTATAGTTGTACACTTTTTCTTGATTTTATCATTTTACCTTTTTGTAAACCACTTGGAGGTGGTTGTTGCTGCTGCTTTTTACAACCAAAAGGTGTATAAATGTTATGAAATAAAAACAAAATGTGCAGGTGACCCTCTTCTCCTGCCCACACACTCCAGACATGTGCTATCAGGCCAGCTGATGTTAAGTGGCACATCAGCAACATGGTGTGTGGAAGTCATATTGAACAAAACGTGCAGACAAGGGGTAGTCAACATGGGGCCCTTCAGATGTTGTTGGACTCCCATCTACCCAAGCCAGCATGGCTGAAGATGGAGGATGATGGGAACTGGAGTCCAACAACATCTGGAGGCCCAGCTCCCATTTATATTCTTGGGAAGCCACTGCCAACTGCGGCTTCCTTGCATATGTGCCTTCAGTGAAACACACAGTTAATGATGTTTGCCAAGTTTGCAAAAATTTTCTATTAGGGATGTGCTACTCATACAGAGGTTTTATCATCTCAGAAGCAGCTCTACCAGCCGCTTGAAATGCCTCTATGTATATCCTCCTGAAGGCATTCCCATTTCAAAAAATAAAAGGATCCAGTGAATACTCAGGATTACATTTGTGCTAAAGCACCTTTAAACTTTTCAAAGTCAAAGAACATGCCACCCTTTAACCTAAATAACCAAGCACGCTTTATAAACG
This sequence comes from Podarcis muralis, assembly GCF_964188315.1. NCBI lineage: Eukaryota > Metazoa > Chordata > Lepidosauria > Squamata > Lacertidae > Podarcis > Podarcis muralis. The sequence continues at coordinate 4,940,037 of NC_135664.1, read as the reverse complement.
TTGGTAAGATCAGACCTAAGGCAGAACATTAAACTAAGCAGATCAAGCAAGGCAAGTTAGGAAGATGAAGCCATAATTTCCTTTCTTGCTTAGTTACTGGCGTAAAAGGAACGAAGACAATGTTCTACAATAACATTTGCCTAGGAATGTTTATCTGCTTTCTTACCATTGAATGTTAAGAACACCCTGGCCTGCGGCAGCGAAGATCCGTTTACAGTGCAAAAGAAAATAAACAGCCCAATCAACACTTGGAGACTTAGAAATGCCATTATCTTCAGATGCAAAATGTAATATCCAAGATATGAAACCTAAAACAAAGCACAGGGAAAGAGAGAGAGAGAGAGAGAAAGGTCATTGGAGATTCTACGCATTTTGCAAGATACAACGTCCATAGTATGCAATGTCATTGGAAAGCATGTTTGTACCATTTTCTCTAAAATGAGAAAAGCTTGGCACAGGCAGCAGCAAAATAAAAAAGCACTGGAAGTAAAAAAAAAGGGGGGGCTGCAGTAAGGATTAGTCTCAGTTTATTTCAATAAGGATGATTCCCACCTGCTGGAAAAATAATTACGTTAAATGTCAAGGCAGAGCAAATCAAGGCCAAGAGATCAGGTTTCATGAATGAAAACGTCTTGATATTTTTAGACCTGTCTTTACTGTGCTCTTTTTCAAACATATATATATGTCTAAAGGACCTACTCTGCTTGAAGAGACCACAATAAAAACTTTGGGGTGGCGTTAGCATTCTATAAAACAAAGGACAGAAAAACGCCTCCAGGCAACGCATGCAGCCCAGTTCTGTCTGGAGAGCTGGAGCAGGATGACTAACTAAGGGCCTCCCCCATCTTTTGCACAGGGTACAAGTGACACCTGAGAAGGCTGGAGGCAGAAGGAGAAGATTCTTGGCTGGCAGGCTGCCTTTCACCCAGCAAAAGGCACCGGTTAAGGGGCCCTCCTTCAGGAATCTTTGCCTCCCAAAGCCTGGAACTGGCACTGAAAGCGTGCGCTCCTATAAAGCCAACAAAAGGATGAACACAAACTTTAAGAGCAGAGAGATCATATACTCCAGGCTTGTCTCTTGAGCAATCAGACATCCACTGTGGCTTTGGCAAGATCTATTCTTGAACAGCTCGGCTAAAGACCAAATGTTGCTTCTGCATAAATAACCCCATATCAGTGAAAACTGAACAGCAGAGCCATGGATCGGCGACAAGTATTCAGGCTACTATAATCCATAATCCATAATACAGATTATGCACATTGCTGGGTAACATGCAAAATGCATATGCAGACTATACATGTTCATTGGGCGATGTACAAAACAGCCTGTTGACTGGGCAGATTCCCCTATAGATACTGTCAGGTTTTGCATAGTCTCCAGCAGCTTTGATATCTACTTTCTACACAATTATTTTACACAGTGTAGAGAAGCTACTTTGAATGAACATTATCTATTAGCCATGTACATTTTAAAAAAGAAATACAGAGCATCATTTTCACTCAATAAATAGACCATTACAGCCTATATATAAAACAAGGGTGCTAGTTCCTGAGGGCCCAGCCCTTTTGGGGCCCCAAAATATTTTGGGTGTGGGGTTCCAAAAAGCACTGAGGCAAAGCCAAGCATGGAGTGGCTCCAGTAGTTGTCTCCTTCTCCTTCTCCTCTTGCCGCAGAAGGGAAAGAGGGTCAAAGCAGGCTGCCATCAGTGGCAGTGCCAGGAGGAGGCGGAGGAGAAGCTGCCAGCCTTTGAAGCTGCACGGCCGCCATGTTCAGTTCCACCCCCAGCTCCTGCCAATGTCCTGATGTCACACGCACAACACTGCCCCAACCCAGTCACCCTCATAAACTGGCACCTCTGATATAAAATATTGCATATAGCCAGGAATGTGTGGTGGTGAATGACTCATTCATGGATTTACTCTTTTGTTTGTGGGTTTTAAAACTCAAAAACTGTAAGCGAAGCAGCAAACGGACTGAAGTCATAGTGACTGCATATTAGGCTGAAGAGCAAGAAAGAAATAACTTACAGCCCTAAGAAACTGACAGAATAGATGCCACTTTGAATTCGTCACACTGGCAGCTAGCCCATTCATTTGGGCTAGTTCACCACATCAATCAGGGGGACTTTCTTTGTCACCGACAACCAGTACAGGGCATGATTAAACCAGCCTCTACGTGGTCACTGTATAACATGCACTGCCCTCAATGCCATGTCAGTGAAGCAGATCACATCCCCTGCAGATAGTACTATGAAACAGGAAATGGGTTTCTACGTATTTGGAGAAAAAGAGATAATAGCATAGAGAGAGACTTGGGAGTCTTAGAGCTGAAGTTTTGCTCATCCACAATGCTTGACGGAAATGTCAGTATGTCAATCACCACCTCTCAACCTGATGTGCTTCACCAGTTTGTTACCAAGAAAACCCTCAAGTACACCACCCTTGAATGCGAATGCTTTTAGGACTGATATGGAAAAGGAACAGTTTTTGGCCAAGATTTTAATCACCTCTTAGAAGTGCCCTCAGCCATTTTTTCCACAGGAGCAGCTGAATAACTGCCTACCATGGTTGCCTATTGAAAGAACGGCAGAATTACCTGGACTCTGAACTGGCTTTATGATGCTATCAGGTAGCCAACTTCCAACAGGCTGCATTCTGACTCCATGGTGCCATGCTGTTATCAGACTACCTACTTGCTCCCCAACTGGTTGGGATTGCATAACTAGGAAGAAATTGTGCAGGTTTAAACAGAAAAACGATGTTGAAGATGTACTGCAAAAGCCAAAAAAATGCTGAGGAATTTCAAGGGATGCTATAGTCCCCTTAAAACTGAGAATTTAACACCAAACATGTTTGCATGTGAAACTCTGGGAATGTTCTGGAGGACATGCAATGCATGGGACATTGTAGAACATGTGAATATGAAAAAGAGCCGTGCTGGAACTGGCCAGTGGTCTGTCTCGTGTCTTCAGCCTGCCGCTTCTCACAGTGACCACCAATTAGTGCATCCTCCTGGACGTACATGCAGGACCTGTGCAGCTCTTGCTCATTTCAAGAGGCCTTGAGCAAGAGTACTTTTTAGAATAAGGGCAGAATTGATCTCCATTTCACTCACCACATTCCCCTTTGTAATTCACATGTATAATTCAGGCATTGTACACATAAGACCAATGTGTGAGCAGGAATTGGGGCCACACGGAGTAGCCACTCTCCTAGCGTTGCACTTCGTTGTTTAAACCTGGGCAATTTCTTCCCCAACCAACTGGGGAGCAAGTACCTAGAAACTTAACAAGGGAGTCAGCCCTTTGCTCCTGAAATCAATTTGACTTTGGCAAAAATTACTTGAGGAACAAGCCCATTGATTTCACTAGTGTTGCTGCAGAATGAGCTGTTTAAGTGCCCTAAGGTTTGCACCCTTTGCTGCACAGTATTAACTTCCCACCGCAGCATGCGGGAGCCGAAAGCACTCTGCACCTGCCCCTTAACACTGTGAACATTATACTCCCCAGAGTGTTGACAGCAAGCCATAAGCTTTTTATCCTCATATTACATGGATCATTCACAGCCTCCGTGTTCTACTGGGGCAAACTCAAGGAGATATATTTTCCCCCCTCCGTGCACATTTAGACTTCACCGTCCTTGAAGGGAGAGAACACCTGCTTCAAAAGAACCACAGCAAATCCTTTCGCACAGCGTGGCCAAGGAGGGTGGACTGATGTGACCATGGCCAGTGCATGAGCCAGAGCAACAATTTAGGCTGCAGTCTTAATCGCCACACTTAGCAGCGAGTGGGTTGGGGAGTGCGGGGGGCTGAAGCGAAAGGCTCATAATCCCACTTTCAGCCAGCAAATCGCCGTGCGCCTTCCATCATTTGAAAGGAGCGACAAGCTGCATCAAAGTGACCTGGAGAGAAATGACGCCTGACACAACCATTTCCAATTGGCAGTGACTGATGGGGACTCCCAGCGGCCCTTGGACCTGCCCACTCAGTTAGAGTGGGATTTCTGTATTCCCTCACAAAGCTGGCACACCCTCAAAATAGCCCTGTTCGTTTCCTCCCATTTTATACGTGGGGTTCAGCAAAAGCATCCATTTGGAGTCAAGTTTCTCACCTTACTTTCAAATAACGTTATCAGAAAAATGCACAACTATCACAAGGAAGAAAAAAATCTCTCAGTGCCAGTATTGACACGTTTCCCCCCAAAAAAGGGGTTCAGTTTCATCGTCATCATCCCCACCCCACCCCACCCCCCGCAAAGTACTTCTGGCATATCCACCAGCTGATAGGATATCCTTCACTATCATCTTTTTTGTCTTTTCTTTCTTTGGCAAGGGAAGAAAATGCTATTAAGTCCCATTAAGATTGCTTTGTTCGACCCAAACAAATGGCCAATTACGCTGGATTTGCAAGTTTAATAGAAGCAACAGGATTAGTATTCCACAGTTGTCAAATGTATTCCTTTTAATATATTAAGGGAGGAGAGTGATGGAGTTATGCAATGCGTATTCCAATTATATTGGAAAGATCACAAGTGCTCTTTCCAATTTATGTATTCTAATTTAATTTAGGATGTGTGTGACCAAATTTTACTTGTTATTTTCTATTTCAGCTTTGCTTTGCTATGCTCCACTGACGATCCCCTACAGAACCAATTTTTTAAACAAACAAATAATGTGGGCAAGACTGCAATATCAGGCACAAGTTGAAACCAAATGGGGCTTACTTCTGAGTAAATATGGATAGCATCAGACTGGAGGCTGCAGTATTATAGGCATTCACTTTGGAAAAAGCCATATTTAAAGCACAGTGAGATTTACTCCTGAGTAAATATGCAAAGCACCAGTCTGCACGTGACACTGCTATGTTATTACAGCATTGTGTGCCATGTGAATTTGAGAGCAGAAACAGAATTTTTGAAATGGTCTTTTTTTAAAATTCCCTTCTTTCACAGAAAACCATATCGTTTTAATTCACAAAAAAGAAGCATCGCTTTTGAGCTTGCAGCCCAAGTGAGAACTTGATCTTCCCCAAAACCAAGGCAGTAAAATATTCGCATGTGTCTTAATAACGCACGATCTCTCCCGGCAAGCAGGGAGATCCTTGCAGAAGCAGAACGCCCAAGAAAAGGGAGAGCCTTCCTGATCCCAATGCTCATTGCTCCTTAGTTAGCAGACCAGGAGGAGGAGGAGGAGGAGGAGGAGGAGGAGGAGGAGGAGGAAGAAGGGACCTAAGGCGCTGAAGTTCAGGCACTGCTCGCGGGGAAGCGGAGGGGGAAACAGCAACCTTTTGCCTGCTGCTTTTGGAAAGCGTTTTCCAGCTTCCCTGGGAAGGCAGGTGTCAGGCGCTCGCGCCGGCACTAAGGGGGGGAGAGAGAATTAGTCTGTGGAAGGAAGAGAAAAATATTCACCCATTCAGCGGCTGTCAGAAGTGTGTGTGTGTGTGTGTGTGTGTGTGTGTGTGTGTGTGTGTGTGTACATGCACACAAATATATTTGCACATACACAACGCACACATTTTCTACACAAACACAATATTGGCGTCCACTAGGAGTTTAAAAAAAATCCCAATAATCAGTCATCAGTTTCCTCATCCATTTGCCAGGCTGAAAGGGAACTTTCCATTGTACTCACCGACCCACTGAAGGATTGAGTCCTGAAGGGGCCCCGCGGTTCCGGTTTGGGGGAGCGAAAGAATACTTTTGAAAATCCCAGGGCTCTGAAACCACTTTTCCCTTTCCTGGGCTGCGCTAAGTAGAGTCCCAGCTGGTGCGCGCGTGTTGAGAGAGAGAGGCGCGACTGGAGGAGTTGGATCCTGGCAGGTCCCCGGAGCCTCTTGCGCGCAGAGCCCTCGCCGGAATGGGCAGGAGCGGCGGCGCGGCGCGCTGGAGGCTGCGCTTCCCCCGCCCAGGACCCGCCTCACTCGCCCCGGCGCTGCCCACGAGCCTTTGCAGACATCCCTCGCCGAGCAAATCGGCGGAGCGCCGCGTAAAGAAACGCCCGAAGCCCCACCTACGAGGAAGGAGCCCCGGCGAGAAGGAAGGAGCAGGGAGCGAGTGGCACAGCGCGAGTCCAGGGCGCCTTGGCCGGCGCCGGGCAGGTCAAAGCGCCAAGCCCTGCCCGCCTCGCGCCAATGGCAGAGTGGGAAGGAAGCACAGGAGCGGGGGCTTCAGCCCTCCCAAGAAAACGTTTGAGGGGGCCCGGACCCCAGCAAGTTGAGGAGCGCTCCCATTCCAACAGGGCGCGTACGCTGCATCACGTGAAAGATGACCTGGGCCCCCACAACATTTTATTCAAGTTGGCACCCCTGGAAGGAACCCCAAGGACCATCTAGACCAACCCCCCCCCCCCAATGCAGGAATCTCAGCGAAAGCATCCGAGGCAGGTGCTTAGAAACCTCCACGGAAGGAGAGTCCACAACCTCCTGAAGGAGTCTGCTCCACTGCTGAACATGTCTTACTATCAAAGTGCTTTCTGGTGTTTAGTCGGAATCTCCTTTCTTGTAACTTGAAGCCATGGGTTCAAATCCTACCCTCCAGAGCAGGAGAAATCAAGCATGTTCCCTCTTCCATGTGACAGCCCTTGATATATTTGAAGATGGCTATCATATCTCCTGACAGTCTCCTCTTTTCCATGCCATGCTAAACATTACCAGCTCCTTCAACCGTTCCTCATAAGGCTTAGATTCCAGACCCTTGATCATCTTGCTTGCCCTCCTCTGCACACATTCCAGCTTGTCAACATCCTTCCTAAATTGTGGTGCCCAGAATTAGACACAGTATTCCAGGTGTGGTCTAACCAAGGCAGAATAGAATGGTACTATTGCATAAGATGAGGGACGCAGGTGGCGCTGTGGGTAAAAGCCTCAGCGCCTAGGGCTTGCCGATCGAAAGGTCGGCGGTTCGAATCCCCGCGGCGGGGTGCGCTCCCGTCGTTTGGTCCCAGCGCCTGCCAACCTAGCAGTTTGAAAGCACCCCCGGGTGCAAGTAGATAAATAGGGACCGCTTACCAGCGGGAAGGTAAACGGCGTTTCCATGTGCGGCTCTGGCTCGCCAGATGCAGCTTTGTCACACTGGCCACGTGACCCGGAAGTGTCTCCGGAAAGCGCTGGCCCCCGGCCTCTTGAGTGAGATGGGCGCACAACCCTAGAGTCTGTCAAGACTGGTCCGTACGGGCAGGGGTACCTTTATTGCATAAGATACCGCTGCTGGGCTGCAAACCCCTGCAACCTTACCTGGAAGTAAATCCCATAGGACTTTAGGATTCCTATAACATCCTTAGGAATGGCTTGTTTTCTATTTCTTGTTGTCTCAGAGATACAGCAAGATGGGTTTAAACCCAGCTGCCTGCAGGACCTTGAAAACACAGAGATTCACTTTCATCACAGACTCCCACTGATAATTGTTTGGGGTTTTTTTCCAAAGAAAAGATGGCTTTCCATTCCCACTCCCTTATTATTTCAAGGCTAGTCTGTTGTGTTGGGACCTCTAAATAAATGTCAAGTTCAGCTTCCAGCAGCAGGCAAGCCTCTGAAAGCAAAACTTCAGAGTAATTAAGATGAGCCATAATGGCCAGTGTGCATACAGTAGCATGCCTCTCCTGCAGACCCTCAAGCACCTCTGCCAGCCATTCAATCCTTCAGTCAATTCGCACCTCCCAGCCATTGATTTCTGCAACCAGATGCCATTCCAAACAGTTGCAAAGGACTTCTTTGGATCCAGGGCTCCGCTCCAGAACTTAATGCTATGAATGCTGGGGCTCAATCTTAGAACAAGCGAAAGAAAGAACACCACTGAGCATGTGCAGAGTACATCTTGCTCATTTATAATCAGCAACATCCCAAGTAAGGGTCAGAATCCATAACACCAAAAAGGGTTGGACAAACATCAGTGCCATCAAAAGCTTTCAACGCTTCAAAGAGTTCCCAGAACTTTGAGCAAACTCCTGCCTTCTCGCTCCAATAGACCAAAGGGGTTAAAGTTGGTATGGGGAACTTGTTCCACTTTGGGTGTCATCAGACTCCCATTCCAGTCAACCCCAGCCAATGTTGTTGGCATCCCTCTGTTTCATGAGACAATGGAGTGCACCTCTGGGATGAAGTCAGCACTGAAGTGACCCCCCCCCCTCCTGGGCACAAGCCTAGGCAGTAGGTACAATCCTGAGCTGCCTAGATGACACAACCTCCCTCTCAGCTTTGCTGATGTGGTCCAAAGGAAAGCAGAGCAAAACATTGGGTACCAGCTTGGCTGCAGGAGTTGCCGGAAGGAGGCATACAAGGTACCATCCAACCACCTTAGGGACTTCACTCCAGATTTGTGTAGGGTTTACTCCCCAGCTTTTTCTTCTCTCAAAGATATCCTGCACGGCAGTGAAGGTTTAGGATCAGAGTTTTCCTTCTCCTAGATTGGCTACCTTCCCAAGTTGACCAGCTCTCGTCTGCTTCTCACTTCCCTCTACAGCATGTGCAGAAACTACCTTCTTGACTGTTGGACCCAATATTGGCCCCATCCACCCAATCCCCTGGAGCCTGTCTTCTCATGCAGGGGAAGTTCGTAACTCGCTGAAGGTTTGAGACCCATCGGCTACACTCACCTGGTTTAGCCAGCCACCCGAAGCTGATTCCTGGGGAGTGACTGCTGTTGCATGCTGACAGCTTCTTGGAGCCACAGGTGAGAGCTGAGTGCAGGGTGAGGACCTAAGGTGGATCAACTACCCTAGAAGAAGCATGACATGTCCCCCACCAGAAGAACTACCCCTTCCCTAACCCCCCCCCCCCATGTATTCAGTAGTGACTACATTAACAACTGGAGTTCAATAACATCTTGAGGGAACTATGTTGGCTACTCCAGGTTAAATAATGCCTTCTTTTACCCATGGAGATGGTCTTAGGGATGCACTAATAGGATCGCTGTCAAATATTGATTTGAGTTTGGATCCAGAGAGGCTGCCCCAGAAAGTCCCTGACAAACTAGGGAAAAACCAGGCTTTATTTCACCTGGGTTAAAGATCCAGTTTGGCACCCACCTCAAGCACATTTGCACACACACACACACACACACACACACAGAGAGAGAGAGAGAGAGAGAGAGAGAGAGAGAGAGAGAGAGGGAGGCTGGGAGCCTCAATGCCCCCCCCCCGGAGGCTTCACCCAGGGCAAAAAACCCAGCTAGCCCCCTCCGCCCATAGCTACGGCACTGATTGAAGGTTCTGGTTTGTTTGCATGGAGGTTATGTAACAATGAGGACTCATCTTGATTTGCTTAAATTATTTGAGCAAATAATTATTTGCTATTAGTCATTCAATCATCCCAGATTTTTTAATGCATTTCTCTCTCACTTTCCTAGTTGCAAAAAAACTCTTCTTTATCTCAAGCAGATATGTTGTGCTATGATGGCGGAGTGCCTTACTCCACTTAATCACACAAAGTTAAATGTCCTGGTGTGCATGTGAATCCATCTCACAAAATACTGACATGCTGGAGGTGTGCTCAGTGGGGAAAGAAAGGCACCGCACATGCTTAGAGGCACTCCAGTCTTTCCTGGTTTTTCCTGGGAAAATGTTATTGCAAGGAGGGGTTGGGGCTAAAGTCTGGTGAGCCTTGATTCAGATTAATGACTGTGGGGCAAGAGGAGGGGACATGGAGCATCACAGTCCATTTGTTGTCTCTGGAGCTCATATCTCTGTGATTCTCCTGCGACTCTAAACAATAAATCTGTTCTGTACTACATTTGTGAGAGCCGTTGTCTCCTTGGCAATATTTTCTTCCCAAGTCTCTGGAAAGTGAAAACACATACTTCAATGGCATGCCAAGTTAGATAAGTATTGCCAAAGTAGAAAGGGACAGGCCCTCAGTCCTCCCCAAGCTTCACACTCCTTCGCTTGGCTACAGTGCTTGAGATTGTGGGCTTATCATTGCTTGCCTCAAAAGAGCAGAGCAAATTCCCCAGGCATCAAAAGCCATCAGAGTGCTAAGAAAAATTTAATCTTGCACTAAGTGTTTCTCTTCTCTCTCACTTTTACAGAGGTAGTAAGAGAGAAAATCCTAGCATGGCCAATTTCATTAAAAGCCAACGTAATGGGGAAATGCCCTGGATTTTCTCGTTAGGAAGAGCTCCATGCCTGCCTTCTATTAAATGCTTGAGATTAGATATCCCCCCATAGGTACGGAGGAAAGACAAGGCTTCAATATATTATGATCCAGTAGATGTCACTAAACTGTGAAGAGAGGGTAGATGAAGTAAAGCTGTGCTTACTTGCAGAGAGCAAATCTCAAATCTGGTGTTGACTGTTTTTTTAAAGTGACTTTTATCTGTAAAACCTTCATTTGTGTGCATACAGGATGGAAGAGGATTTCTAAGCATTTCAGAGATTCCAAGGCCCTTTGATACCCCTTGGTCATAGGAAACTGTGTTATACAGAGTCAGACCAGTGATCCATCTAGCTCAATATCGTCTGCATTGGCAGAAGGCGTCCAGTTGTTTCGCAGCCTTACTTGATGATGCCGGGGATTGAACTTTGAATCTTCTGAATGCAAAACAGATACACTACCAACAAACTATGACCTTTCTGCATCGGTTCTAAATGTTCTGCTTCTTTGTTGAGAGGTGACCATGTCAGGACTCTATAGACACTTTTCTGGATCCCAGCTGGAGACTTAGCAGACCACTGATGCAGAGGGGGGCAGCACTAGCACTTATGCACACAGCACAAGAAGTGAAGGAAGCCTTCCAGTACATTTTGTTTTTCCAGCTCCCACAAGGATCTGGAGCATTTCTGTTGTAGCAGAGGAGGGGAGGTGCTGATCCTAAGCATTGCATAGCATTCTTTGGCCTTCTGTGGGGTCAGAGAACTCAGTGGCGTAGCGTGGGGGGTGCAGGGGGGGCTGGCCGCACCGGGCGCAACATCTGGGGTTAGGGCAAATCCACGGATTAGGGGGCGCAAATCCACGGGTTAGGGGGCGCAAATTACTTGCCTTGCCCCGGGTGCTGACAACCCACGCTACGCCACTGAGAGAACTTCACCCTCTTGTTATAGATATAGAGGACAGGGCCCCTACTATACCGCTTAAGGGTGTCATCTTCTTCACTCTTCTGCTTAAGTGGAAGGTCTGAACTTTCCTAAAGATGATTGCAGTGGCAGAAGCGCTTGCTCAACCCCTAAAGCTCCTTTTTGAACATGAGAAGTTAAGGGAGACAAAAGGAAGAGCAGCTGCAGCAGAAAAAGTGGGAGAGGGTAAGGGTGAAAGTGACTTGAGCACACATACACCCCTTTCCTGCCCTCCATCTGACACATCATGGTCTTTTACCCACTGGTGGAGGAAGAGGAGGGGGGAGCGCACTGCCTCTGGCAGTGCGATCCTGGTGGGGTGCCATCGTGGCTGCCCCTCCTGCCCGTACTGGGCACCATGCCCCTGCAACCGTCATGCCACACCCCTAGGATGCCCGCCATGCCCGGCCCTGCCTTCTCTCCGCCCCTCGGTGCCAGAGCATGAAGCTCCGCCACTGCTTTTACCTCTTATAAAAAGAGTTAAAGCTGACTGTGCTCTCATAATCACAGATCAAAATAAAGCTCACCTCTCTCTGAAGTTACCACAAATTTCCATAAAAAAGCTTCTTTCTAATGTCAGCCTGTTATCTTACATTAACTGACTGCAGTTTGTATTTTTGGTTATAATGTTACATGCAATTTGAACAGAGAATGCAGTTCCTCTTTCATTCATGTGGACATCCTGTTGCTTTCAAAGTAGCCATTTGTGGCTGGCTAGATGTTATGCATAGCTAACTAACTGTTTACATTGTGCAACATACCTAGGAGAGATTTCTGGAGGCTGGTCAGTTCACTCATGCACATTACTTGATTACTCAATATTTCATTGCTGAGCATGTGAATTGACTCCACTGAAAGCCCAACACTGGAGGTAGTGCGAGATAATGTGAAAATTATAGGCATCCGTACATGCAAGTCACAGCTTGATACAGCCATCACCTATCAAGCAATAACCATTGGTGTGTGAAACAGCCCCTGCAAATCCATCATACTGAACCGTCAAAGCATTTTGCAGTTATTATGGCAGCATCATTAACTATGACGTTCACAGAATCTTGACTGGAAACTTGATATAGAACAGAAGTTCTTACTAAAACCTCAAGATCCTTCACTCAGAGTCAGTTGCAAAAGTCATACAGTTAAAAATGAAAGCATTCCAAGCCCAGGAATTTATTCAGAGTACCAGAACTAAAACAACATTCAAAGTCCTTCCCCACAAAAAACTACTTCCCTAAAGTTTCTTTATTTCAGCAGCCTAATTTAGGATGGCAGCAAAACAGGGAGGGTCATTTTGTTGTTTAAAGAATTGATAGTCAGAAATCCTTGCCAATCTAGTGCACATCACCTCCATCACTGGATCAGACAGTAGATCCCAATCTAACCTTTGTCCACATCTGATTTAATGTGACTTGTCAGTCAATTCACTCTAATATTTTCTCAGCTGAGTAACAGAGACCTTATAATAGATATGCTATTAAAACTTGCAAAATAATCACAATCCTTTATGTGCGAGCAATAGATCAACACAGCAACATCTAACATTTAAAGGCACCACCTTTGTATGCCTCTTAGTGCTCTCAAATCGAGGGTCTTAAGGTTTTAGATGTCATTGTGTTGACATATTTCTCCCACATAAAAGATTGTGATAATTTTGAAAGTCCTGAGCACAAATAATCCTAATAATCTGGGCACATTTATTTTATTTTATGAGCAAGAAATAGTAAGAATGTGAGCTCATGCTATATTTTCAACATTAGACATCTAGCTTAAGTAGCATGCCTCAGTTTTTGTTTCAGTTGCATTGCAACAATATGAGTTAATGTTAAACCAGATGTATGATTAGTTGTCCAAAACCTGAAGTGGGGTTTTGATACAAGCAGATATCAGGCTTGTGGGTGAAGGAGTGGGGAGCAAGATTTGCTTCTGGCTGCAATTTTTAAAGCAATCCAAGAAAGGAGAAACACAAGAACTTTTATCTGAAGACAAAATAAAATGTGTGAAAGCCCTACTGAAATGAATGAAGGGGTTAAAACTAGAATTAGCTGGCTCTGCCTGTCATTGGCTCTGGCTCCACCTCCCGGTGGCCTCCACATTTTTCACCCTATGGGGCACCAACCACCACTGGACAATCACCTTTCCCATCCCAGTCATGTAAGAGACAGAAGAGCCTTATAGGAGCCAGTCTAAAGGGGAAAGAATTTTGGGCCAGAAAGCCTCAGAATGATATTACCAAGAAAAAGATGAACAGCAGGTTCCCTTGTTTTATTGAAGCTGCATTTGGAGACAGTCAGGTCGTATATCCACAGCAGTGACCAGAGGAGAAATGACTGCTGGGAAGAGCATAGAGGGAAGAAATGCCATGGTACATCTGCAGTGGCACAACCAGATGCCTTCATCTACCCCAGATGCAACAAAACATGTCTCTCCTGCATCCCTCTACAGCCACAGCAGGCACTGCAACTCTCCAACAGTTTGACTTCACACCCAAAGGTGCACTCCTCCATTGTCTCCTGAGACAGAGAGATGCCAAGCACTAATGGTGAGCCCAAGAGAAGGGCAGCTTCGTATAGATGCAGGCAGTTCTTCAAATCACTTGGTCCCAAATTAGTCCTTATTTCATCTTCCTTATTTACATTTTTTTTAAAGTTGATCAAAGATACTATTGTTCCAATGACATCATGGAAAGAGTGCAGATGCCAAAAAGACAATAGAGAAGATATAGAGAGAGGGCAGGTAATAGTAACAACAACAATGGAAAACAGTTTTTAAAAAACAAAACCCTGTGTCATGACTTCCACTTCAAGCATTCATCTTGGCACTTGGCAACTTGCTTGATGAGGGTGTGTATTGTGAAGGCACCAGTTAGTATAATAATTGAAAGCAAGTTGTGAACGGCATTTGGGACCAGGATGGATCGTGATGGTGGAAGAAGTTGTGGCTCTACAGTTTGGTCTGCAGAGGATCTGAGTATGTACCCATGTGCTGGAGAAATCCCCTGGGGCCAGTAGCAAGCCAGGCCACTGTATACAGGTGCCCATAATTCCTCTTGCACCTTGAGTCAGAGTCCTTCAAAGCAATACCACATATTTTGCTCAAACAATGCTTCACAGTTTCTCATCCCATCTCACTAAAGATGCCAACAGATTCATCAGGAAATGACACAATAGTGGTGGAGTAGAAGACTGAAGACTTGGATGATAAATCTTGAAGAATGCCCTTGGCAAGAGGCAGGGTTTGGGATAGGCAGCGGAGCGGATGTGTTGGCAGCAAGGCTTAATCTTGGTGTGCAACTCTTTGGAGCGAGTTGTCTACTAACTTTGAGCTCTACTTGAGGTCTCCAACTCTGTGCTTCTTGTTGTCTTACTGATTTCTGACTGGCCTTTGCTGCCAGGAGGACACCAAGTGGACCATCCTTGCCCACTCCATCCTAGCCATCCTTCTTCAGGTGGGCTCTGCTTAGTCCTCCCCCTGTGCTGGTTTTGTCCTGATAGGACTAGACAAATCCACTGAATTGTGCTGAAAATCTGTCTTCTAAGATCGTGAAGGCCCATGCTAAGGTAGCGTTTGGTCTGATCTGACACTGTCACAAACCACATGCAGAAAGGATTAAATAAAGTAGAGCAAAGTTTTTCAGATGAAAAAATAAATATGAGAACAGGGGGAAAGGGAATGTGAAGTGGGAAAGTGTAAGGATAAGCAGCATGGTTACATGAAAGGGAAAGGTGGGAATTTATCTAATTGGAATGTGAAGCCCTTCAGAAGATAAAGAGGCACAGCAATGAGCTTTGTGTGCTTTGATTGTAATCAAACACGTTTCTGATAAATTGTGTAATTATTGGCTCTTACAGATGCACTAAAATCAACATCAAACATTAGCTGCAGCACAAGAGGAAAAAACCTTTACAGACATAGCCAATATACTCAGACCAAGGTTTGTATCTAATGTTAGTCCTGTTCAGAGGAGACCTATTGAAATTAATAAGCATGAATAACATAGGCCCATTCTTTTCAGTGGGTCAGCACTTGAGTATAACTTAGTAGTACACAATAGAGAGGAGTCTATTCAGCCGACATGCTGCATTTTTTATTCTCTGATCTAATTATGCCTTTATTACTTATTACTTATTTTTGCTCCTTGTAAGAAAAACAGAGAATCAGGTGGTTTATCTAGTAACTTCAGCTCTTTTTTTCATTTCAGGAAACGGGGCTTTGGAAAGCATATTTTGAATATGGGAGTCATTGAAGTCTCAGTACCACAGCACTACCAGGCAGGACTTTAATATGGCAAGGTCACACCCAGTGCTACTCTTACACATAAGCTGCAATATGTGAGACAAACCTGGGGCTGTCCGCTAATGAGGGATTGGAGCTGAAGAAGAAGAAGAAGAAGAAGAAGAAGAAGAAGAAGAAGAAGAAGAAGAGGAGGAGGAGGAGGAGGAGGAGGAGGAGGAGGAGTTTGGATTTGATATCCCGCTTTATCACTACCCGAAGGAGTCTCAAAGCAGCTAACATTCTCCTTTCCCTTCCTCCCCCACGACAAACACTCTGTGAGGTGAGTGGGGCTGAGAGACTTCAGAGAAGTGTGACTGGCCCAAGGTTACCCAGCAGCTGCATGTGGAGGAGCGGGGACGCGAACCCGGTTCCCCAGATTACGAGATACTGCTCTTTACCACTACACCACACTGGCTTCCCATAACTGACCCGCAACCCTTTCCGCTGCTACTTTCCTCACCCCCTTCAGTCCAGAAATAAGTCCAAGCTGGCAATGACCAGAGGAATTGGGGAGGGGAGAGAATAAGTGAGCTAGGACAGGCTTACACACTCATTCCTTTCCCCTGATTCTCCCGGAATATATGCCTGTCCTTGTGTTACTGGTAAATTAAAGCTTGCCCGCTTGCCATAGAATCCCATGCTAATTAAACTGTTTTGCAGACTAACAGAATGATCTTTCAAGCACTCTTCCAGAGACATCCTTTGCAAATGGATGAAATGCTTGCACTGCTGGGTAGCATGACACCCACATAGCAAACTATGCATTAAAGATGTAGAATCACACTGTAAATGAAAAATAAGAAATGTGTTAGGTTTCATTAGCCTCACACATATCAGGAAGTCAAAGCTGACGCTGTTTAAAGAGGGGGTTTTAAAAGTCAAATGGACAGGGATCATCTGCATTCAGAAGAGCACATCAGCACTCATAGGCTGTCATCTATTCATGTATTCAATTTTCAGATAAAGCCAATTAGAATTTGCTGTTATTTTGCAAGCTTGATGCAGCGCTCCATGGCAGATGAAGTAACTATAGGTTTCAGTGGCAGCAGGTTTTTGAGCAGGAGTGTGTGGCTCACTTCCCATGTAGTCCTGTATGTGTAACCTCTTGCAATGTCCTTTTAGTTCCTGGGCTATATCCCAAGAGAATAGAGAAGAAAAGATATAAAAAGATAGGGAAATAGAACAGAGAGGAACTGTAAGAAGACTGCTGTGTTCTATTGATCTGTCTGCAGCATCTCAGCTACTAGCTAGGTATGACTGCAGACTTCTACACATCCAGTCCTGAACCCTGCAGTGATGATGAGTTAGACTAGCGGTCCCCAACCTGGTGCCCTCCAGAACCTTTGGACTACAACTCTCGCCAGACCCAGCCATCACGGCTGTACTGGCTAAGCATACTGGAAGCTTTGTGTTCAGCAATGTGAATAGTCAGAAAGATCTCACATTAAAATATGAAAAGGGTTAAAAATCAAGGTCTATTCATAGATGTTCTAAGAAACATGAGAATGGATCTTTGTTCTTTTTACAGTTGCTTTCTGAATAATTAGCTATAGCCGATGTACAGCATGCAAAAAATGTTGATTTCCCTGGAAAGATGCCAAAATACACATTTGCTTTTGTCCCATTTGTGCTGATGTAAAATTTGGAACTGATAATTTTCTTCTTCAAAAATGCCAATTTCCCGCTCTTTCCTATTAACAAATGTTAGAGTGACAATCTGGTCTTTCTGAAAGATATAGCCAAGACCTTCCCATCCCCTTCCCCAGCCACCATTATCTTTTAGCCCTGTCGTTGTTCATAGTCTTCAAGTATTCTCCTTTTGTTGCTTTCTCATGCAATGCTACTTTTCCTCTTAAGCTTCTTTATCATTCTTAATGCTTAACAGAAAAGGAGACTTAGGAAATTGATTTGTATTGTGAAAACCATCTTGGCAGACATGCCCTGGACTGTAAGCCAAGTCCACTGCAAAGTGAGTAGCAATCATGTGAATGAATCCCAAAACTAATACAAGGAAGTATGAGTGGTCTCCCCTTATCATCATGGCTCCAGAGTGATCTCTGTCTCCCAGACGAAGAAGAAGAAGAAGAAGAAGAAGAAGAAGAAGGAGGAGGAGGAGGAGGAGGAGGAGGAGGAGGAGGAGGAGGAGGAGGAGAAGAAAGTGTTCTCAGTGTTAAAAGTTTGGCAACAAATAAGCCCTCTAAATTGTGGGAATCATGAGTGTGTCCACACTTGATCAGGAATGCTACTAATGTCAGCCTGGATATGTGATAAGTGATAATGTCACACGCTGCGCACCAGACCTTTGCAAGAGAATGCAGAAGAAACTCTCCAGCTTAGGGAAGACCCAAAACTGGACAGGAGGGAAGGAACATGGCAGGGATTTGGTTTGGCTCATATTTCGATTTAAACCTAACCAGTGCCTTCCCTCCCCCCTAGAAAAAAGGTGGCAGTACTCACCATGAAGTTGTTATAGTAAGTGCCACACTTTTAACATATCCTCTGATGTACCCTCATCTTCTCTAGATCACTTCCTGCTTTTTGTATCAACTGCAGAATGACATCCTTGTAGCAGCCATTATTCCACACATTTGGTAGGGCAAGATAAGGTCCTAGCATCCTGATGAACATCAGCGAATAAGTTGTCCATATAAGCATTGCCATTCAAATGGTGTGCATGTACTGTATCTTGTGATTATGTGGGCTGGGGCTTACCTCCCCCCCCCCCCCCCATATTTTATTCAACTCGGCAGGCCTGGTTTGGACCTTGTTTACTTTTTGCCCGAGGTTTCCACATGCTGCAACTGTCAGTAATGGAGAGTGGGAGACGTTGCCTAGAAAAGAAAGAAAAATGCTGATTAACACCTTTTATTAATTTAGCCTTAGTTAAGAACAAAAGAATGCAGAACTCATCACACATCAACTCCCCCTACCAGGACTGAACTTCACATAACAGCATGTCTTCAAACAGCACTTGTGCAGCAGACTAAACAGTTCCTCAGCGAGTGGGGCTTGGCCAGGAATGCAGCTTATGGAGCCTTCTGCTTCGCTGATGGACAATTTACAGAAGAGCCCTGGCTCTCGCCTTCCAGTCTAATCTTAAACAACTTTAGGTATTCCTAGAACATCAGTCGGCCTAATGATTGACAGGTGAAAGCATGCTTCTTTTTTTTGCAAGTAAATAGCAGAAACCAAAACAGTTCACCAGCAAGAAAAACCAAGAATGTGAAAGTTTATTTCTTGGGAAAGGTTTTGGGAAAAGACTGGCTGGCATCTCTCAAAGATGCTCTAGATCAATGCCAAAGAACATTTTTGAACCAGAGGAACTCATTCCCTTCTGGACTGTTTTACAGGGGCCATGTACCAACGGCAGGCAGGGCCTGACGCGCAGCGTAAATTAATAATGCAAAGTTTTTAAGTTAAAGAATAAGAGCTTTACTGCGTTAAATTTCTTCATAAACAACATGCTTCCAAACAGTTTGACTGAGATTACAGGCTGACTCTGCTCACAACTCAGGCAGACTGACTCTGATTGAAATTTTACAGAGAACACAGAGAGAAAATGGCTGCTACTTATAAGGAGAATGAGTCACATGTCAGAGTGACTCCACAGTTAGCAGTTAGGTCTGAATAACTTTAGTAGGTCCGGATGATTGTGCAGTCCCAGCACTTCCCAGCCTGCTTTGCTGCTTCTGCTCTCATGTGTCTTTGTCACATGACAGGAACAGAGGCAAATGGGGCGTGAGCAACACCATTATTTTTTTAGTCCAGTGGAGTACCGTATTTTTCACTCCATAAGACGCACCTGACCATAAGATGCACCTAGTTTTTAGAGTAGGAAAACACACAAAAAATATTCTGAATCAAATGTTGTACTAAACTATTTAAAGCAGCAAAGTGGGTGGCTCCTGTCGGCTTTGCTGCTTTAAAGCGAGCCTCAGAGAAGGGAAGGAAGGGAAGCCATGGCTGCCGTCTGTCCCTCCTCCGCAGCTTGCTTTAAAGCAGCAAATTTAAAGCAGAAAAATGGGCATCTCCTGTCCGCTTTGCTGCTTTAAAGCGAGCCATGGCTCCCCTTCCTTCCCTCCTCTGTGGCTCGCTTTAAAGCAGCAAAGCGGACAGGAACCGCTTACACGTCCCTCCTCCGCGCAGCATTCACTTCATAAGACGAACAGACATTTCCCCTTATTTTTTAGGAGGAAACAAGTCTGTCTTATGGAGCAAAAAAATACGGTAATTTCTTCACACACACACCCCTCTCTGGCCCCCTCCCAGCCACGCTGCACTATCCTAGTTGAAGGATACATTCCACCTAGGCAAAAAAATGGTGAGAAGCAGCGTCCACGAGGACTGTGGTCTGGGGAGAAGTTGTGGGGGGTGTTTTTTTTGCCAGGAAGAGGCCTGGAGGTCCACAATTGGCCCCCAAGCCCGAGGTCCCTCACTGCTGGTGTATACAATCTGTTTGAAACAGGACCACAGCTTCAAAGCTGTCTCTGAAACAATAGGGAGATGGCAAGAAAAATTGTGCTAGCAAATGGTCATGCAGAAGCTATCGACTTACCACATTCCTGAAGGTTTTTGCTCTTGCTCCCCCCCCCCCTTCTACTTCTCTCTGCATGTCACAGCCTGGGGCTCTGCACATCCAAAGCGGGAAGACAAAAAAAAAAATTAAGAAGGTCAAAAGTGAATAATAAGGAGTCCTAGCATTCCATCTCTTCACATGACAATAGAGGGGGAAACCCTGCCAAGGGCTCTCAGGCATGCAGCTTCTCAGGGACAAAGCAGTGCAAACAGGTGCTGAAGGAGACGGAGAACTGCCCTGCGAGGCATCTGTATCATTCTAGCTTTACCGCGGTGGGTCAGGCTGCCGTGAAAGACACGGAAGCAGCAGGGCCAATTAAAAAGAAAAGAAAGGGCACTGAAGCACCCTAATTAGTACAGAGGAGGACACACACACACGTAAAAACAAGCATTTCATTACAGCCCTTTTCAGGTGTTCTAGCCTGCATTGCACAAAGGAAGGTCTGGAGCGGAGACCCCCACCCAGGACGGGTGAATCTGCCCATTTTCGTTCCTCTCCATCTCTCATTTTCCCAGTCATAAGTTTCATTCTTCACATTCCTACATCAGGTTATTTTTTAAAGGTCCTCATGAAAATTCACCAGAACTATAGTGAGGATTTCTCCTAATATACATGTTTGTATGCTATCTTGCCTACCAGGCACAGCTTTGCACAGCAATACCCCCTAATATAATGCATTTTTTGTCCATTATTCTCTCCAAGATATGCACTTTACCCTACTATATGCCTTTTGTGTGCCATTACTGGGCTGGAGAACTGTATTGCAAAATTCAGAGAAGTGTGAATTTGGAAGGAGGAGGCTTTTCCAGAAGGCTGCATTTTGGCCCATGTATTGTTATGGAAAGTGCAAATTAGGTAAGTTCTCCTTTAAATGCAGGCACAATTCCATTCTATTTGCATTTAAAGGCAGATCTACCTAATTTGCACCTTCTGAAACTTTATGCAAACCAAAGCATAGTCATCCTCCAACATTTGCACATCTCTAAATTTTGCAATGAAATTCTCCAGCCAAGCAATGTGTGCAAAAATGCATATACTAGGTTAAAGTGTGCATATAAATGTTCATATTAGTAAATTAACATCCAAAACCACATTATGTTAGGTGATCCCCTCCCCCACAAAAATGTGTCTATAGTGGAAAAATACAGACAAAAATATGTATATTAAAAGAAAATCACAGAAAACTGCCAATGAACTTTCAGAAGAACTGTTTTTCAATAGAAAAATTTAAAAAAATCTCAAACCAATGTGGAAATGTAAATATCCAAATTCAAGACTGGAAAAAATGAGAATCTGGGAAAAGCTTATATTGAGATATTCAGTCATTCCTACCTGGATGTAAATTTCATTGGACAAAGTGGGGCTTACCTCTGAGTAGACATGCATAGGGTGCACTGTTAGCAATTTCTTGGCAATTGCAGCTTGGAAACTGCTGTATGTGGTGTCACGGAAGCTGCCCTAGTTAATAATAATAATAATAATAATAATAATAATAATAATAATAATAATAAATTTTATTTGTATCCCGCAGTCCCCGGCCAAAGCTGGGCTAACATCATATAAATAAGACGATATGCCGAATACAAGCCATCAATCAATTAAGATACATCCCACAATTAAGTCAAACAATTAAAATTAAAACTGGACAAGTGGCAATCCTCAGTTGAGAGATTTGCATTATAGTCTTAACCCCCACTCCCACCCCAATGATCATTGAAAGCAAGCTCTAATTTGCACAAAATAAAGTAATTCAAATCTAGGACTCTATTTTGGATCAATAAATCCAATATTCCCACGTGCATGTTCCTTGACAACAGTGACACGTAGCTGACACACATACAGTAGACTTTGGAAAACAAGTAGCAGGCCTCTTATTCTTCTGCTACACATTCAGGATGACTGTGCCAAGGTCATGTGATTCACTCACCGTTGAAGTTGATAAATATGTACATAGGTCAAGGCGACACTCCCGAGAGCTCTACCTAGGAGTGTCTTAACCTCAATTCCCCATTTTGCCTGAGGCACAAAAAAGCAACACAGCTTTATGGCCTTACAGTGCAAATATGGGATTATTGCTCACACTAAGCCACCATCATGGCAAAGTCCAAAGAGTAACTGAAATGGCTGGTATATCAGCTTGTGTTTTAAAAAATAAAATAAATGAAAACATCATAAAAGCAGAGTGTTGCAATTAGGTCACTCAGTCAGTTAAATAATTTTTATTTATGGATTTATTTATTATATTTCCCTACTGCTTATCTATTGTCCGGGCAGTTTCCATAAAAATAAAACACAAAATTCACAGTAGCTTTGTTCATACTTAACCCCAAGCACAGGTACAGCAACCAATTGTGTACACAAGTACCCAGACTGCACACTCACCGAATGTAACGTGTAAACAGCCCTAAGAGAAATGCCAAAATCCTAAAGAAAATGACTCAGGGGGAAAACCAACCATAACCAGCAACTTTAATAAACTGCCTTTTAATGAAAGAAGTGGTTCATTTTGAAATTCTATAGTGAGGAGGACTAAACACACGCAGAGGTGTGCAGAAAGGCACCCATGGGAACCTTTGGGAGTCTCGATGAATGGGGTTCCAGGTTATGTGCAAGGAGGCCTTTAGGTGCCAAGTTTTTCTCTCTACGCATATTCATACTGAATGCACAAACATCATGGCATGAGTTAAGCCAATGTATGTGATAATGGGTGGGTGGCCCTTCAACACAGGCCAGCTCCCCAGTGGAATGAACATGTGAGCATTATTACTAAATGGGGCTTAGGATAATTTGCAATTTTGTAAACGGAAAGTACCCCTCAGTGTTAGAAGAAAGAGGCCTTATTCAGATTCTCTTTTTTATTTCATGTTATAGTAAGAGAATATTATTATTTTAAACTAAAAAAAACCCCGAGAGCCCTTTTTCACAGCTCCCCAGATTCACCCTTGCCAATTAACCAGTTATGAATGAATAGGTTTAATGGGCAGATGGAGGCATGTCACTCTAGCGCTAATGCTCTGAGTCCTCAGCATTCCTCCCATTCAGAAAACCACATCAAGCTTCCTCCTACATCGTCTCAGCCAAGGATTGTATTTCAATCGATTACGCTGCTGCCTGCCACACCTTCCACATTTCCCAGCTCCAGAGAAAGAGGCGTAGCCATCAGCGGCTGCTCATTTCAGAAAGTTCAATGCCTCCTGCCATAAAATCAGTTTCCTCTTTCATAGACCTTGGACAACTGGCTTGACTCAAGATGTAACAAATGTTTGCAGAAGAAAAGCAAACTGTAATTTTCTTTCAGCAGTAGCCAGAGCGCTGACAACAGATGCCTGATTAAGTAGACGAGGGGGTCAAGGAGGCATTTAGGATTCCAGTTCTCGTTTCAAAGCGGGAGTCAATTTTAGACATCTGCTCTTTCAGCACCAGAAGGCAAATGTATCAGTGAATTAGGATCTATGTGGTAGACTGAGAAACTGGAGTTCTTGGTTATCACTCCCTTGCAGCGGAAAATGTCGAAACCATCAGTGGCAATAAAAGAAGCAACAAATACCCATGATTTTTTAAAATAAATATAAATAAAAAATTGTTTTTCAACTTAAGATTTTTCAGAGAAAAAGAGCTACAATTTCCATATTTGTTTGCTCTTATACTTCAAAGTTTCTCCAATTTCATATGGCTTCTCACATTTCTTTTCAGAGTAAATGAGCTGTCTGGGGTAAAAAAAACAAAAAACCATACCTTTTACATCCATCTATAAGTGAAAAGCGTAATGCCAGTTAAAGTATTTTGAAGTCCCACTGATTTAAATGTTAATTCTCTCCAGGTGCAATAAGTGGGGATTGCATTTCACTTTGGCTGGACTATAGTGGGCCCACAACTTACGCAAGAGTTCGATTCACAGGAACCACATGTAAAGGAAAAAACCTTAAACAACCTAAGGAAATATCTCTGCTTTTAACTTTCCCACCAGTAGCGGAAGAAGCTACCTTGCTCTCAGACTGAAAGTCTTCTTGATCTCAGACCACCTTCCACTTGTTCAGCTCCCCTCCCCTCCATAGGAGCCAGCTCCTAGAGGCTGAGATTCCTCCCCCCCCCAAAATATCTGAGAGGGCTGGGCATTGCCATTCAAATGGTATGTGCACACTGCAGCTTGTCATTGATTGTGTGGGGTGAGGCTCACTTGCCCCCCACTATGTTATTCAAGTCATCACCCCTGCTCCCCTTGCTCTCAGACTACCTCTGCTTGTTCTCTGTGCTCTCACTAGACCCTATCATACTCTGACATTCTGACGATGCCCAAACACTCTCCCAGGTGAGTGCAATGGCTGATGGGAATGCCAAAGGTTGTTTCTGCTCTCCCACCACCTTCTGACATTTTCCTACTGCATATTTTGATTTTCCCCACATTCCTTGCCTTGTTCCTGCAGCTGGTCAACGGCAGGAGAACTGGTGGCATCTCACCAGTACTCGGGTGCTGCAAATAGATTCAGGAGAGGGAAGAGCCATAGTTCGGTGGTAGAGCATCTGCTTTGAGTGCACAAAGTCCCAGGTTCGATCCCTGGCATCTCCAGGCAGTGCTGGACAAAGATCCATGCCTTTGAGCCTGGAGAGCCACTGCCAGTCACTGTAGACAATACTTGGCAAGATGGACCAATGCTGTGACTCGGTGGGAGAAGTGAGCCAATAGTCAATCAATCACATGGAGTTATTAGCAAAAATAGGATCTGCACAGGAGTGTCAGACCTAATGAGCACAGTGACTCGTCTCCAGGAGGGCTTGCCCCATGAAACAGTTGCTGAAACTGAAGGTCCCCACCTCTCTCTAGGGTTTCCCCCAAGCAAGCAGAGACTGCGTCTGCATGCAGCCAACCTCTCCTATGCCCTTTTCATGTCTTTTCTGGTTCTTGGAGACAAGAGGGTAGGGGAGCTTGTTGCAGCAGGAGGGGCAGACACCCATGACTCTTCACCAGCTTGACTCATCTCTGCCTCTTGGCGTCTCTCTTCCTACCCTCAGGCTTCTGCTCCAGCCTCTGACTCTGGACTTCTCTCTGCCATTGACTCTCCCAGCTCACTAAGCCCTGTTACTGCTTCAGCTTCCAACACCTCCTCTCCCCACCCCACCCCACCCCTGACCATTCATCATTGTCCCACCACCTGGGCACGGACTTGTCTTGGTGGTTCCCCAGCTGGTTCCTCCCACCATTCCTCTGTGTCCAACCAGCCTCTGACACTCAATTTAAGGCATGTGATGGGTAGTCACAGTGGAGGCAAAGGGGTGTCAAAGCACAATGACAACAACAATGGTGGTTTCTTAGAATATCAGTGAGCTGGATCCTGGCTTGCTCAACAAACCATCGACAAACAACAGCAATGGTCTAGCATTGTGTCCAGACACAGCCAACCCCACCCTCTTCTGAATCTCACTAATCTTGTTCAAACAAAAACTCACTTCCCTTGAAATTCCTGCAGACATTTATCCCGGGAAGGACCCCCCAAGTGTAGTCTAAATTTTACTTTAGGAAAACTTCAGAGGTAGCTCTGTTTTCTTGGTCAGAATTTTAAAGTACACTTGAAAATGAGGTGCAAAGAAATTCAGCCATCCGTAGCCAGGAGATGAAAGGTCTACTCCATTAGAAGCTAGGCCAAAAATGTTTGAATAAAGCTTCACTGAGGCAAAACGACTGAAGAGGATTTGGTAACTGTGCAAAGCAAATGAGATATGTATTTTAACTATATCATCAGAAAAGTCTTTTTGCACCCTCCTCCGCCTGCCAAGATCAAAGCATATAATAAAGACAACTGCCTTTTGCAACTGTTAGGACAAATGCAACAATGTCAGGCATTCAGTTCAATACCAAAGCATTCCTGCCAAGAGATGCAAAAGTGAGGAATGCAAGCACGTTCATCACAGCTGTAAATTTATCGTAAAACCATTTCTTTATCCCAGCATTCTTGGCATTTTTATTCAGCTTGCCTGCAACCTAATGCTGACTCAGATGCAGCAAAATCGTTCTATGGCTCGCCATCAGCACCAATGAGGAACAAGGACTCCGTTCTCATTGTCACTGTAAACCCTTAATTCTTGTCAGTTGTTACAAAGCAATCAATATGGCTGGCGGACCAAAATATGGTCTATAATGTCTTGGCATTAATGCCTTGGGTCTTAATCATTAATGCCTGCATTGGCCATGCTTCAACCAACTCCTTTTATTCTCTCTCCAGAGTTCAATAACAATTCTATTCCCTGAAGAGTTCATTTGCTTAAATATATGGCTTGGGAATTCCAGAGGAGCATTGGGGAAATGTAGTTAAAATATGCTTTGTGGTTTATTACTAGGAGAAATTCAACCCATGAAAACAAACAAAGAAGCCGAACTTTATATGGCAGAGAGCTACGCCTTGCAGTCTCACCTATGTCATTATATTGTAGTCTAGTACTACAGCAGTGTGGTATAGTAGCTAGAGCAGCCTTTCTCAACCTTGGGTCCCCAGACGTTGTTGTACTACATCTCCCACCATCCCTAGCTAGCAGGACCAGTGGGTCAAGGATGACCGGAGTTGTAGTCCAGCTTCTGGGGACCCCAAGGTTGAGAAAGCCTGTGTATTAGACTAGGACCAAAGAAATCAGCATCAAATCCCCACTTGGCCATGAAGCTGGCTGGGTTTCCTTGAGTTGGTTACTGCCTCTCAGCTTCACTTACCTCATAGGGTTGTTGTGGGTGAAGAGAAGGAGAATCATGTATGGCACCTTGAGATCCTTTTTTAAAATAATAATAATAATAATTTTTATTAACAGGCCAATCAAATCACATTAATTCCAAATCACATTAGTTCCAAATTATACAGCCAATTTTTAAAATTCTTTTTGTTGGGGGCACCCATACTTCAAGCTCCGAAAGGGATCCAAACTTCACTCTTGCTGGTGCTGCTTTAATTAAACAGTTCTATCCAGTTCTGTCCAGATAGTCTCTTTGTTATTTTCCTCATCTTCTTGTTGTTATCATATATTCCTTTCTTTGTGATCTCTGATAATCTTCACAAGCGGGTTGCAAACAAACATATTCTGTGTGGGTTTTACACTCTCCAAGAGTCATATCACATAAAGGACAGACGCCATTTCCACACCTCCGTAAAAAACATTCCCACAGTTTGTCCGTTGATTTCCACAGGCTTGCCAATCTATGTCGGGGGACCTGCCAGGTCAAGATCACATTCCGATCACCATACATTCACATTCCGATGACCCTGGTCCTCCTCCCCCTCGTCCTCCTATGGGCAAGCCTGTCTTAATGAAAGTCCATTTGTAACTGCATCATAAAACTTTCTTTCCATTCCTCGATGTTTCCACCAGTCCTCTCTTTGATCAGTAATTCATTTCCACACAGTTCTTAACTCCTGCTTGTGATTAGTAATTAGCAACGATTCTTCTCTCTGGAGGGGAGGGTTATTGGTACTCACATAAGACAAAATAAGAAAAAAAAATTCTCCCCCCCCTTTCCGTTTCACTCCAACATACCAGTCTTTTAATGATGATTCTTCACTTGATTTATTTGTCCAGCCCGTCGCTCCGCTCGCAGAGATCCCATTAATCAGCAGTCTTTACTCCTGATCTTCACTTGATGTATGTGCATTAGCTTCTTTCTAATTATATATTTCCAATTATATATTTTGAGCTAATGCGAACCAGTGCGCGATTAGAGACAGCGTCAGGGAGAGCCGGCCGAGGGCTTCGTGCCAAGTGTCCTCACCCCCTTCTTTTGAATCCGGGGGTGAATTATGGACACAGCTGGCAAGGCAGTCCCCCCCCCATTCCCTTGGGGGGGGGCAAGGGAGGCTGCATACTCCCATCACAGCCTCTTAATTACCTCGTGTGGGTCGGAGAGATGTTATTGTCGGCCATCTTCCAATGCGCCCCCTGGTGGCCCCCCAGCACCTTGAGATCCTTGTGGGGGGGGGAGGTGGGATACAAATGAAAAGAAGCAAGCAAGCAGCCCTGGCTCATGGGTTGCATCAGGATGTGAGCGTGGAGCAAGGTGCTGCTTGTTACACCTCACCCACCATGGCCTCCTCTGATTGGCCCCACCAATCAGCCTGGGCGTCTGCAGGAAATGTGGGTGCTTTGGCTGCTACAAATGACCCCCTTTCCCTTTGTCTCCTTCTGCACAATCTTGCCTGTCTACTCAGGGAATCAAGGAAGGTCCTGTTTGAAGTCCCACCACTATTAGGCGAGTGATTGGTTGGTAGAAGAAGAAGAAGAAGAAGAAGAAGAGTTTGGATTTGATATCCCGCCTTTCACTCCCCTTCAGGAGTCTCAAAGCGGCTAACATTCTCCTTTCCCTTCCTCCCCCACAACAAACACTCTGTGAGGTGAGTGGGGCTGAGAGACTTCAAAGAAGTGTGACTGGCCCAAGGTCACCCAGCAGCTGCATGTGGAGGAGCGGAGACTCGAACCCAGTTTCCCAGATTATGAGACTACCGCTCTTAACCACTACACCAAACTGGCTCTGGTAGGTGTAGCAGACACGACCTTCCCTACCAGACTATGGAATTCCTTGTCCTAGAAGATTCAGTTGCTTGTCTCCCTTCCTTATGGTTTTCAGGCAACAAAATAAAGATGAGCTTAGCAGGAACATAGGAACAAAGGCAGCCTCCTTGCCCTGAATTGCTCAGGGTGACTGATAGCATCACTTCAGGATTTCAGATGGGACCCCTTCCTGCCCTCCTTGAACCTAGGACCTTCTGCATGTGACATGTGTGCTCTGCCACTCAACCCTCAGTCATGATTGGTGAATACTTACCTTCCTTTTCTGTTTTATTTGGTGCCTCTGTTTTGCACTTTCAAAATTGTGTTTGTTCTCAACTACCCTGGAAGGTTGGGCATGGCAGAACTGTGCTTTAAACAAACAAACGCAGACGCGGGTGGCGCTGTGGGTTAAAGCCTCAGCGCCTAGGACTTGCCGATCGTCAGGTCGGCAGTTCGAATCCCCGTGGCGGGGTGCGCTCCCGTCGCTTGGTCCCAGCGCCTGCCAACCTAGCAGTTCGAAAGCACCCCCGGGTGCAAGTAGATAAATAGGGACCGCTTACTAGCGGGAAGGTAAACGGCGTTCCGTGCGCTGCGCTGGCTCGCCAGATGCAGCTTGTCACGCTGGCCACGTGATCCAGAAGTGTCTCCGGACAGAGCTAGCTCCCAGCCTATAGAGTGAAATGAGCGCACAACCCTAGAGTCTGTCAAGACTGGCCCGTACGGGCAGGGGTACCTTTACCTTTACCCTGGAAGGTAGGGCATGGCAGAACTGTGCTTTAAACAAACAAACAAAACTATGACAATGGGCAGTTATGAGGCATGCTGTGTCAGATAAAAATGATCTTTCCATTCTTATATTCTTGGGGGTTGGGGTGCGGGTAGGGAGAGACCCATAATCTTTTAATAGAGCAGTCGGAGTTAAATAATTCCAGACTCCCTGAGTAGCTCATGAGGATGTGGCCTTTTGTTTGTGTTTTTTAGGAAACTGCTGCCAGCTCAGAGGTCTGGAGCTTATTACAATGAGGCCTATGATAAATATATATAAATATATTACAAAAATGGGCCGACTGAAGTTTTAACCAAAAGCAAGAAGCACAAACTGCCTGGATGATCTCAGACATAACAAGCCATAACAAGCATCTCTCTGGGCAACCAATGCCTTGTAAAAAGGCAGTTACAAATATATCAGTTCAATTTGCACATAGTTGAGATTTAGTTGTGAGAAAGAACAATGGGAGCCAGCTTGATCCGACGCATGTTTATCCAGAAGTAAGTTTATATCTAATTAAACGTACATGAGATTATAACTTAAAATGTGCTTTCCTTGGGAAAGTGCCAGTTCTTCATCAAAAATGTTGTATTCCATTTTTTTTTCAAAAAACCCCAAACTTTTCATTTATGCATTAATACTTATTCTTAAATAATTTTTCAAATTAGTTTTGGTTACAGTCACTTTGCATTTTTATTTTTGTCTCAATAAAGATAAAAAGGGAGAAATAAGGTTAAAGAATTACGAAGCTATTGCTTATGATAGCCTAGTTAAAACATTTCAGAAATTAGCATAACATATTCTGTGAATCATTTCTAAAGAAAATAAAAGTTATATAATATATAGAAAATAAACAGTTATATTCACATTTTTAAGAATCAGTGGAAGCTGTTGTACTAGGGCTACTGAGGCACAGTCAAACACTCACTTCTGGGGCTGCCAGATTTCAAAAAGTGAAAATCCAGACAGAAAAGTTAGAGCTTTTTTGACTTAGGGCAACCCTAGGCCCAGCCCCAAATTGTATACTTCCATTTGAACTCTGAGAAGGTCTAGAGATGTTTCTGTCAGTGTCCTGTTCTCTGTTCTTCTGCATCTGGGCAGAAAAAAAATCCACATGAAATTTGAATATTAGGAGGACTGCTGGTTATTCAGCACCTGTTGTGCAGCTTCCCATTCTCTTCAGTTGTTCTCAGGACAATCCAGCCACAGTTTAACACTAGGCAGCGCTGCCAGTCCAGCAGGCCTGCCTTCCTCTGTTCTGAGCATGCACAGAGCTCTTTCCTTGAAGGCTGCATCTCCTCACAAATCTTAGCCTGTTCTGGTAACCAGAAAGGAAACAGGGAGTGTTTCCTACTTTGAGAAGTGTCTTTGTTGTCCTTTCTTTAGTCTTTGATGACACAGTGACTGGGAATTAAGAGACACAATGTGAGTTTCTTTCTTTAATAAGTATCTATTTTTCACTTAATCATTTTGTATGAATTGGATTGGGAGAAGAAATGTGAGATGACTTGTATATGTGTTGCAACAAACTCTGTAATAATCTGCAGTGGACTGATGTGAGCCTCATGCAATTCCAGAGTATTTCCCGGTGTATTTCCAGAGGTGTGTGGCTCTGTTTGCAACAAGTCCCTCCCCTAGATTATGTTAAGAATATGCTGAATACAGAACGGCAGAAATGCTGCCGCCATTGTCTCTGGCTTGCTTTTTTGTGAGTTTGTCAATGAATTCCTAAAATGAAAAGTTTGTGTTCTGCCTGTCTGGATATCACAAACCCTCCTGGAATGTCCCACTTTCCCCTAGAATGTCCCTATTTCACCAGAGAATTGTTGGAAGGTATGGAGTTATCCAACCCCCGAACCGTCTGAGGGCAATCCTGTATAGGGAAGTTTTTTTAAATGTTTAATGTTTTATTATTTATGTTTTTATATATGTTGGAAGCTGCCTAGAATGGCTGGGGCAAATCAGTAAGCTGTGTGGGGTATAAATAGCAAAATTATCATTATGGAATGGGACGTCCCTGTTTTCATCGGAGAAATGTTGGAGGGTATGATATCACACTGACTGACTCCACATCCTTCCCCATATATTTAAGACATTTCCCCTAATCTCATATATAAGTAACTGATTGTGACCATTCTGGTGTAATGAACTCTGTACATGAGCAGAGACTATTACTGCACATTTTCAGGACTGAGCAATGCATTTCAAATCTTTTCTGTTGTGCTCTGATGTGTCCTGGATCAAATGCTCTGTCATTTGGAATATTTTTAAATTAGAGGGGGGAAAGGGGGTTTTTGATACCAAAAAGTTAATTTGATATTTTTGAGAAAGAAAACTGCACGCAACCAGAAGTGAATATTCACCAAATTTTAAAAAGTCCTTTTTTGTGTTTAGTTTTTTGGCATATCCAGCAAATCTTCTATGTTCATGAGATACATATTTTTTTAATCAAGAGAAAGGGACAGTGGGGAGTGTCTTGTGCATACTATGTAGGCCTCAGAATATGCAGAGGCTCTTCCAAACCCACCTTTAGTTCTTCAGAGTTCATGTTCATCTTGTGAACTCAGAAGGCTACTGTTGAAATAGAGCACTCTTCTGATCTGCCATGGCAGTACTGTAACTGCATTTTAATTACAACAAGAAATGGCAATTTGTACTGAAAGTAATAGGATTTCTGTGTGTGCAGCTGTGTATAGAACTACAATCTATGTATGAGATGCAGGCAACGTTCAGCACTTGCCTCAAACTCTTCAGGAATGGAGTATTTTATAGACACCAAACAATGGAATATATACATTACAAATGTCTCTAGTATGACCTAATAGTTTGATTCAATACAGCAGGCAAACCAAAGATCCCAGGTTTAATCCCTGGGGTCTCCAGCTGGGGCTGGGGCTGCCCCCTTGCCTGAAACCTTGGAGACCCACTGCTGGTCAGTGCTGACAATTCTGAGGGAGAGGGATCAATGGTTAGATGTGGCACAAAGCAGCTTCTTGGGTTCCTAAAAAACACAGCCCTGTTCACTGTCTGTGGTTGCTCTCTCTTTCTTCTTGAGGGGTATTTTTCCTGCTTTGCTACTGTATATTCCAAAGACGGTGCCGCTGCCAAGTGTGCTTCTATAGTTTAAGCAATTCACAAAAAGGCTAAAGTTTAATCAAAACCACATTGCAGTCTGATAAGATGACAAATCTTAAAGATGAAATTAGGTTAAAAGAGATTGGTTCCATATTCATTTTCCCTCTGTTATTCTGTTGGTTCTATCTTCCCACATGTTTTGCTTTGCTAAATACATGAGCGCACTACATGTTGTGAGAGTCTGTGGCAAAAACAAGGGATTCTCTCGGTTATGCTCTGTCCTTTCTGAAGCTGGCCTCTGATAAGACTGCGATTCTGTAACTGTTCCAGGCATGAATTCTTCTATAGTTAGCAATAGCTCAGACCCTATGCCAAGTTTAAATGAATGAACATGGATTAAATCAAGTGGTGTGATATCACCGAAAACCTTTCCCTTGATAATTGTAGGTAACACAACTTTGCTATAAATTAAACTGGGAGGGAACTTCCATTTTTCAAAGAGATTGGCATGAAATTCATGTTAAAACAAAATAGTCCTTTGTGAATTTTGCCATTCCTGGGACTAAAGTCAACAAAGACTGAATTTGCCAGTTAAATTGGTTACAGATTTATTATTATTATTATTTAGCATTCCTACTGGAAAGACTTACAGCACCTCCAGAATGTCAGTATTTTGTGCTGGGGATTCAAACACATACCGGGTGTTATGTATTAAGATTAGTGGCAGTTCTCACTCAGGGCCACCAGTATGTAAATGAAGGATTGAAAACTGTCACTCCTGATTGGTTAGCTAGTTGTGAGTTGTTACTGTTGCAAGTTACTTAGTATTATATAAAGCAGCCAGCTTGGTTGCAGTCAGTCTGATTCCAGGAGGAGTTCTAACTGCTGCAATAAAGAGCTGTGAATCCAACAGAGCCGTGTCCTTCGTCCATCTTTTCCACTATTCAACACTGGGATTTAAGGTTTGCACAATTAAATTGTATTAAAACACTCTTGTCACCCTAGTACTGCAAACTGACTGTAAAAAACAGGTTTGCTTTTTTTTTTAAGTGATGTTAAAATGCATTGAAAACTTTAGAATGAATGATGAATGAAAAGCTGCTTAAACGCCCTGTAAGCAATTGAGGATGTATGCTTATTGTCATATAATCTCCCCACAAACAAATCAGAATGCATTGATATAGTCTAATAATTCCCCTTGCCCTCCATGATCTGATGGGGAAAGCCCCTCACGCTGCTTCCTAGGCAGCAAAGGTGGTCCCTGGGCTGAGCTTGCTGCCCAGGAGACAGATCCTGCCCACTCACCCAATTGGCCTACTGCAAACAGGCATGGGGATTGGCTCTGCCAGCCCCTTGACATATAAGGGAAGCACTACAGTGTGCACTGTTAGAATTCCTGCTCCGTGATTGCAGTCATGGGATTTTTGTCTATCACATGACGTGGTATGTTTTGACTCCACAAAGCTCCTGACATGCACTACAGCCACTTCCTACAATAACAACAATTTATTTCTTACACCCTTTCCATCTGACTGGGTTGCCCTAGCCACTTGGGGCAGCTTTCAAAGAAATACAAATAAAACAAATCAAAACAAACAAACGAAAAACATCAAACATTAAAAGCTTCCTGCGTTCAGATGTCTACAAAAATTTATATAGTTGCTTAACTCTTTGACATCTGCCAGGATGGAATAAAATAGTCTTCATCTGCCAGAGGAAGAACCACAAAAAGGGAGTGAGTCTATAGCTCCTCTGGGAAGGGAATTCCAAAATACAGCATGAGAACAGCAACCAAGAAGGCCCTCTCCTATGTCTCCACCAAACATACCTGTGAGGGTGGTGGGATTGAAAAAGAAGGGCCTCCTCAAAGATCTGGAGCAAACTAGTCAGATGGGTGGGGTAGCAAAAAATAATTTATCATCATCGTCGTCATCATCATCATCATCATCTCAGAGCCCAGGCAGATTCACATGGGAGCATACAGTCCTTAGCCATATACAGCCTCAATATTTTATACCATTCCCTGGAAATTGTTCATCAGGTTAGCATTTGCATAACAAGCCAGCAATTTCCATTGATTCCTATGGGGAAAATTCTAAGGCTTTCCTGACCAAAGAATTTTGATCACAAAAAGAAAAGAAAGAGAAAACCCAGAAAACAAAACAAAAAAAAACTTGTGGGGAAACCCGGGGCGGGATGCTCTTTGGTTTGTCTGATTGTTCCCCACTCTGCTTTCCTCAGTCAACGAGCAAAAAGCAAAGAAGGAAGCAAAAAATGCTCTGTTCAGATCTGTGGCTTGGGTACTAGTTCCTCATGTTCAGATAAGCGAATTTGCACATAGCCAATGTTCATAAAGAGGGACCTATTTTTTGGTGCCATATTTTTGCTCTGGAATATTGCTTGGTTTACCTGCCTGAATTATCTGCTTTACAATACACCCCTTAACCTGCAAAGCTGCTTTTTTCTTGCTTCTCTTCCCCTTCCTTATCTTCCGCTAGGTTTTTGTGACTGCGCCACTTCCCTGTTCGTATTTTGTAATTTGGTTAAAGAATAAAAGGAGAATTTCCTCGATGCTCAGATCCTGGTTTGGGATGAGTACTTTGGTGAGAGAGCCTGAGCAGATTTATAATCACAAAACATGCAGTAAAATGTGGAAATATAGGCTGTTTGACCCCTTCTAAGTTGCTTCCAAGCTTTCCCACTTTCCTTAGCCTAGAAAGAGACCACATGTTTGATAAGTTTAAAATTGTTTAGTTCTAAACTCTTCAAAAGTCAGATTCATGTTCTTTTCCATACAACAACAAGAAAAGACACACAGTACAATTTAGTTTCAAAAAGGGGTAAATGTTTTTAAATTAAATTAGCCCCCAAATGGCTTGCTAAAGCCATGCAGTCTAAGCTTGGAGCATCCAGCTTAGACACTCTTACTGATTGAGTTCCCACGGTGGAAGAAAAACGTGTTTGGTAACCCTTCCTCCCAAGGGGGGGGTGCAACCTAGCTAAGCCTGGCAGAATAGCTTTCTCTATTGTCTTAACCCCTTCATGTATTAATTAGAATTAAGCATGTTGAGAGACTGATTTATCCCATATTACCTTCATAACCAGTCCTGTGCCCCAAAACCTTTGCATGTTTCTTTGCTCTCTCTTCCTTTCTCCTCCTCTCCTCTGTCTTTCTTTGCTTCTGGTCCTGTCGCCCTCCTCTTTCTGCTTTCTATGGAGAGAACACTCTAATGCTGTGGGATTCTCACAGCATCTGCCACAACCTCTCAGGGTTCTTACCCCCTTGGCTGTGGGTTGGGTCAGCCATGGAACTGCACAGGGTGTGACACCAGAATCCCTTATAAATGCTAATTGATTTAATCTAGTATGGCAGTTCTAGTCTGAAAATACCAGGATGCACAAGAGAGGAAATGAGAGAGGAAATCATTCTTCCTAGCACTACTGATCTGACACGTTCAGTGCAGAGTTATGCCAGAATTGGTTTCTTTGATATTTTAAAGTCTTTCCTCTCCCTGCTCAGCCAGACATATCACAAGCACGTTTTTTTGGCATTTCAGTTGTTTATGCGGGCTATGAAAGCCCAAAGAGAAGCAAAAAGGATATTTTTAAGTAATAGGTGACTTGCAGTCCTCCCAAATTTCTTTTTTAGTTCATACTCAAATATTAGAGGAAAAATTAGGGGCTGGGTGAATCTATATCACTTTCACATGTGTTCATCCAAAATTCCATTAGGTCTCATTTATCATTACTCTGAATTTAAAAAGAAAAAAGAAATCTGCACAGAAATTTGCATTTGAATACATATTTAAATATGTCATTTAATCTCTGCAGTATGCATTTCTATTTTCTCTCAAAATACAGATTTTAAATAATTTTATGTGTTTCTTGAGCCAAGAAATATGTCAGAAGGTTCAGGAAGAACAAAACTGGTAAAATGAAAGATGAAAGTCTATAGCCAGTGTGGTGTAGTGGTTAAGAGCGGTAGACTCCTAATCTGGGGAACCGGGTTCGCGTCTCCGCTCCTCCACATGCAGCTGCTGGGTGACCTTGGGCCAGTCACACTTCTCTGAAGTCTCTCAGCCCCACTCACCTCACAGAGTGTTTGTTGTGGGGGAGGAAGGGAAAGGAGAATGTTAGCCGCTTTGAGACTCCTTAAAGGGAGTGAAAGGCGGGATATCAAATCCAAACTCTTCTTCTTCTTCTATACACACTTACTTGAGAGTAAGCCCTATTGAATTCAGTGGTGCTTACTTTCTAAGTAGACAAGTAGAGACTTATGCTAATTCCAGTCTCTGCATTTCAGGAGGTGCAAATTAATTCAGTTTATACTGGAAACTGCAAAGGTCCCTAGTTCTCAGCGCAGTAGTCCCAAAGCCATATCTTTTCAAGCCAAGCTGGATAGATCTGGGCTAGGCAACCAGTGGCTCTCCAGATGTTGTTGGACTTTATCTTCCACCAGCCTCAGCCAAATGTCTAATGGTCTGAGTCCAGAGATGATGTAGTCCAATAACATATGGAGAGCCCCAAGTTCCTCATCCCTGAGACAAATTCATGGATAAATTAAAACATCTTGTCACTATAGAAGGCATATGGTTGAAAGCTATATTTTACTGCATAACATGAGTTCCAAATTGAGTGTAAGAAGCTTGCTGGGAAATTGTGGGAAGCTTCAATTCCACTTTGAATAAGAAAGTGGAAAATAGCTGTCCAAGATCGTCTCCGCAAAGTTAATAGCTTCAATGGTCACAATTAGCAAAGAATAAGAGTGCACTAGAAGAAAAGTCAGAAGCTGAGTACCTACAACTGCCTGTCAGGAAATGTCATGTCCTTTCAGGCTTTTGACAGAATCCAGCCTTTTACTGAGCTCTCACAGGAAGAGATGCATGGTGCCATTTCCATTTTCTAATGAAATAGAGCATTGCAGCCTGGCCACACACGAAAAAAGGATGCTCTTTAACATGAAAGGCAGCAATGCCACAGATGTTTGAAGAAGTCACATTCTGGGGGATCGTTAGACTACTTAGTTGGTTCTAATTAAACAACATCTCAACCCTCCTGTTTCATATTTTTGTCATTGCTTTAAAAGAGTACCTCCAGTAGCAACAGCGGGCTATTTCTGCTGGGAACTGAAGAGCCATGCCTACTCACCCAGGTGTTTCCTGACTTGAGCATTGATACCTTGTGTCCTGGTTAACATGCTTATGCTCTCTCTCTCTCACACCTCCCAGTTTTATTGATTGCTTTTAATGGAGATTGAGTTGCTTTTACCATGCTGTGAGCTGCTTTGGTGTATATATTTTCCAGAAATGAAAAGTGGTATATAAATTCTAGTCACAAACAAATAAATAATTACCGAAACTCAGAGATGTTTCAGAAAAAGAATGCCGTGCTTACCCCACACCACTAACTACCAAAAGGTTGGAGGTTTCTGCACAAAACACACACCTCTCCATCTTCCATCCCAGCAAAAAAGAGACATTATCATAGTTCCATGATGCATTCCCGCTACTAGGCTAAAACACTCCAAGTCTATGAATCTCAATACAATATATCAGCACCTTTATGTGGAATCCAAAGGCCCTGGCAATCATTATTGGAACACCATTCCCATTTTACAGATGGGAAACAGGACCATAGGTAACTGTCTCAAAAGCAATCTCTGGAAAGAAAAAGAAAAAAGTAACATATAAATAATAGTAATAAACCAAATAGGGGCATAGCAATGGCTGCAAAATCAGTCTGTAGCAGAGGTTAATTTAGCTTGCTCATCTCTATAGCTCAGTTTCTGTCCCTTGGATCACATTGATTCAGAAAACTCCAAAGGCGAATGCCTGGGTTTCTTGTTGCAAGATCATTCCACTGAGCACCATGGATTTTTCACCTGATTTTTTCAGCAGTACATGAAATGGAAGGGAAAGTCCCCCACTACGGTGCACAGCCAACCAATCCCTCCCCACTAAAAGAGGAAATAGATCCTAATAAGGCCTCTGGATGTCCAAGTGCACAGCTTCATTGAGCACCACTTTAGATTATCATTACTTAAGCAATCTTCTTTCAATAAAATTAATGAAAGACACATGAAAATATGCTCGAGCAGAGCAGAGTTATTGTAGAATGTTGTGTGTGAAGGCAGCACAGGAAGCCTATAGGACTGCTGCCAATGGAAAGGCCTTCCAAATTTCCATCTGGGATACTGGAGTCTGAAGCAGACATGGGAATTCCAGATCTCAGAATAAATGTGTTGGAGTGTTGGGAAAAGAGGTCACTTTTGGTAACTCTATATAAAAAAGTGCTCGCCACTTGAGTCTGGGCTCTCCTCATAGAGTGAAATTCTAGCATCCAAGAAACTGTTGTCAATGTTGTGCATAGGTAGTACCTTGGGGTGCTTGAGGATTTTGTGTGGTCCACATTGCGAAGCAAACAAAGCTGATCCACACCTCCTGGACAGGTTGGAATGCAGTTACCCATCAGATTTCCCTCTTCTAATTTGCGTTGCAAGTCTCAGTTTACAAAAACTGTACAAAAAGTATTCTATCATAAAATACACTTAAGCATCTATCATTTATGAGAATATACATCAAAAAATTACATATTTAAATCAACATTTTGCAAATTAATGCAGAAATGATAACTGAGTGGATTTATCAGTGAAAATATGTGCAGCCAGATTAAACTAACAAGTCCCACTAGTGGCAGCAGCCCACACAAGGACTTCAGCTGGTGCCACAAGGCTGGCCACTTCTCCTTCACCCCGTGCCCCTCAAATTGGCTCTCGGAGGGTCAAGAGGAAAAGTGTGTGGGGGGGGGTCATTCCATTTGGCAAGCTTAAATGCTTGCACTGACAGAAGAATTGCCATAGCGATTGTTGAATTCCTCCCAAGGGAATGGTACAGAATGGACTTATGTGAAACTGACATGGACTAGAAAAAGACATCTCCATCCCTAGTGGGACCGTGCTCTAGGATTTGTTATGTCCTGGAGCAAGATGTCCTCAAATAGCCTCTCCCTCTGGGCAGTAGCATGGATTGAGCCTTAAAATATCGGACTTCAATGCATTACTTACTCAGACCTTTAACAAAACTTGCTCCTGCCTGGTTGAATTCTGGGTGCAAGTTTAAGAGCTCACTCTTCAATTTAAAGTGACATGCCCAGGTGGTAAGTCAAAGTTTGAAATGTAAAATTGGGACAGGACTTTCTAGTTCACACCTA
The DNA here is from genome assembly GCF_964188315.1 of Podarcis muralis. Taxonomy (NCBI): domain Eukaryota; kingdom Metazoa; phylum Chordata; class Lepidosauria; order Squamata; family Lacertidae; genus Podarcis; species Podarcis muralis. The sequence continues at coordinate 4,900,573 of NC_135664.1, read as the reverse complement.
ACAATATAATATTGTTTGGTGCAATGGCCCTTTTTAACAGAGTTATATTCTGAGACTTACTGTGCCAGGAACTTCTAGGTTTGTACAATGTTGTTTTCCTTGACCTCCCCCTCCCTTATATTTTAAAGGATAAGGCGTCAAAGCAAGAGATTCTCTCTTCCAAGGCAGGAGGTGCAAGTCCCAGAAGTTTCAGTGCTGAAATTAACCTCTGCTCCCTTATGTTGTATCAAGAGGACCAAGAAAAGAGAAGAAAGATGTAAGCCATGAAATATAGTTCTGCCTTCAGTTATTTGTGCTTGCCCTTTTCTGAAGTCTTGGAGAAAAACAGATCAATATGAAAAGCGAAACTGTACTGATCTTCCACTGGAGTACAAAAAGAGCGCAGCCAGCTCTTCACGGATAAGAAAGGTGAACATAAAGACACAGAGGTCATGAGACAAAAGCAGAACCTCTTTATGTGATCCTGTCACTTTAACTCCATCCCACATTACTCAGGAGATCAATTTCAGCCAGCATATTGATTTCAGCTCTCATTGACCTTATTAGCCTCCTGAACCAGAACCAAACCTGGCTTCTCCGTGAACAACATATCAAGTGACCGGCCCACTTCAGTCTCAGATACATGAGCACAATTTGTACTCCTTTCCAACCATTTATTTCACATTTTTGTAATTGACCAAAACTGTTTGGCTCAAAAGGAAAAGTGTGGAAACCACACCACTATGGTTGCTTGAGGAAGTTGTTTTGGGGTTGTGTTTGTGTGTGAATTGACCTCATTCATTTCTTCCAGACTAATGTACAACTCACAATTCAACAACTTTTGCACTCCCCTCAGCCAATAATAGTAATAATAATTCATGAAAATGTGCATTGGGGGGGGGGCATTTTTAAAAATACATTTCATGTGGATTTGTTTATTTTTAATCAATATTAATGCAGAAACGGGACCAAACTAATGGACGAACATGTATGAAAGTGACAGATTCATCCTTTGAATCTGCTTTCCAAAGGCAAGATGTTAAAAATGTACAAGTCCACAGCCTTGAGCGTACTGAAAGTACTCTTTGGAACTCAGCTACTATGTTTGGGTATAAATGTCTTTGTTTGCAAAAAAAACCAACAACATTTCTCCCTGCCTGCCTTGACTTTCCATAGACAGACAGGTAATAAATCTCTCAAATAGATTGACGACCAAAGTTCTCATTTTGGTTTTATTCCAGTGTAACCTTGCGGATGCTAATTTAAATTCCTCAGTAGTCTGAAAACAATTTGTATCTGAAACATAATTACATTTTAAAGGTGGAGGTGGGGCAGGAGAGTGGTTTCCTCGCTGTTTGTTTTGTTATGAGCTAATGGTAAAATTTAATGGGTCTTTTATTGGCCAGAAATGTTTCCCTCCTACTGCCGAGCACAAATACAGTTTCCCTCACACTTGTGTTTATTTCACAAGCCAGAGAAAGGCCTCACTGTTCAGCTCCAGCCTTCCCTTCTGAAATTATGAACTCTAATTATTGCAGCAGAAGTATATCATATTAACTAGCACAGTTGGCTTACGGAGTACGAAAAGCAAGAGTCTGTAAAAGGTTTCGGAGACCTTACCTCACACAACAGCTATGAGACAAAGACCATCTATTGTCATTTGTTCATCCCCTCCCATGTGGAACTCTCAGGACAGGACCAGGGAGGCAGTCAATGCAGCCATTCATGCCACAATTTAAACAGATTTATTTAAAATGGCCACATGTCACAAGTGGAAGGTCAAGCAGGGGGGAAAGTTTGTTTCTTTCGGAACGAAACGAGAAGAGAAAAGAGAGTCAGCACCCGCTTGCGATTAAACAGCCCCACAGCTGTAAAATATACTTTATGATTTGAGAGTTAAGGTATTCCATCTGATAAGGAAAAGCCTCCTGAAGCGAGTTGCTAGACAGCATGTGTCTGCTATGATTATACTAGGAACAGCAATTTATATAGGCAAGGGTGTGCGTATCACATGCCAGCAGAAAACAATTTCCCTTTCAAAAGAAGGGGAAAAGACATGCTACCTTGAGTGAGAAAAATGCTTTAATAAGCTCAGCCAATAAAGATTTAGCTCTGTACCAGGCTTATAAATATTTAGCTTTACCGGGCCTGGATACAGCTAATAAATATTTAGCTTTGCCAGTTTTGTGAAATCACACTGTTTGGTAAGTATTTACAGGATTTGCCACACACCCTTTTCCCAGAGCAATAACATTTAGAAATACAACCCAGTTCTCATTTCTGCCATTTCCACATCATGGGTCTGGGGTTCCAAAAGCTACACGCAGCCTGATCCCATGAAAGTTTATTCGTAAGTAAATCCTATGGAGCTCAATGGGACTTCTTCCTTGTGTGATATATTGAAGCTGTGAAGCTTGAGCTTGGCTATGTCTACTCAAAAGTAAATCTGCATGCTTTTCTGTGGAACTTATAGTGTAAGTCTAAACATTTTTACCTCAAAATAAGACCCATTGAATTCACTGAGGATTGCTCCCAGGAGAGAAATTTCATTCAGTTTGCATATTGCTTCAGAAAGTGCAAATTCGGTAAGTTTGTATTTAAATGTGAACTGAAACTCAGGCATATTTCAAAATCCACACGTCTTTGAATTTTGCAATGCAATTCACCAGTCAAGTAATGTGCATAAAAATGGATAAACTGGGGAAGAATGTGCAAAAAAAAGAGGTTTATATTAGTGAAAGCAACATACAAACATGCAATATTTCCAGGATAATTGTGTATGTTAAACAACATACATATGAACATGTATGTAAGTATAAATTCTGTTAGCTTCTCATGTGGTTTTTTTTTAAAAAAAGAAGAAGACAGATGTAAAAATGTGAAGAACTTAAGACTGTAAAAATGAGAAACTGGGAGATACCAAAATGGACAGATCCACCCAACCCTTCTCCCAGGTAAGTAGGGTTACTGCTGCAGTTTTCTCCAGCATTGCAGCATTAGCTCACTTGCAAAGGTCTTGCATAAACCCAGTGAAATCCATGACTTTTATTTTTCCTATAAGTGTTCGACTCCCCTGGCATATCACAAACTGCTTTTGAAGCTCACCATCATTTCAAAAAGCCATTTGCAGGAGAAGGGGTACTGTTAAAATAAGAACAATCCTAAATCTCCCTTGGCCTCACGGAACTATTTTCCTGGTTCTTTGGCCCCGGTCCATGGTGTTCCTCTCACACATTGACTGAGATGCGCTAATAGCAGCGGTAATGCACTTTGCTGCTGCCAAGATGAAAGCAGGAAGAGAATGAATTCTAACAATGGTGCTCTCCAACCACCTATTTATTTAAAGAGAAACTGAATGTTAAGAGAATCTATGGGAATGGATTTCTCAATGCTTTAGCCTCACAGTCAGAAGGGCCTTTATACAGAACATTGACCTAAACGAACAGGAGCACAACCTACAGCCACTGGGGTCGATCCAGTCCTTCCTGCTTGCTGCTTCAGCTGCTATAGGATATGAGAAAGGGCCTTGTAGCAGCAGCTGAAATGACATTGTATGCTAGGCAGGTGGGTGCACAGCCAGTTGCTCTATAAATCACATGGTACATGAGCGCACCTTCCCTCCTGTGCAAATTAGAAGTCTTGTTTCAAACATAACTTGTCAGCTCTGTGCCCTGAAACAGCCCCATTATTAGAGACTGGTGAATCTGCTAGTTTTCCCTCTGTTTCTCATTTCTACAGCTCTGCATCCATTTGCATTTTTTAAAGACTTCATGAAAATTTACTAGCATTTTAGTGCGAAATTCTCCTAATATACACCTTTTTGCAGATAATTTTGCTTAATATGCACATTGTAAAGCACTGCAGGCTATATTAGCTTGGCTGAAGAAATGGTGGTCTACCTTGATCCCTTGTTTCTGTAATATTATAAAAAAAATTATGATTGAAATCACTAAATGTAATGACTAGTTTGTTTATGGAAGTAGATTTTTTCCTCTATGGGGACCATTCCAATTATTGCAATCACATAGCAAATATACCATGCTAATACTGGAGTTATATCATTAATCATGACCACTTTAAAAAATTGAAAGCACTACAGCTGTTGAATGTATCTGTACACCACCTGTTGACATAATGGGCTTGACATAATGTGCATGATAATACTGTTGGGTACCTCAGTAGATGAGTCATCCCAAAGAACAATCTGAATTGGTCTGTAAGGAGACAGTGAAATAAATTACTACAGTTTTGTTTTGCCATGCTTATGACAGGCTTCCTCAACCTCAGCCCTACAATGCCCGTCATCCCTGACCACTGGTCCTGCTAGCTAGGGATCATGGGAGTTATAGGCCAAAAACATCTGGAGGGCCAAGGCTGAGGAAGCCTGGCTTATGATTTCAAAGCTTAGTGAACAATGTGCTTGGCTAAACTGGGTGTCCATAAAGACCCCGTGTTCTTGGTTGTCTCAATACTAATGCAATATATGAAAATCAAGGCATAATTTGATGACTGGCAGTTGAAGCAGACTCCCCGATTTTGCTGTCCTATTTGGAGGTCCATTTCTGCTTCTTTTTCAGAGTTGGGGCAATAAATGGCAAACATGTTTCAAGAGAGAGCCTTGCTATAGCTCTCCTGCCATCGCATTCTGTGGGTGGTAGCACTTTCTGTATGAGAGAGAAAGGCCCCATCTGCATTATCCCACTTCAAACAGTCATGGCTTCCCTTCAAAGATTTACACAATTACAAAAGCACAGTAAAACACAAGCAGTCATAGACAATAAATGAAAACATCTCATTTAAGTGTGCAATAAAATTAAAGACACCCCTATGTAATTCATAGTAAGATCTAACTGCATAAGATGAAAAAACATAATCCAATAACTGCAAAAAATTAAGCATTTCCATAATTAATTATTGACCCCAACAAAAACTCCTAAACAATTCCTCACCCCAAGTCTCTCAGCATCCTGAGAAGCAAGTTTTGTAGGATCCACATCAATGAAGACCTCTAGTCTTTTCTGCAGCTGCAGTCAGTCAGTCAGAACCTCACCCTTGTAGCTCAGGTGGAAATAGGCCACCAAAGCAGGGAGCAGGTCTTGTAGGACTTGCAGCAGAGGTGGTCTCAAAGATACAGACAACAAGGGCAAAGAATGAGGGAAATGGGGGAGTAGTTTGGGCCCTAGTTTGACCCTAAAAGCATCTGCTGCAGTTTTAAAACCAGTAGTTCTCTTTGAATAATTTTCAGCCTGCAAGAGCAGCCTCTCTTTTTATTTTTTATTTTAAATAGTCTTTAAATGTGCATTCACATGGACACCTGCTCTCAGCAATATGGAGGGCAGTGAGCTTTCAAGTAAAATAGAAATGTTGCAGATTCTGAAGTAGACTTGGGGAACAAGGATTGCAAATGTGCAAAAAGATTTGCAAGAAAGTGAAATGGTAGAACTCTTAGCCTTTTTTTCTTTATACCCAAACAATACAGTGTGTTGGTGCAGTGCTTGTTGTGCTTATGCTTTTCTGATCAAGGTTGATCTGGAGCCCCCATGAACTGGTGGCATTCAGGAAAAGTCACAAACAACTGTTGAGGATGACCTTTGAGGGAGATTGGCATGGGTCCCTCCGCTCAGAAGGAAGCTTGGCCTCTAAAGCAAAGGCCGAACACCCAAGTGCCAGTGCCTCACAAGGTAGACCAAGACTCTCATAGCCAGGAGAAGTGCTTGGTTGCAGAGAGGATTCCTCATGAGTAAAGGGCCTTCAAGAGTAAAGCCCTCCCCAAAAGGAGGGCTTTCTGCAGAAATGCCTATGGGACTTCAGCTGAGCTCTGGATGAGAGTTCAGGCTTTTCTGGCTTAAAAGTCTCAATGTGAGGCTGGGAGAACTGCTGGAACAAGATCTTCCCACCAGCCGGATACTTTGCTTGAGCTACTAGCTCCATATGTCTGTGGACTGCCTCTTGACCTTGCCTTTGCCTGAACTACTGCCTTTGTGTGACCAAATTGTGGCCTGCATATTGGCTTTGCTTTCACCTGTGCCTTCACTGCTAAGCTAGGCATTGCTGCGGATTCTTGCCAGACAGAGCCTGGCCTGAAACAAATTCATATGTTCATCTGGCATGCCTAAACTTTCTTACAACAGCGGTTTTAATATGCTCCTTTGAGGACAACTTCCAGCCCTGCTGTGCCCTGCATTCTTATGCATGTCCGCATGGCTCCATTGCAACAGGACCATTGAAAGTTTCATTGCCTTCCTTTAGTGGCAGGTTAACAGTGGTCTGTCATTGGAATGGCTGTAATTAGACATGCGCAGTAACACCACTGGAATAGAAGTTGCCTTAATGTGTATGGAGATATGTGCCAGTTTAGGTACCTCACGGAAGGTGCATTAGTGTTTATCATTCTCCACACACACACACACATGCCCAAAGCACCATAGAAGGAAATTCTGAAATAGTTAAACATTTGCTATGAGCTGGGAAAGAATTATATGATTGTTTGAAAAGTGACAAGTGATCATCTTATTTAGTTGAACAAGACACATAACAAAGATGCTAGGAGATTTAACAAAAACAACCCCATCAAAGACATTCATTTGATTTAGTGCATACAAGTCTAGGAAATTAGTGTGTGATCTGGCATAACTCCACTAAAACATTTCACATCAAACAAAATTAGTTGTTGCTTACCAGTGGCAGGGCTATGGTTTAGATTTACATCCTTGTTTTATTCGGGTGTGTGGTTTTGGAAATGATCTGAGTATGTGCTGAACAGATCATTATTTATTTCTTGCTCTGTGCGCAACATGCTCTACTGTATAAAAGCCTGAGGAAAATATAAAATTTTCTTCCAATTGAAGCAGTCAGCTTTTTATATATTCACATATCTGGTGGCGGCAGGTAACTAACAGGCTGGAAGTCGGGGAGCCAAACAGCAGGTGAACCCAGAGTCAATGATAAGCAGGGCCAACTAATTCTAGTTTTGTCCCATCTGCCTGAATTCTATGAGGACCACACTGAGACCAAGGAGGAGGACTGACGACCAGGACAGATCCCTGGACATGTCAGCAAGAAGACAGGCAGATGGGACTGTCTGAGAGCAGATTGATATTATCGAGGCAGTGTCCCATTAGCCCTACTGAACCAGCCTCCACCACAATGTCCAGATATTTAGCAAAGTGACATATTCTGGCCCAGATTTTACTTATCAGTTCCACTAGTTGGAGCCAGTACAATGAGTCCAGCTAACACAATGGGGTTTCCTCCCCACCTGTTCTCCTGAGCTCCCGCAATCACTTCAGGGGGGGGGGTAGAGATCCCCCAGAGCAGCAAGGGGAAAGAGGGGAGGTGGTTCCATCTGGCAAGGAAAAACACAGGTGCAATGATGTGAATTCCTCCCATTGATGAGGGATACAGTGGTGCCCCGCAAGACGAATGCCTCGCAAGACGAAAACTCGCTAGACGAAAGGGTTTTCCGTTTTTTGAGTCATTCCGCAAGATGAATTTCCCTATGGGCTTGCTTCGCAAGACGAAACGTCTTGCGAGTTTGTTTCCTTTTTCTTAAAGCCGCTAATAGCCGCTAAGCCGCTAATAGCCGTGCTTCGCAAGACGAAAAAACCGCAAGACGAAGAGACTCGCGGAACGGATTATTTTCGTCTTGCGAGGCACCACTGTAGATGACTCTTCCAGTTTTGGTTCTCTCGGTTTCTCATTGTTTCCAATCTTAAATTCAGTTCTCCACATTTTCACAGCAGGTTTTGATTCTTTTAAAATCCTCTGAAAATTTGTTAGCATTTAGTATAAATTTCTCCTAATTAACATATTTGTACTTGCAGTTTTGAAAAAGTATGCATGTATTTTTACAAGCAATTTTGCCTAATGTAATACATGTATTTTCACTAATACATACATTCTAATGCATGTTTCCTCTAATACATGTATTTTTGTAAATGTTGGCTAGACAACTGCACCACAACATTCAGAGGAGTGTAAATTTCAAAGGATAGCTGTGCTTTGGTTCACATACTGGTCTGAGAAATGTTGGTTAGATTGTTTCTCATTAAAGGCAAACAAAATCAGATTTCTCTCCTGGCCCAAATTCTGTTCCAGGCATAGCAAGTCCAGTACAACAGCTAGGAAGAACAGTTTTATGGGAAGTTTGAAGATCATAAGACAATAGCAATGCTAAGGCTCATTTACAGTATGAGACTTTTTAATATTGTTTAGAAAGATGCTGTTAGTTTAGAAGGTGACTGCACTTGTGATCACAAGATATCTGGATAAGTTTTCCCATCAATGTGTCAGAAGTTCCATTTCCAAAGGGATTTTGTGATGGTGATGTGTCACCAGAGACAAATATTGAATGTTGTGCAGCCTAATGCCTGTCAGGAAAGTCATCATTATGAGTGAGTTAGAGGCTGTCTTGCCAAAATAAATCCAGTGAGACCACTATGAAATTTTAGGAGCGCTTTATACACTCCAGTGCTTTAGACACCTTCATACACATCTCATGGTACAACCCGCTACCTAGACACTATTATATTGGAGACACTAATCTGAATGAACTGGTGCCAACAAGTGTAAGCTGAACATGGGGGTTGTACATATCATATTATTTATCTTTATTTATTTAAAATATTTTTGAATCTAAATCACAGATCACAAAGCAATTAGTAGCAAAATAAAAGAGATCAACACACATCCTAAATAAAACAGTGGAGTACGACTATGGTGGCAAGGTTATTAATTGCCAAAAACTGGGAAAGCAGCAGCGGCCCAACTAAAACAGACTGGCTATCTAAAATGATGGAATACTTTCATATTGCTGAATTAACAAGGTGGATAAGAGGAGACATGGTACAAAAAGTGAATAAGGAGTGGGCTATCTTCAAGGAATACATTAAAATCTATGTAGAAAAAGTAGAACTTTTGACAGATATTGAAAAGATTAGAGTGAAAGGAAAAAGATTAGAGTGAAAGGAGAGTAAAATTAAGATGGAAGAAGAAGAAATAATGAAATGCATTAAAATAAATTGGAAAAATAAAGTAGTGTAACAAGAATGGTTGGAAGTCAAGTCACTTTGTGGCTGTGGGTGTAGAGTAGGTTTGTAGGTAAGTATAGTATAGGTGTGTATAATATAGAGCAGTGTAGGTGTGTTTTATGTTATGTTATGAAAATAAGGTATTGTGTAGTGTATATGTACCGTGTATATGTATATGTTTGTGTTTTATATGTTAATAAAACAAAACAAAACAGCAGAGTATTAAAAGTGACCAGATAAAATTAATGTTCTGAAATGTTTATTGAAATAAAAATGTTTTCACGGCATAAAATCCATTCAGTACCAACATCTGCCTCACCTCCACAGAGACGACTGCACTGAATGCTTTCTTTTGAGAATAGAGAGGGCATATGGCAGCTCAAGAGTATGGCTGCCATACGTCCCATTACCAGAATTTCTAAGACAGAATTGACGTCTGGAGGGAATTTCCGAAAGATGGCGCTTTGTCCTGGGTATTAGGCAGGAAAAACAACAACAACAATTTTGGGGGTGTCCTGGTTTTTACTTTTTGAAATATGTCAACCGTAGAGGCACCTCCAAGAGCTTAGCTCCAGACCATCTCACTAAAGAGTGAGACACTCTTTAAGGTACTCTGGTTCCAAGTTGTTCAGGGTTTTCTCATCCGTACTGAAACCTTGAACCTGTTCTAGTAGCATCCAGGCAGCCAGCACAGTCCTTGAAGCACAGGTGTTATATGCTGTCAGAAAGTTACTTCCATTAGCAATTGAGCCAGTACATTCTGCAGCAACTGAGACTTCACAACCCACATGGCAACCATCAAGTCTTGGAACGAATGATGCCAACTACCCCAATCCAGGAATGGCCATAGACTGAACGGTTGGCCCACAGAATCTCACCAGTCAAAGCTGATAAAAGGCCGTTGAAGACACTCATGCCTCCAATGATAGTGCTGGATCTGGGATTACTCTCCAGATTATAAACTTGCTCCTTTAAATGTGCAACCCCATCTAGAGCAGATAGTTTACCAATCCCTGACTTGAAGAACACTCACAGTGCCTTCATCTTGACAGGTTTCCAGGTCAGTGTAGTTGCCCTTATTCAGTCTATCATAGAGCCCAGACATTGAGCTAAGGTTTATTTTTTAATCATCAATCAATCAATCAATCAATCAAATAATTAAGATTGGTGACATTTTTTAGATGTTCCCACTCTTCCATAGTTTATCACCAGATTTCACCTAAAGTGAAATTCAAAGCACATTTAAAGAGGCTGGCTTTTTTTGCAAGTGGAAGGGATCTGAGAAATGTCACGGGAAGCCAGAAATTTTTATAAAAACTGTCCGTGTCTTGTGGAGGGTGGAGGTATCAACAATCCGTACTCTCGTGGCAAATAAGCTGATTTTATATGAATGTAGACTGAGATTGAGAGATACAATAATTCACTCTTTCCAGGGGTCAAGAGGAAGTTTAAGTGCTCCTTTTATCTTCAAAAGATGTTTCAGTTCCTGGACTCCCCTTATTAAATGTCTTTATTCTCATAGCAAGTGAACAGAATGTACTGTCTTGTCCCAGATTGTGGGATCTTTTGGCACAAAGATTCAAGTTTGGCAACAAAGCCACTTGTGATTTTTCTTGACAGGATGGCAATCTGTGCTCTGTAATTAAATTAGGTTCTGTCTACGTATTGTTTTGGCTTATAAAAACAGAAAGCATGAGATCAGATCCATCCACTTGGAGGCTCATCAACACAAAACATCCCCAATTCATTGAGGCTCTTTGGCTCTGGGAATACTAGTAGACAACACATTAATCAATAAAGCAATGATAGAACAAGGGCAGATTCAAAACACATGTCTGTATAGGTATCTGCAGATTGGGGGCCTTCAATGTTACACCCGGTACAGATTAAACATCTGATTTGATTTTATCCATTTTGGCTCTTTGTGGGTGATTTAAGTCTTCATGAATCTTGTGACAGACAATTGTTCCTCAAATATTGTTGCATTTGCAGAAAGTCCTAAAATTGTGTATTGGCCACACAAACACAATCTGACAGAAATCAATGTATGTTTACAGTCCGCATGCACACATATTCGCTCCTTATACCGGATATTATGATGTGGACTCATTTTGTTTACTAAAGGAGGTAATGATCTGTGCTGAGTTGTAGTTCTTGCTATGCAATAAAGTGTTTAGGAACAGGGTTGGCTTCGATGTGCGGGAGTGGAGACACCTAGGGAGGTATGCTTGAGGAATTTAATAAAACTTCTGTAATGCAAATGACCTGATACACATTTCTTTGAGCAAACTGGAGTTTCGCTATCCACTGCATTTCACACTATTTTTAACGCCACAGCACAGTTATTATCAGTTTAAGCACAGTAAAATGTACTTTTTGAAAAATGCATTTTGAAAGAAAATGACAAAAAATACTTATTTTGAGAGAAACAATTAAGAAGTCAGCAGATTAATGAGAAAATGGGCAAATTATTTTTAAAGTGACATGAACTGGAAATAAACATATTTCCTCATTCCTACATCTAGGTAGGTCAGTAGCTAAGATGTACTCCTGTGACTATAAATGGTTTTAACTGTTTTAAATTCTGAATTTCAAATTGTTGCAACATACCTTGGGATCTGCTGGTGAAGAGCTGGTAATAAACTTATTGTTATTATTATTACTGCTGTTCTAACCCCACTTATATGGGTTTAAGCCCCATTGAATTAAACAGGATATACTTCTTAGGAAGGCAGTCATTACAATAATGCGCCAAATGCAATAATACATGGCATGGATATAGTGCTTTTTGAGGAGCCAGGCTAGAATTGTGTGTGCATGTGTGTATAAAGGTCTCCAAAGCAAGGTACAACAACTGGAAATATTATAAAAGCAACAAAAAACATAAAATGTGCCATAATGTGTGTATCATTGTATTTTAATATTCTGTTGGAAGCCGCCCAGAGTGGCTGGGGAAACCCAGCTAGATGGGCAGGGTATAAATAATAAATTATTGTTATTATTATTAATCTGAGCAGCAAACAAAAAAGCAAACAAACCAATCTGCATAGTTAGAGCAGGTACATGTGCTTAGTAAGGGAAAGGCCCTCAGCAGCATAAACTCTTTCTAGTAAGGTTCTTCTGTTCCAACTATGATTTCCTTACTTTTCAATGCTTTAATCACAAATGTCCAAATCACGCAGCATAATATGCCTCGAAAGAGGTTGAGATGTGAGAGGGAGGCTCAGCTGTTGAGTGCAGACTATTCATGCTCAATGAGGAAGCGCTTGATTTTCCTTTTCTTCCGCAGAAGGGAGGGGGAGCGGAGGGAGAAGGTCTGTGCTGATTAAACCAAAGAAGAAGAATTGCGTCTTCCCCAACAGGACCCATTCGGAGACAAATTGAGATTGATTCAGTCATCAGCTTTCTGACAAATGGCAGCTAATTAGCTCCCACTTCCTCACCTCCCCACCTCAACTGCTACAGCTGGGCTTCATTTAAGGCGTATCAGGTGCTCTGGTAACCACTCGGTAGGAATAAGGCGGCAAAACATGAGCAATATGTCCTCTTAAAGATGTGGTGTGAGTGAAAAAGTCTCATCAGACATGGGAGAGGGAGATTGAATGCGGCACATATATATTCTGCCTAGTTCATTCATGTTCTGCCCCACACCCAAACATGGCACCAGTACTTTGGAACACTGATCCCAATGAAATCAGCCACCGCTGAAAATGTTTCTGTTTTAATAAGTGTTTTCAAAGAATTACTTTGATTCGGTGTTGATTCTTTGACCTGTGTTTTATAATTCTATGATGTTTAAATGATTTTATTGTACAGTGGCTCCCCCACCCCCAATATATATATTCTGAAGGATTTTTTAAAAACCATTTTATAAGTTGCCCACAATTGAATTCTGTGACAAATTATACAAAGGTACCTTTAAAAACAACAAGAAAAGTATTCTTTTCTTATAAAAAGAAATACCATTGTAAAGAACGAGAGCAAGTCAGGCAGAATTGAAATAAATGGAGCAAGTCTTTCCCCAGACCATATAAGAAAGCCATCAGAAATTAATTCCTGCTAATAAATTTAGATGAATATAATACAGAAAGCAACATTTAAGACTTCGCATGTCCTTAAGAATATATATATTTAGACATTTCAATAAATGCTATTATATTTAATGAGTAGGGACTTGACATTCATACAGAAAACTCAAATATCAAAATATTCCTAGATGTCTTATCAACTAAATCAGTGAGCAAAGGAGATCTTTCATGGATTGATCTCAAGAAGTAGTGCATTAACTGGCTACATTAGTAGTTTTATAGTCTAAATGGAGTAAAGCGTGGGTGATCAGGATTTTGCTTTTAGTCATGACTGCTTTTACTGCTAAAGGGACAGTGTGAGTGGCTGGGGATTTGTTTATTTTTTACTAAGAGAATGCTGATAAACCAAACAATTTACTTAACATATCCTTTCACTGTATCTTTATAACAACTAGATATGGCTGTTTTCCATGAACTTTTGCCTTAATGAGATTAGCCTTCCTGCACAGGAAACATCTGTCAATAAATCATATATTTTTATGCATCTGTGGGGTTTTTTAAAACCTTAAATTGGTTAATATTTCATGTCAACGTAAGTTATATTATCTTGGGAATGAATTCTAATCCTCTTTAAGTGGTTGGTTAGGAGAATTTGCCCAGCTTATTCCAGCACAACTGGAGATCGGTTCACACAACACTTGTAAAAAAAGTCTACAGATTTTGAACATCCTATTAACTTTCCAATTGTATGTTGGAAATTAGCAGACAGATATGCCATCCGATCCTATGTATACCTACTTTATCCACGTGGATAGCATTTACTTTCATAGGATTGCAACCTTATGGCCAGCCAGATAATCTGTTCACAGAAAACAAAAATGCTAACACCCAAGTAAGAAATTCTCCCGGAGGCCTCAGGAAATATCTTGCACATTCTCTGGTCATTATGCATAATCTCCAACTAGCTATACAGGTCCCCCAAGTCCTGTTGGGGACTCTGCATATTGGCCAGAGAATATGCAGACTTCTGTCTCCGTAGGCAGGCTATATGCACATTCTCCACAAGATCTGATTAAATGTGCGCAATGGGCTAGTGGTTCTTACTCACAGCTACCATTCACATGACTCCTAATTTACATGTCCTTCCCTTCCTCCCCAGCCCCACCCCCAATCAAGCAGTTCTACGAAAAGCTTATTGGTTCTAAGGTGGGTTTTTATTAGCCAGCTTTTCTAAGCAGGATAAAAGATAGATAAAGCTGTATATCAGGAAGTACAGTTAAAATGTGGAAAAAGCTAATAAAAACCTTAACTGGTTAACTCACCAATGCCTTCCTGCTACAAGATTCCCTTCTTGTCCTCCTGAGAGATTAGCGAAGGTGATAAAAACTGCGGTCTTGTTATTATTGAGATAACAGAAAAGCAATGAAGAGACAAGTGATTTAAGGAGATTGTGTCTAAGCAGGCATACGGAGGAGTAATTGTGGGTCTTCGGAAAGAGGTTGTTTGGCATTGAACCATTTTATCTGTGTTCTGTATCCATCTGCCTTCTGTACTGCTGGCCCAAAGCAGGGATATAACTTACAGTTTGGTGGCAGTTTCTGGCTGAAAAATAAGCTTGAATATAACAATAAAGAGTGTTAAATTGTTTCACCTTCAAGGCCAGCAAATGTACTGCGCCACTTGGTTAGATGCATGTGGTGTTCCTCTCAGAAGCCTCATTTGTGTGTGTTATGTGTTCTTTTTCCATATCAATCTAATGAGCCAAATTCCTACAAAGACTGACTTCAGGCCCTCCAAGTATTTTTCAGGAATAGTCCTGGATTTGCAGAAACTGTCCCGGTTTCTGATTTGATCTTGGAACATCCTGTTTTTCCTTAGGACGTTTCGATTTTCATCAGACAAATGTTGGATGGTATGGGAAGACAACCCTATTTTCATTGGAGAAATGATGGAGGGTATGGACTTATGCAACCCCTGAGCCAAGGAGATAAGAAACCATGCAACCTTTAGAAGATATCTGAAGGCAGCCCTGTATAGGGAAGTTTTTAATGTTTGTTCTTTTATTATGATTTATATATGCTGGAAGCTGCCCAGAGTGGCTGGGGCAACACAGTCAGATGGGTGAGGTATCATCATCATCACTGAATAGGGTGTCTATTTTCATCAGAGAAATGTTGGAGAGTATGTAGACTTCAACCACAGTTGGCAAATCAAATGACAAAACCAATTCAGAATAGTATATCCAATACGTTGCAGCAGATTCCCCTTTGATAAACTTTCTAAAACTGGAGCTGGTGGCAGGAAGGAGGAGAGGTGAGGCAGAGGACATGGCTGGGCCAGTCTTGCAGTGGTTTTGGCTCCAATAGTCCACACTCTGATTGGAGGAAAGAAAGACAGTGTCCATCCCTGTTGCCCGTGGAACTAAGACAATGACCCTGGCCTTATTCTGCTGCATGAACCTTTTCATTGCCAGCCAGGAGTGCAGGTCTGCTATCATCACCCAGCATGGCTCTTGAGCCCAGTAAGCTTGCTGGCAGATGTGCCACATCAGCAGAGAAAGCAGTGGAGGGGTAATGAACACACCTTGCCAGGATCCCTTCAAGGCAGGGCTGACTTTCATCCTGATCCCTCTGTGGATCAGGGTGAGGAAATAACACAGCAATAGCCTTGGCGACATGGACGTAGTCCCTCCCCTCCTGAACACTTCCTCTTGTGAACAATTTTACACCCATTGGGAAAAATCATTGGGGGGGAAAGGAGTTGTTTGATGGGAAGCAAAACATTTGCTAAATGTGTCTCCCTGTTTCAGCTCAGCACTAACATTATGTCCATGTATAGTTTGTAGATCCAAATAAGAAGGAATTATTTACTTAAGTTAATGGGTTTCCTGTTTTTATCATCCATTGAACTGCACGTAAACAAAAGGCAATGTTAACAAGAAGGGGAGTGGAGAAAGGGAGATTTAAGTATTATGTTTATGGAGGGTATATGCGACCTCAGAATTGAAGGCTTTAATAGCGGGTGGTGGGGTGAGGTCTGGAGTGATGGTAACATCCCTACCCCATTGCAAGCAGATTCAGTTTCTTTCTTGGCTCAAGGCCTGTGGAAAAAGAACAGGGCAAAGGGAGTGTTGGGTTGAGAGCGTGGTTCTTAGTGCCTTAGGGAGAATATTGTTCAGCAGCAGTACTTAACAAATGCAGGTTGTTCAGGTCACATGACCTCTTTGTTAATGCTGAAATCATCAGCATGCAATGTGTCTTCAGACAGTTTGGTTCTGCCCTCAAAAGACCAGAAAGAGCAGCAGGTGCAGCAGTGGAGCTTGAGTCAAGTGAATGAATCAGAGCCATGGATTGCATACTCTGGGGATGGGCTTGGTCAAGGCCTTCTTAGATTTCTGCAGAGTTCAGCCTTTCTGAGATGCTTTAAATCCAAGAGCTGATGCCTGAGGGACTTAACAGGCACAGACTAATTAATCTGGTTTACATAAAAGTTACACTTAGGCTTCGGATTCAATCAGATCGTGAATCATTTCAGTCAACAGCATGTAAGTGCCTGCCTCTCCCAAACCAAAAGTATTCTAAGGATTTTTGCAGGGACAAAAGGCATTGACAGCTGAACAAAAGAGTTTGGCATTCAGCTGATTCTACATCTGCAGCGCAAGCATTCCTGGAGTGCTGTGATGACTTTGGGAGAGTGTCGCCTCTGGCTGTCAAAAAAAAGAGAGGGTTGCCAAAGTAAGTCCATGGGCAATGAAAAATGAGTCGCTTTGCGCATTGAAAGGCACAATATGCCTTATGCTCACAGTGGCCCAATTCACCGGGTTATTTTTTAATGCAGTAGCTGAATAGCAGTTTAATGATGGGTTGGTCTATATGGGGACAGGGACAGTGTCTTCTGCTCATGGAAAAATTGGTTTATGTCACCAGAACACTGGTGCAAATGTTCTGCATCAGAAACTAAACCCAAATATGTTCCCTTTTTGTACGCATTTGTGGGATAGTCTTAATGGCTATTCGGATCATGTTTTTCTTGATCTGATTGAACACTTTCTATGGGTAGCAAAGCTGAACCAAGTGTCCCATGATTGTGTCCCACATGAATTCCATGACATTAAACCAAATTCAAATGAGCACCAGGCCATAAAAGTTTCACAAAACTGTTCCTCAGAATTAAAATTCCACATTTCTGAGGAATTGTTAGGAAAGGACTGGCAAACTGCTCAATTCTTATGAGTGATCCCTGATTGGCTGGGACCATCAGGGTGACCAATATAGGAAGATGCTTTTACTCATAGAATTAATAGTATCAGTGCATGCCTAAATTTGACTGATTGCAAGGTGACAGCATCACATATAGTATATGCTCCCTGAGTGGCTGAAATTGTTTGAACTGATGGGGAAATGGCTAGTGAGGCAGCAGCAGATGAGGAAAACTATTGGGAAGCTACTGTGAACAGACTTGAACAATTGTGAACAGTTAGGGAAAAGATAGGACCCTCCATGAAAAATGAACACTAAGTTCTGGGCAAAAATCTGATTTAGAGAACAAGCTAGGTTCAGCACTATCCTGTATGCATGCAATTCTTGCGTACCAGAAGACATCATACACATATGGGTAGACTTACAAGATATGAAAGGGACGCGGGTGGTGCTGTGGTCTAAACCACTGAGCCTCTTGGGCTTGCCGAGCGGAAGGTTGGCAGTTCGAATCCCCTTGACGGGGTGAGCTCCCGTTGTTCATTCCCAGCTCCTGCCCACCAAGCAGTTCAAAAGTGCAAGTAGATAAATAGGTAAATATGTACCACTCCGTTTCCATGCGCTGCTCTGGTTCGACAGAAGTGACCCGGAAGCTGTCTGCGGACAAACGCCAGCTCCCTCGGCCTATAGAGTGAGATGAGCGTGCAACCCCAGAGTCGTCTGCGACTGGACCTAACGGTCAGGGGTACATTTACCTTTACCCTTACAAGATAAGAACCTTTTAAATATTACAGTAGCTACATGGAACACTCCTTGTCAGCTTCCCAAATATGTTGTGCATATAATATTATGAATAGGCAGCCCTCCTACATGTAAGAGAAGTGGCAGCACAACAGCTGTTGTGATTGTGAAAAGTGCATGTTGTGCATGTAAGTGTCTTCACCATCAAAAAAGGTCAAGGAAAGAAGTCACTGATTATAGAAACTGATGGGCAATACATTCAATAGTATACAAGATGTGCAAAAATGAGTCACACAGTATTCTATGGTTCTCACTGCTTTCGAAGGAGGAACATGATGCAGTTAAGCCAGCTACTGATAGTATACCTGCAATGTGCAACAATGACGAGACCTGCACTTCAAGGCACATGGACTCTCATAGCATTTTCTATGAATGCAACTACAAAAAAAGGTTAAATCAGTTTTTTACACAGGATACTGACCAAAGAATTTAACCGCATAACTCAATTTGACTCTTCATTCTCTTCTCCCCTTGAGATGGTAGTTCAGCAAGAGGCCAGTCAAATAAAGATCTCCTGGTTGAATTCTGCGGTCAGACCTTGCCTGAAATTACAGGGTGGGGTTGACAATGCAAAAAGCTATTATTTCCAGGTTTGATAATCTCAGAACAGATGTGCAGGGCAATAAAACTTTCTTAAAGGCGGGGGGGGGGGGGGTTGCCCTTGTTTAGATGCACTTTCCAGAAGAGATTTTCTAATCATGACAACATACTTCTGAGTGGTTCAGAACTGAGCCACAAGCTCACCTTCCAGACTCTTCTGGGAATCATACTTTAAATGCAGTAATAAATGGAAAATGTCTGGCTATTGCCAGCGCTGCTTTGCAGGATGTATTGTCTTGTATTTTAATGCATTTTGAGCAGTAAATTCAAATGGGATAAAAGGTACTTTTCTACAGACAGGCATTCTAGGTGGAGACAATTTGATGGAAGTGGTTTGCTTTTGCATTTTGGTCTTGATTCATTGAGCTGGATCTGATTACTGGATTTTTATTCTAAGCCATCTTGATGGGGGGGATGATTTGTGTATTCTTTGTTTGTGTTGCTATTGCTTCAAAGGCTATTCTAAATGTTATCTTTTGTTATCAGCTGTTAACACTTCTGTTATCAGTTGCATTGCTCTGCATCCCCCCCCCCCTTTTTAAAAAAAGCAGCATCAAGAGAGTATGTATATTTTGCTATTACAATGTATGAACATACCCGTGCCAAGCGGGGAAATGAATAGTCAGTTCCTTACTTTTGGCTAATTCTGAGCTCCTTGAAGGAAAGTGTAAAATCCATCCCCTTCCTTTAAACCACTGTACTTTCTAAAGGCAAGGTTGTAGGATTAGATTAGGAACACCTGAAGCTGCTTTAGGTCAAATCAGAACATTGGTCCATCTGGCAGTGGCTCTCCAGGACTGCAGACATGGCCTCCTCCCAGCCCTACTTGGGGACATTCTGCATGTAACTGAGCTACAGCAGCCCTTCTCCCTCTTGTTACATGTGTCAGGTCCTAGCTATGCGGGAGAAGAGGTGCCACTGCTGTTCCAGTTTCTCAATACCAATCTCTTGGCCACCATTAGGGCATGGAGAATTGTACCTTCTTGTGCTGAAGCAGTGATGCTCTCTCTGCATTGCTGCACAACATACTTTGCTAATGGGTACCATACTTTTACAAAACGCCTATGTCATCTGAGACATTAAAATGTCAACATGTGTCTAGATGCACTGGTGATAGATTAAAATTTAAAATGGTGACATAAAACTTTAACGTTACTTCCGATCCAGAGACATAGTATGTAGGGAAGTGGTTTTAACTGCCTTGCCCATTACCGTTTGGCATTTTCATCCTTTTTGGTTCCGCTGATATATGGAAGTGGCCTGTCAAGTAATTTATGTCAAGTTCAAATGTTAAGGGGATCCTGAAATGAGAAGCAAAGAGTGTAGATAAAAGAGCATGAAAACCCTACAATCAACTAGATATCAATGAGAAAGAGATTCTAAGAGGTATTATTCCTTTAAGGCAGTTGTTATTGCAGACCTTCCCAGGTTATGAAAGCAACAGTTAGAGGCTCCAACAGGTGAAATGATGACATAAAAATAGATGGTTCTCCTGCTGGCTTTGTCAGGCCTGGCAAGCAGATAGGAAACAGTCAGTCAGTGAAACTATTGGGTTGTCAAGCTTGTCAGTAGGTAAAAAGGCATGGGCAGATCAAGAGCCACACAGTCCATTTTGTATCTGATCAGTGAGTAACTCAGAATGAGAAGCCAAGCAAGAATCAACCCCCTTCATGCATTACTTGTGCAAAAGCACACAAATAAAGGGGCGGGGTGGGCACAGCCTGGTGTAGCTTCCGTGGTCCACCCTTGAGTGGGTGGGTGTAGAGGGTGCACATGTAGGATTCTCTGGGAGCTGCAATCCTTTCCATCAGGATTCCTGGTTCCCTGGAGGTCTTTGCAGATAGCTTCCCTGCTGAGCACATCCATGCTCAATGCATGGACATTGAGGACTGGAAAGCCTTGCAAACTCAGGGGTGGTGTGAATAGCACAGCCCCACATCCTTAGAACTACGCTGTTATGGGTTTGTGAGTTCCTTGACTCCTCTAAATTCCTGGATAACAGATCCTCCCCTAAATTCCTCAGTCTCATGGGTGTTGGAGTTTAATCAATGCACAGAGTATTAAGATGGGCTGCCATATGCTGGATTTAGCAATGTCAAAATAAAGGCTAAGCCAGTTTTTTTAGTTGTTTTTTTGTGCTCAAGAAATTGCCTGGGAGAAGAGCCATCATGGAAAGCAAAAGGAAGGTGATGGGCAATTAACAAAGCAGATACTCTGCGCTGGGTGGCAGATGGGAATGAGTCCTTCCTTCCATTGAGAGATTGTTAGCAGAGAAAAGGGGTCAGTCTCTGTAACAGAGCAGAGGGACAGAGAGCCATGTTTGATTACTTTTTGGATCCAAGGTTGCAGCAATGGGAGAAACAGGATCCTCTGAGATGGAAATGGCAAAATCACAAGGAAGGCATAGAAGTACAGCAGAGAGCACAGTTGGACTATTATAAAAGCACCTAGGTATCCCATTGCAAAGCCTGTTTGGACACTCCAGGCAGTGCCTTAACTCCCTGTACTGTTTCATTCAACACAGGACTAAGCAGATCAGAAGATGCAAGTGACCAGCACCACGACACTTACAGTGCATAGTCCCCATCCAGCAAAGTATCGATACTATTTGAACTGTATTTTGCTCCCCAGACAACACTGTTTTGTAGTGCATAGAAGCTGAGATTTCTACTGCAACCTTATGATCTAGTCCTCCCCCTCAGAATCTGGAAGAGGCAGAGCCCCTAATTTCTAGTTTCCTGCTTGGCAGGGGGTTGGACTCGATGGCCCTTGTGGTCTATTCCAACTCTATGATTCTATGATTCTCATGCTATTTAGGGCCAACATGAAATGTGATGAAGACTGCCATTAACATGTCTGTAATATGCATATAGTGTGGGCTTGGGGTCTAATCTTTATGTTGAAATGGGTCCATTGGTGGGAGGAGAGGAGTTCTACTTCTCCCACACCTTCAGGAACCAGTCAATGTGATACTTTCCAGATGTTTCTGGGTTCCCATCAGCCTCTGCCAGCATGGCCAATGACCCAGGATTAGGACAGTTGCAGTCCAACAGCAAATTAAGAATCCACGGTTCCCCATCCCTCGTCTAGAACTACAACACACATGATGGACCACCCCCAACTTTCTGCATGGTGACGATGACCAGCCTTCACCAGCATGTTACCTCCCATCAGCACCAGCCAGCATGGCCAGGGATGATGGGAGCCGTGGTCCCAATGTCTGGAGAGCACCAGTTGGGTTTGCCCTGATGTACCCAAATGGGCAAAGGTGAATAAGCAAATGTGTGTGAATTTGCACACACACTACCCAATTCAGTCTGACTTGGCCCTGAAAGCTATTCTTCTCAGTCGAGTAATAAACCTGAGTCCTTCCTTTTGTCCCTACAGACTGCCACTCTCCTCCTGCCCCTGTTCTACCTCTTTGCATTCTCTATCCTTTTCAGTATGGATGGTTTGCAAAGGAGGGGTGGGGTGAAAAGGAGATTTCTAAATGTTGCATAGAAATAGCATAGGTGGGGATTGTTGGAACGCATTCTGGAACCTAGAAGAGTACTGTACCCCTCTGACTTAAATATAATACAGACCTATTTATGGCCGAGTTTTCTATCCATAATGCAAAAGAAGATGAAACATTCATGCCCCAACATTACATCAAAGGCAAAACCACTTAAAGCAACCTTCGGGGCATTCCCATCATTACGGAATTCTTGAGCATTTTTCGGGGCAAACGTCTTTTCTGAATCTGGATTGCATTTTAACTTTCATGCTACATCAGTTGTTGAATGAGGGATCACTTTTTATTGCTCCTTACGATGAGTATTGCCCTTGATTACCCACAAATGTTGGGAGTTGAGAAGACATGCTGAAGGCAATCTGTCTTAAAACTCTGACAAAGGACATTTGGAATTTATAGATACCTATAGGCCTTTTTTGAGATTTGAAACATGGTGTCAGCGTGAATTATTTGGGGCAAGGAATGGATGTACACTTACCTTCCCATTTTTTTTAGGTATTGTGTGAACAAGCCATGGACCAAGCTGTAATTAATTACTGGCACATGCTACACCTCTCCTAGGAGGATTCCAGCAGCAACAACTAAACTTCACAGGCAAAATAATTCCTCCTCTTGATGGCTCTGTGATTTAATATTCTCCTTTTTATATTATTTTTAAAGGGTGTAATTATTTAATACTGAGGTTGCAGAAACCTATTTAAATAAGCAGAGACCACTTTTTAACATTCCAGTCTTCTTAACAAACTCATGATGCATGGGAATCCGAAAGACGTTAAGAATGCTTACTACTAATAAGAATTTCCTATGCCAATAGCTAAAGATGTTCCTGTGCCTTTAATAGCCACGTGGAAACAGGGACAGATCTGGGTGGGAGGTAGTCTTCAGGTAAGATTTCCCCCACAACTGCAACTGTCAAAAAGACATAGCTGCTAATCCCTTCCTGATTTTCAGAGCAATCGTAACCTGCTGCTGCAGCAGCAGCAGTTGAACCCAGTTGGGCAGACAGATTGGGTCTGACTCTGTGGCAGCTTCAGGTTAGTTCAGCAATCAAGTCCAGTGCAGGCTTAATGGATCAGGTCTAGATCAGGCCCAGAGGTCTGGTTTAGCCTTGCCCTGGCCCCAGAACGCCCTGTTTGGGGGACTTTGCCAGGCTCTGATGGTGGTGGGGAGACCACTGGTGAGCCTTCTGCTGATACATTTGGGTGATCTGTGCCAGCGGAGTGATGAGAACAAATGGAAATTTGGAGACTGGGAATCTCCAAATTTGGAGACTGGGAGTGTTATGTACTGAAGTTCTCACCCTGGGCCAGCAGGGGGATACTGTAGATAGTTATGCAAATGAAGGATCGAAAGTGACATTCAGTGATTGGATAGTTTTAGAAAATGGCAACAGTTACATTGTTCTGGAGCTCTATGTAAGCAGGCTGACTGAGCTCCTCAGTTCAGTTATGTTCCAGCTTACAAATAAAGAGCTGCTTTGGAAGAATCGCTGTGTCGTCTGATATGTTCGCCCACAACTTAACAGGGAGAGACTAAAATTGACATATTCATCCATCCCTATGGGCCAGGCAGGAAGGCTTCTCCAGTTGATCACAGTTATCTGGCTGGTATATAGGAAGAAAGCAATGCTCCAGGCAGCCTGGTCCAAGGCCAGCTACACATGCAGAAGCTGTCAGTATTCGGGCAACGGAAAAGTCCACCCATTCTATGTTTTGAAAACAATATTAACATCGTTCAATATATCAGAGGATGGGAAAACCATTTTCTTCTTTCTTACAAATGTTAATGAACCAATAAGTCATTTTAAATTATCCTAAATAATGCTGTCTAACTGTGAAAACCACTTGTTTCTAAACAGGCCAGCTTGTTAATTAAAGCAAAGCATATTTTATGCATTTCTATTTAATGACTGGATCAGTAGTAGAAAATGCAAATGTTCCACTAAAAAATTATTGCCATAAACTAAACTTAATCTCTTTTAATTGTGTTGTTCATAAGTGAAAATTGTTTGTATTTTAGTGAAAAATGTGGAAAAAACATTGCTTCTCATCAGTATAAAGGAGATGGGAGTGTGTGACATCTGTATTTTCAGAAAATTTCATCCATATATAGTTTTTGGTGCAATACGCAAAAATACAGCAAGATGGCCATGTTTGCTGATAACACCAATTTTTTCAGAGTGGTGAAACAAACAGGGACTACATTAGTCAATCTCAGAGTAGACCCATTGAAATAAATTGATCTACTCTCAAGTATCACTAATGTTGGTCATCACCCTATATAATCCTAGCCTAACACAGCACTTTGCTATTCCCAGAGCCATAAAAATAGGGCAATGAAATATTTAATGGAAACTAAAGTGAAAGTTGGGAAATGAATCAACTTTTGCCCAAGAACACGAGGGCAATAGTTAAGATGAATTGACGTAAGCCAACATTTTCCCAGCAACACATTTTTAGAGCTTTGGTATTCTGGAGAATGAGACATAAGATGAAGTGATTAAATAGAGCAAACAAAATAAGGTGTGTAAATGTAAGAAAACCAGTGGTATGGGGTGAGAGCTAAAAGAGATCTGTTAAATCAGAGATCACACCTACTTTTTAATTTCCTGTTCTAGCTAGCTGTGATCTGTTCCCCATTATGTCTACAAACAGGAATAATAGAATCCCCCCCCCCCACACACACTTAAAGCAGAGGTTAGCAGGGACTACACATTAATAGGTATCTATGTATATTTTATGGGGGAAATATGCCGTGCAATTGTGGGGAATAAAATTGTATTGTGGAAGTTTAAAGTTTCAGATATGGCTGCAGTGCATAACCAGCCCTTTGCTTTTAAGCATACACACATCCCCAGATGGAATGGGTATCACTGTCTGATCTGAATTATTAGATCTGCATGCCTTGGTTAGAGGCGTATTGCCTGTGAAGACATGAAGTAGAGAATTCATAGCAGAATTGCCACTAACATTTTTGCCTAAAGCAGAGTTTGGTTATAGGCTTGTTGACCCCTGACACTGAACACAGGTACAAGCTGTCTCTCATACAAAAACATCTGTATGTGACTTGTTTATTTGTTCATTGTTTTTATATCTTGCCCTTCTTCCCAAAAGGAGTCCCTGGTGTCAAATAGGGTGTCTATAATATAATATAATATAATATAATATAATATAATATAATATAATATAAACAAACAAACAATAATAAGTTGTGATTGTTTGTATGTTTTTAATAGATTTGAGAGATTTAATTCTATTTATGCTTAATTATTCTTTTTCTGTGTTTTTAGCAGTTCTTATTTCATCTGTAAGGGACGCGGGTGGCGCTGTGGGTAAAAGCCTCAGCGCCTAGGACTTGCCGATCGCAAGGTCGGCGGTTCGAATCCCCGCGGCGGGGTGCGCTCCCGTCGCTCAGTCCCAGTGCCTGCCAACCTAGCAGTTCGAAAGCACCCCCGGGTGCAAGTAGATAAATAGGGACTGCTTACTGGCGGGAAGGTAAACAGTGTTTCCGTGTGCTGCGCTGGCTCGCCAGATGCAGCTTTGTCACGCTGGCCACGTGACCCAGAAGTGTCTCCGGACAGCGCTGGCCCCTGGCCTCTTAAGTGAGATGGGCGCACAACCCTAGAGTCTGTCAAGACTGGCCCGTACGGGCAGGGGTACCTTTACCTTTACCTTTATTTCATCTGTAAGGGAAAAAGGTGGGGTATAAATACATAATAATAATAATAACAACAACAACAACAACAACAACAATAATTGTACATGTGAAATGAGTATACACTTGCTGATTTGTACAGTTCAGCTACTGTACACACAGGTACACAGATTGTACGCTCAATGAATGCAGTCTGCAAACACCTCTTATATGTGGCCACGTCCAAGGAGACTGAGGACCACAAGAAAGAAAATCCCCATAGTTCTCGGTACCCTTCTTATAGGGGCTGCTTATGTAACACAGAGGGATGCAGGTGGCGCTGTGGTCTAAACCATAGAGCCTAGGGCTTGATGATCAGAAGGTTGGCAGTTCAAATCCCCGTGATGGGGTGAGCTCCCTTTGCTCGATCCCAGCTCCTGCCCACCTAGCAGTTCGAAAGCACGTCAAGTGCAAGTAGATAAATAGGTACCGCTCCGGCGGGAAGGTAAACGGCATTTCCTTGCGCTGCTCTGGTTTTGCCAGAAGCAGCTTAGTCATGCTGGCCACATGATCTGAAAGCTGTCTGCAGACAAATGCCGGCTCCCTCGGCCTATAGAGCGAGATGAGCGCTGCAACCCCAGAGTTGTCCGTGACTGGACCTTATGGTCAGGGGTACCTTTACCTTATGTAACACAGAAGAGGTAGCGCATCAACAGAAAGAGGGTGCTGGTTTGCATAAAATTAGCATGTGCTAAGTTATATGTAGAGATGAAAATTTAGAAATAATGACTATCATTTTAATGATAATGATAATAATTTTATTTTTTAACCCCGCCCATCAGGCAGGGTTGCCCCAGCCACTCTGAGTGAATTCCAGCACATACAAAAACATAAAAAAGCAAACATTAAAAACCTCCCAATACAGGCTGCCTTCAGATGTCTTCTAAAAGTTGTATAGTTGTTTTATCTCCTTGACATTTGATGGGAGGGCATACCACAGGGAGGGCACCACTGCCAAGAAGAGTAACTTCCCTTTTCACAGTGAGGGAACCCGTCAGAAGGCCCTCAGAGCTGGATCTCAGTATCCGGGCTGAACAATGGGGGTGGAGACACTTCAGGGAGAAGACTCTCTCTTTCAGCTATAGAAATAGATTACACATTTAAACAGTGCAGGAGATTGGGCACAATCAGCCCACTCACAGCTGAAGAGCAACTTCATTGTCCCTGTTCTTCCTTCTTATCTTTGTTTATCTTAAACCAGACTTTGACTGGGCAGCCCTTCAAAAAGGAGAATATTTTCAAGCAGCCAACGTCAAGCAGGGCATACTGCCATCCTAGACTCTGTGTATGTACATAGCAGTATATACGGTCTGAAGCCTGATGCCCCAGCTCAGAGGCTCCTGGGAGCCCTCCACCCCTCACCTTGGTGAGCTAGGACATTCAGAGAGTGCATGCTTCTAGGCCTCTGCTGTGACAGGACCAAGAATCCTGGCCAATAATTTACAGTCATATTAGTCTTGGATTTCCCTCCAAATTAATAATGATTTAAGGAGATTTATTTCCTGCTGGACTTGGGGGACACACACCCATCTCTTTGAACCTTGCGAAAAGATAAACTTGTATTAATAGATGTTCTGTCATTACATATTGACTGCATCCAGCTGTTTTTCTGCATAGATTAATAATAATGGCTGAAATCTTATTCCTAGGCTGCCTGATGCCCATTGACTTTGAACAGATTTAAGCCAAATTACAACTGAGGGCTTGCATCTTGTGAATAATTTGCACCCCAAACAGATGAACATGGATAGGATCAGTCTGCCCATCTGCCTGGTATGAGTAACACATGCATCCAAATATGAAACTGCATCCTTACAAGTAGTTGTGCTGACTCCAGTGTCATTTCCTGTAAAGGGTTTCAGGAAGTAACTCTGCTTTGAACATTGGGCTGGCCATAAACATTCATTAGGAACAAAACCTGAAAAACAAAACAGTTTATCTTATAATCAACTGGATATGGTAAGCAGATACTCTGAAACTTTGCTTTCAAAGGTGATTAACGGGAGGGTAGGACGATCATTTTCATGCAATCTACAAAGATGTAAATATTTGAGAAAGGAGGAGCAAGCCAATAGGTAGCTCACAGGCTATCCTGTGTTATTTGAACTTTCATCTTGAGCATGGTCCTGATCACAGGCATTGCATGCCAGTCTTTTTCCATATACAAGACTAGGACTGGTTACAGCCCTGGCTTACGTACCAGTTATCCCAACCATTACATAGGGGGGATTACCAGGAAATGAAGAAAGCTAGCTCTTCTGGCTCTTCTGAGCTCTTCTGAGAGCCAGTGTGGTGTAGTGGTTAAGAGTGGTAGTCTCGTAATCTGGGGAACCGGGTTCGCGTCTCCGCTCCTCCACCTGCAGCTGCTGGGTGACCTTGGGCCAGTCACACTTCTCTGAAGTCTCTCAGCCTCACTCACCTCACAGAGTGTTTGTTGTGGGGGAGGAAGGGAAAGGAGAATGTTAGCCGCTTTGAGACTCCTTAAAGGGAGTGAAAGGCGGGATATCAAATCCAAACTCTATATTTTTGCTCACTTCATCTGAGAAGCTTCCTGCTCAGGGAGTGCACAACCCATGTGTGTTCTCTGGGGGTTTTGTGGCCCTGTGGGACTTTAGAGCCTCTGGTACGTTTTAAAATTCTCCCTTGGACCTACTTGCACAGCTCTCTCTAAGCCACATGTTGTGTGCAGGGCTTGTATGAAAACCAGCAACTAAAATTTTAGATGGCAAATGGGTAATCATTGTTTTTCAGTGAGAAGGAAACTGAAACTACATAAATAATTTCAGCTGAACTCCAGCTCTTTCCAAGCGTTCTAAGTCAAGGATGGAGAGCTCACCCCCAGATGCTGTTGGGCAGCAGGACTCATGGACAGCCATGAAGGAAGCTTCGGTCCAGCATCATCTGCAGAGAACCACAGCTTCCCTATCCCTGTTCTAAGGGAGTGTGCACAGCTGAATGGGTCTGGAGGGCTCTTTCCAATTTAATGACTGCATCTTGGCCAGCTGCCATGGTCTCCTCCTCCTCCTCCCCTCCCCCTGCCTTCCCTGTAATCATTCAGAATGTCTATAAAGGCTTCTCATACTTCGTCAACAAAGCTTTGGCACTGGCAGCAAAAGTGGGTTTCTCAAGATCAGCAGAATATATGAAACGGTGAGTGACTTGGGAAAGGCTGATTGTCTCCTTGGAAGGAAATCTGAGGGAGCCTCTCTCCCACTGCCCTCCTATCTGACTTCTCCATAGTATTTGATTTCCATGGTATTGAAGCAAACGACCCTACAGACATTTGGAGACAATAGTTGCACAATGGCACTGGCATCATTCTTGAGTTTCACGTCCGTCAAGCATGCAAACATACCCTTGAGTTGATGTAACTCATATACCTTGAATGGGGTGAATTGGTTCTCTTTCATTCAGGTTTAATGCCCCTTTCTATGCCTTATTCAGGACTTCCATTGATGTCCATATCTCATGATTCCAATCAAGTTTAAATACTCTTTAACAATTTACATGCGATCAAAAACCTGAGGAACCAAGGGAGTGGCAATCCTACCACCACCACTTGGCATGGCAATACAGTCAGTCAGCTTAGTAAGTGGTAAGTTACCACTTCAAAAACAATTGCCTATGTTCACCCGCAGCATGGCCTGAAGATGTAGTTTCAAATCAACCAATTATACTTTTCTTAAGTATTTGTCATTCAGCTGTTGGATCCAATCATTCTATCAATGTTAATTGACTTTTTATGACCTGGAGGGATTTCCATGAAACTCAGGCTCCTTTTGTAGGATGGAGGAGAAATTCCACTTAAAGGCAAACCCGCCTAATTCACACTTCAGTACATGAACAAAAACACAGCTAGCCATTGAAATTCACACTTTGCTTGCCCGATAACAAATGTTGGAAATGTAAAGAAACTGAAGGTACATTCTTTCACCTTTGGTGGACGTGCCCAAGGATTAAGGCTTTCTGGGAGACGATATATAATGAAATGAAAAAGGTATTTAAATATACCTTTCTGAAGAAACCAGAGGCCTTTCTCCTGGGCATTGTCGGCCAATTGGTGCCAAAGAAGGATAGAACTTTCTTTATGTATGCCACGACAGCAGCAAGAATACTTATTGCAAAGTATTGGAAGACACAAGATCTACCCACCCTGGAAGAATGGCAGATGAAGGTGATGGACTACATGGAATTGGCAGAAATGACCGGCAGAATCCGAGACCAGGGAGAAGAGTCGGTGGAAGAAGATTGGAAGAAATTTAAAGACTACCTATAGAAATATTGTAAAATTAATGAATGTTAGAAACGCCGTTTACCTTCCCACTGTAGCGGTACCTATTTATCTACTTGCACTTTGAGACGTGCTTTCAAACTGCTAGGTTGGCAGGAGCTGGGACAGAACAACGGGAGCTCACCCATCGCGGGGGATTCAAACCACCGACCTTCTGATCGGCAAGCCCTAGGCTCAGTGGTTTAGATCACAGCACCAACCGCTGTATACACTATACACTAGTGTATAGTGAAAATAACATGCAAAAGGGCTGTTTATTATGGGAAATTGCTTTGCAAAAATGTGTCTGTGAGCAGATGCGAAAAACCAAAGCTGACATATTTACCCATCTGTAGTAGAAATCATATTGGCATAAATTTTCCATTTAGCAACAGTGATGACAGGATAGTTTCTGTCTCCTACAATAGATTATGTTTCTTTGGGTTTGGATTTTAGCAAAGGCACGGAGGAATTTCGAAGCCACTCTCTGGTAAGTAGACATCCAAAATAGCAGCATTCATAGCTTAAGATTTGGAATTGGGCCTGGTAAATTAGATTTGCCTTTGCTGCAACCTCAACAAAACCCTAGTTCTTCCATCAAGATCAGAATTTCCCATGGGTCCCCTAAATTTAGTAAAATATAATCACAAGGCTTTTCACAACTCTCTTTGCTCACTGGGCTCGCTGTACTGATTTCTTCCTCAAGTAAAGAAGAAAACTCCCTGGGGAATGGCTTTTGAGAAAAGGAAGAAAGCCCAATATGGTTGCAAGCTTGCTCCCCTAATTCAAACTGCCAGAGCCAGCCAACTTGGAGGGCTCCATCCAAACTCAGAGAATAAAGAGGCAATTGTAATCGAGGTAGCCAAGGCAAAACATGTCACAGAGCTGCATACATTTAGCAAGATGCTAAACCTGAGGTAGAAGCTTCTAACTTTAATTGTTTTCATTATTTTTGCACAAAAAGTTTTTTTAAAGAACAGAAACTCTATATACCTTAAATATAAGAAGTTGAAAAAAATAAAATAATTATGAAGATGTGTATGAAATAAACAGGGACCAAGATCAGAAATGTAAATAGGTGTGGATCTGTTAATATGGCGGACATAAGTGAGCACATTTAATGGTGAAAGGAAACCACGGAATCAAACTATAAGGTAAATATCACAAAGTTTAACAAATGTATAGAGTTTTGTATTGTCTTCAGTCTGTGCTGCTGATCTCTGGCACACAGGTAATGGTAAGGAGAAAACCATAGTAACCTGTTTCACTCTGATTATATCTATCCTATCATTATAGACTAATAGTGGACCCAATTCTCCACATGCTGGTCCTTATGTAGGCAAAATGACTCCACCCATGCAGAAGAGCAGGGCTTTTTTTCAGCCAGAACTCACCAGAGCTCAGTTCTGGCCCCTTTCAGGTGGGCACCATTGTCATTACAAGAGAACAAGTGGGGTGTTCACTGTGAGTTCTAGCACCTCTTTTTCTAGAAAGAGGTCAGGCTTGGGTGGTGGGGAAACCCTGATTTGTGGAATTACAATAAATAAACACTCAGAGAGAAGACAAAAACAGCCCAAAGTGGAATGAGCATGCTCAGGGAGCGAGCAACAGAAAACCCGAGGAAAGTAGGAAAGGAATGAAGTGGCTGGAATCCTGAACTGCAGCACTTCCCACTTCAACCTTTTGTTCCCGGTCTTGTTTGTCCTAACTTATTCTTCTTTTAAAGACACTTATAATAACAATGTTTTCCAAAGTCTTGCAGATGAGCCTCCATCCAGAGAAAGACTAAGGAGGCAACTCCCTTCAAGATGGAGATTTGCGACTGAATACCTTAATCACATGGTCAAAGGTTAAACACTCATGTGTAAAGAGCAGAGAACATTAATCATTAACTCAGTGAGAAAGCTGCTTCTAGCTTACTATACTCCACTGGACTATTCCAGTGTTCAACCCATAGAGGCATTCTTCATTTCAGTGTGAATTAAACAATTATACCTAACAGGGAAAGCCAGCTCCATTTTGCAGTCCTTTCTCTTTTTTCTGCTTTAGTTGTGACCCCCATGGCAGACATTTTGTGACTGGGCCCCAGAGCACTTTCTCAATATTCCAAACATGCCCACAGGCCCCAAAAGCTTGTCAATATAGAAGTCTAGGGCACAGTAGATAATTCAGTTTGTACTAAAATAAATAAATAAATTGTACTTTAAAAGCTTGGTATAAATAAAGGCAAGGAAAGTTTTTGATGGGGAAAGTAAAGGGGACGAGAAATATAACACCATGGTACTCCCAGAAAATATAATTACGTCAGGGGAACCTTTCCTTGAAGTACAGGGCCCAGAAATGCCTCCCCCCCCCCCCTGCTTCAATGAATTAAGCTAACCTGTTTTATTGCCAATACATTTTAAATCATATTATCAAGAAACTGTGAATGGAATCTTTATACAGCTTCAAAAGATCAGTAAAATCTGCCAGACTTTTGGTAGGCTCTCATTTCCCCTACCTGTGGGGTCTTTCGGGGAATATGTGTGCAAATTAGCAATTAAAGCAGCTGACAAGAGCTATACATGGTATATACAATAGGGACAGGTATTAATGTGCCGAGATTGGTTGCAATTAGCGTGGTTAGAAAACCCAGCTGAAACATAGCAGCACATCTATAAAAGAAGACAGCTAAACTAAAAATGAAACCTTTCACGGAGAGAGCACGTCAGTATTGCCCAGAATGTGGTAAGTAGCTCTGGCATGTAACAAAAGAGCCAAAAATATCAGCATTAATAGTTTAACAATAAAACCTGAAATGCTATAATTAACACAGTAAGATAAGAAACAGGCCATCGAGGATTTGCTAATGGGTTCTCACTTTATTGGTACAATTAAAGCTATGTTTATCCATCCAGATTTCAGAATTTTGTCCATATTTTTTATTTGTGTATTATATACTTCATCCAGAAGCATCATAAACTCTGTGGGAGATATTCAGTGTTAGGCGTACGTAGAGTAGACAATTGGAATCTATGAACTGGAATGTGCTTTTCCAGAGTGTGGCTTTATTGGATATCAACTGAAATCTGGGGTTGGGATCCTAAAGCCCTCCTCATGTTGTTGAGCTACAGTTCCCATCCTCCCTGACCATTGGCCATGGAGCCAAAAACACTCAACTGAAGGTCCACAGGAGGGTTCTATATTTTAGCGTCCATATGGGACCAGCTTGGGACCAGTTTACCTGCAAGACCGCCTTAAACCATATATACCCATGCAACTGCTTGAGTCTGTGCAACTGGCAGTCTTGCAGCTGCCACATGAAACTTGTTCTGCATTTGTAAGAAACTGATCTTTTAATGTGATAGCACCAACACTTTGGGACTCCTTGCCTATTGAAATAAGGCCGGTTCCTTCACTGTATGTTTTTCGACACCTGCTAAAAATATTTTTGTTTAGGCAAGCCTACACAGATATGTAGAATTTTGACATGTGTTTTAATCTGGGTTTTAGCCTACAGTTGATCTTAATTATTTTTTGAATGTTTTAAATTGTTTTTTCCTGCTAATTTCCTTGTTTTATTCTTTTCGTTAACTGTTTTGAAGTTATTTTTACAATCAAGTGGTATATAAAGTCAGCAAGTAGTAAATACTGTAAATGCATTATGTGGCAACATGCCATGCCAGTCTGAGTGGAGACCTAAGACAGATTCCTTTGCATCTCCAGACTACAAGGAAATGTGTTTGGCTATGTCCATTTCCTTCACATAATCCTTATTGTCCTGAACAGGTTTGTTTGTATTGCTTCACCCAGCTGGCCAGTCCACTGGATGACCAATTAATTTAAAAATTACTTCAAGAGAAGTCTTGCTATAATGGTGTCTTACTGAAAATGAAGTTTGAAATATAGGTATACACATGGATTTTGTGTGCAGAGAAGGTGATAGTCAAGTTTCTGTAAATAGTCTGCTAAAATTAAGCAAAAACACTGAGTATTCTTTGGGATTTTTGGAACTGGTCCGCATTTTGATAATGTTCACTAATGCCGGTGAAAAGTTTAACCATGGATTTATTTCTCTCTTTCTTGCTTTTTCAACAGGCTTAAATTGTCCTCATTGACATCCTTATATTGCCTGATTTGGTACACAGAATTGTGACATCATTCCATCCCTGATGGGCTGAGATTGACATATAAGAGAGACAAAAGAATTTTATATGGGGGGGGGATAGGGTGCTGCAACAGTAACAGATAAGCAGGGAGGCAGGGAAGACATGGGAACAGGGAAATATCCAGAACATGTAAACAGGAAAATCTGATACTAGTCTTTGATTATAATTTGCTACATAAGAAACTACATAAGCAGATGAACAAGCCTTTCACTGATTTTGATTATAGTACTTCACCGCTAAAGTCACATGATTCATTAGCATAAGTGCAATTCATTACTCCTGCAATAGGGATTTGTACCTGAGTAAAGGAATGTCAAATGCATGTCAAAAAGAGCTTTGCCACCTAAGATAAAGGGTGACAGCTCATATGCCAGCCACTTGCACTGCTGCTGTGACATGAGTCTGTCTTGGATTCTCGATTCATAGTGCAGCTATTTTTCAAATAGCTGGCCTGTCTGAAACGTGAGGAGCAAGGGGAAAGGTAGAATATATATAAGGATTTATGAGCCTTGATTAAATTAACTGCAATGGAAAAACATCAACAACAAGATGAAGAGTTCAGCCTAGGAAAACCAGGTTGCTATACACAGCACCTTGTTCCTTGTCGAACACATCTACCAAAATGTAAATGTAGGGATGGATGCAGCATGGCAACTATTTTCCCCGCAGGAAGGCCATCCATCATGTCACAACAGTATCATCGCTCATAAAGGAATTGATGTGATGTCAAGCTAAGCATGAAATATGATGGGGGCATAATTTCAATGATGATTCCAAAAGGCCCAAGGTTTGAAACATTTCCGTTTATTGTATTTGGCCTTTTAAAAGCCACAGCCCTTGAAGGAGGGCAGTGTTCATGTAGTACCTTACAGGATATGCTTTTTTAAAAATCAACATAGATCTTAAGACCTGGGGATAGAATGACTACCCACATCCTCAAATAGCTGAAGGGTATCAACAGAAATGGAGCCAAAATGAGGCCACTGGGATAAACTCTGTTTGGATGCATGCTTGGATGAACTCTGAGGTTTTCAGAAGTATAAAGAACTATTATTTTTTAAAAACCACCACCACCTAAGATGGCAATTCCACCTTGGGGGGGGGGGGAGCAGCCCAATGAGAACTTTGCACGCTCAGTGGTTTGATTCAATAAAACAGGAAGTGTTACTGTCAGGGGTTCAGGAGCAGAGGGACAGGAAAGGGAGGAAGTAGAGACCGAGGGAGAGGAATCTGAGGGAGAAGTCAGCGAGGGTAGCCATCCGAGGTCTCTAAGTCTCTCCAGTGAATCAGAGGATTCACAGAAAGGGGCCCCAGTGGTCAGAGCCAGGGGGTTGCCAGAGGGAACACCCCAGGAAGGAGGGGCCAGAGGGGACTCAGAGAGCAGCAGCTGGAAATCGGGACCAGCTTCCCCACCGGAGAGCAGTAAGGGGGAGGAGTCCCAAACATCGGCAGCAGGCAGCCTTCCGTCAGCGGAAGGACAGGAGTCAGGGTTAGCCACGCCTGCATCAGAGAGCGAGGTAACGGTCAAAAGGAAGGTCAGGGGCAGCGCGCGCGCGCCAAGTTCAAATGTACAAGAGGGGGGCGCAATGGGCAGTCCGGAGAGAGAGCCGGGTCCCAAAGCCCGCCGGAGAGAAGGGGAGGAGTCCGAAGGGTCCGCTTCCGAGGCATCCAGGAAGGAAGGCACCCAGGGGGGTAGTAGGACCCAGAGGAGGAAGGAGAAACGTAGAAGGTGGAGTAAGGCTAGAGTCTTAAGCTGGTGTACAGGGGGCGGAGACTCAGACGAGGCTTCGCTGGTCTAGGGTCTAGACGTAGAGACGCACGCTAGTGCCTGAAAATGGAAACTAAATGTCAATAAAGACTTCTGTACAGTTCTACTGGCTAGCGTTGGTCTTCTGTGAGCTGAGACCGGGAGGCAGTCCCGTATTCTTTGTGAAGAAGCGGGACACGCCCCAACGGAGGCTGGTGGTGGACTTCAGAATCTTAAATTCGAAAACCAAGCCCTCAGCTTTCCCCATGCCCAAGATAGACGACCTGCTCGCGACGGTGCGGAAAGGACGCGTTTTCACCAAGCTGGATCTACGTGGGGCGTACAACCTGATTCGCATGCGCGACGGCGACGAGTGGAAGACGGCCATGTTCACGCCACTGGGCACCTACGAATACAGAGTTATGCCCTTCGGATTACAAAATGGCTCTCACACTTTCCAAGCCTTTATGCATCACGTGCTGGCGGGGCTCCTTTACAAGAAGTGCGTATGCTTCCTGGACGACATCCTGATTTTTTCAGAATCGCGAGAGGCGCACGAGAGGGATGTCAGGGAAGTTCTGCAGAGACTGAAGGAGCACAGGCTGTACGCCAAGCTGGAGAAGTGCCAGTTCGACGTGACGGAGGTGGATTTCCTGGGCTACAAGTTGTCGGACAAGGGGCTCGCCATGGACAGCGCCAAGGTTCGCGCAGTCTTGGACTGGAAAAGCCCACGCAATCGGAAGGAAGTCCAGCGGTTTGTCGGCTTTGCCAACTTTTACCGCAAGTTCATCAAGGGATTTGCCATGCAGACAGCGGCCATCACCGACACGCTCAGCTCCAAGAAGAAGAAATTCATCTGGACGGAGCAAGCGGAGCAGTCCTTTCAGAAACTCAAGCGTCTCTTCGCGTCCGAAGAGCAGCTGCTGCATGTGAATCCCAGCAGACCCATGAGGGTGGAGACAGACGCCTCAGACAGAGCCGTGGGAGCTGTCCTGTTGCAACAAGACCAGCAGGGGGACTGGAGGCCGTGCGCCTTCTACTCGAGGAAGCTCAGCAAGTCGGAGCAGAATTACACTATCTGGGACAGGGAGTTGCTAGCCATACATGCAGCATTCAAGGCATGGAGGCACTTCCTCATCGGAGCCAGACATACAGTGCAGGTCCACATGGACCACAAGAA
Source organism: Podarcis muralis (assembly GCF_964188315.1). NCBI lineage: Eukaryota > Metazoa > Chordata > Lepidosauria > Squamata > Lacertidae > Podarcis > Podarcis muralis. The sequence continues at coordinate 4,863,388 of NC_135664.1, read as the reverse complement.
TCTGGAGTACTGGCGCACGGCTAGGTTCCTCAACCAGCGACACATTAGATGGGCAGAGTTCTTCGCGGATTTCGACTTCAAGATAGAGTACATCCCAGGCGACAACAACGTGATGGCGGATGCATTGTCCAGAAAGCCGCAATACCTGGAGGAGGCGGCACCGTCGGCGGCCAAGCACATTTTCGCACCGGAAGCGTGGGCATGCGCGTCGGCAACCGTAGACCTGGACGCCGTACGTCGCGCGCTGCGGGAAGACCCCTTCGCACGGGCCAAGATGGAGGAGGTGCACAGGGGCACTGCGAGGGCCGACGAGTTCCAGATACGCGATGGGTTGCTCCTCCACAAGGGAGCACTCTACGTGCCGGGAGACGACCTCCGCGCAAGGGTCCTGCAGCAGCTACACGATGCTCCCACCGCCGGGCACTTTGGCAAAGAAAAGACTGTCGAACTCGTAGCCAGAGACTTTTGGTGGCCCAAGATGCGGGGGGAAGTAGCGGATTACGTCTCGAGATGTGACACCTGCCAAAGGGCCAAGTCAGTTCACAGACTGCCGGCGGGACTGCTGGAACCGCTGCAGACACCATCTGAACCGTGGGAGAGGGTGGCCCTGGACTTCGTCACGGATCTGCCCAGCTCGAGGGGAAAGACAGCAGTGCTAGTGGTGGTGGACATGTTTACTAAGATGGCACACTTCATTCCGTGTGCGAAGGTAGCCACGGCAGAGCAGACCGCCAAACTGTTCATAGACCACGTGTTCAAAGTCCACGGTCTGCCACGGTCTATTCTCTCCGACCGGGGGCGACAGTTCATCTCGAACTTCTGGCAGAAGCTGATGGGCATTCTGAACGTCAAAGTCAATTTGGCGTCGGCGAGACACCCACAGACCAACGGGCAAGCGGAGAGGGTCAACGCCATCATGCAGCAGTACCTAAGATGCTACGCCAACCAGCAGCCCACGACATGGGTGGACTACCTGCCGCTCGCCGAGTTCGCTTACAACAATACGAAGCACGTGTCGACGGGGGTGACGCCGTTCTTCGCCAACAACGGGAGGCATCCCAGAACCTTCCCGGGTTTAGAGAGAGTGGGGGAGGGGGAGCCACAGGCAGCGGAAGCCTTAGCGTCGGAGTTGCAGGAGGTCCACGAACAGCTCAGGAGGCAGTTAGAACTAGCAAAGCACGCATACAAGGTGCAGGCCGACAGACACAGAAGAGTTGGGGAAGACATACAGGTGGGAGACTGGGTCTGGTTAGCAGCGCAAGCAGTGCCGACCAGATCATTAGCTAAGAAGAAGCTAGGACATAAGCAGCTAGGACCTTACCAAGTCCAGGCGCAGGTCAATCCAGTGGCCTTCCGGTTAGCTCTTCCGGAGGGTTCCAGAATGCATCCGGTGTTCCATAGATCGGTGCTCACGCCCTACAAAGCACCTCATAGGTTTCAGGAGCCAGACACAGCACCAGACCAGCGCAGAGAAGGGCCCAGAGTGAGGGGGTCGCCTAGGAGGGGACACATCAATGAGGTCACAGAGATTTTGGACTCCAGATGGGGGGAAGAGGGAGTAGAATATTTCCTAGCCAGAGAGGGTACCCCGGCCAGTGCCAACAGCTGGGTACCGGACTATGCCTTGGAGGAACCGCTGCTCAAAGAGGAGTTTCATGCCCTCTTCCCGCACAGGCCCATGCCAGCAGAGTATTTCGACGACTGGCTTTTCACACCCACTCTTTCAGCCAGCACATTCCTGGGGTTCGACTCGGACGAGGAACAGGCACCAGTCCCCAGCTCCCAGGTGGGTTCGCCACCGGGGTCTGCCTCAGACCACTCGTATTGGTGGGACGATCAACCAGAGGAGCAGTGGCGCAGGAAGTGGCTGAGGGGTCCTTGGATGGGACCACCCGAAGAGGGGGAGAGGGGCGAGACGGACATGGACGTGTTGGGGGACAACGTGGGGTTCGAGCACGAAGACAGAGAGATGGAAGCAGAGGAGAGCGACGTTGACGAGTACATGGGGGACGAACTGTATCCTGCAAGCACCCCCGCTACGACGGAGCACCCAGTACCCGCACCGGAAGGAGGGGAGGGGGGAAGGGGGGGCTTCGAGGGGGGGATGGATGTCAGGGGTTCAGGAGCAGAGGGACAGGAAAGGGAGGAAGTAGAGACCGAGGGAGAGGAATCTGAGGGAGAAGTCAGCGAGGGTAGCCATCCGAGGTCTCTAAGTCTCTCCAGTGAATCAGAGGATTCACAGAAAGGGGCCCCAGTGGTCAGAGCCAGGGGGTTGCCAGAGGGAACACCCCAGGAAGGAGGGGCCAGAGGGGACTCAGAGAGCAGCAGCTGGAAATCGGGACCAGCTTCCCCACCGGAGAGCAGTAAGGGGGAGGAGTCCCAAACATCGGCAGCAGGCAGCCTTCCGTCAGCGGAAGGACAGGAGTCAGGGTTAGCCACGCCTGCATCAGAGAGCGAGGTAACGGTCAAAAGGAAGGTCAGGGGCAGCGCGCGCGCGCCAAGTTCAAATGTACAAGAGGGGGGCGCAATGGGCAGTCCGGAGAGAGAGCCGGGTCCCAAAGCCCGCCGGAGAGAAGGGGAGGAGTCCGAAGGGTCCGCTTCCGAGGCATCCAGGAAGGAAGGCACCCAGGGGGGTAGTAGGACCCAGAGGAGGAAGGAGAAACGTAGAAGGTGGAGTAAGGCTAGAGTCTTAAGCTGGTGTACAGGGGGCGGAGACTCAGACGAGGCTTCGCTGGTCTAGGGTCTAGACGTAGAGACGCACGCTAGTGCCTGAAAATGGAAACTAAATGTCAATAAAGACTTCTGTACAGTTCTACTGGCTAGCGTTGGTCTTCTGTGAGCTGAGACCGGGAGGCAGTCTCTGACAGTTACTAATTATGTTATTCAGGCATGGAATTCTAGGTGACATGCCCAAAGTATGGTAGGAGCTGTCCCATCCTTCTGGCCTGGACATAGTCACCATGGAAGGTTTACTAGTACAGTGGTACCTCTAGTTACGAACTTACTTCGTTCCGGAGGTCCATTCTTAACCCGAAACTGTTCTTAACTAGAGGTGTGCTTTCGCTAATGGGGCCTCTTGCTGCTGCTGCTGCACCATCGGCACACGATTTCTGTTCTCATCCTGGGGCAAAGTTCTCAACTCGAGGTAACTCTTCCAGGTTAGTGGAGTTTGTAACCTGAAGCGTTTGTAACCTGAGGCATTTGTAACCTGAGGTACCACTGTAAAGTGTGTGCGCTTTGTGGAAGGGTGCGGAAACCTAGGTTGAATCTACACACATATAAAAAAACGCTGAGAAAATGCTTTTTAAAAAACGTTTAAAAAAATATATGGAATTTGCCATAGCTCACTATCGCCATCTAGTATCACATTTGTATATTGCACTTTACAACACACTTAAAACATTTTATTTGCAGCTGCACAGCTGAGTCCCTAGTGTAAGGATCCAAAGCGCTGATCATATGAGTAGTGTGAGTTAAAGGCAGCTGTCCTATTCCCACTTATCTAGGAGAAAGCACAGCCAAACTCACTGAGGCTACCTCTCTATAGATATGTATAATTGTTTTGTCTGCAAAGTTCTCCACAAAGGTAAGAGGACAAAAGTGTCACCAGAGAATGCAGAAGGAAGGAATCTAAGCAGTAGCAGCCGCACCAGTAGGGCTCACAGGGCACTATCCCACCAACCTCAGCCTGCCCTCATCCAGTCCCAGCCATCTTTCTTTATTACTTGCAACCAACCCGGAAGTGGCTCTGTCTCTTATTGGCTCTCTCCCCATCTACGGTTGGTCTCCCTCCCTTTCCCAATGGACACCAGACACTGCTGGATAGAAGGGACATTCATAATATTTAAAAACTTGAGACCATTTCTTTCTCCAGTAAGTGCATCCCCTCCAACGGCACTGGGATAAAATTGCCACTGCTCACCAATTTCATCATATCAAATTTCACCTTGAAGGGACAAATCATCATCATCATCATTTTTTTATTTGTATACCATCTTTCTATCTTACAATACTCAATGACAATAAAGATATTATTATTATTATTATTATTATTATTATTATTATTACTACTACTACTACTACTACTACAATACTCAAGGTGGTTTACAAGCTGAAGAAACAAAAAATGTACATCTTATAACAATCTAATGCAATACAAAAATGTGATAATAAAACTTTAAAATAAGCAACCTACATCAAAAAGTAACATTCAACAATTATTATAGTATAAAATAATAATATCAACGTATAAAAGTTAAACAGAAATCCACGCTAGTTACAATAAATAATTTCTAAACTATAATCAATAAAACAACGGCAAGCCACAGTACATAAAATAATACAATACAAATTGAGAAGCAGAGACTGGAGGGTGGAGCAAGGCAGCTGGAAGAAGGCCTGCCTGATGGAGTCTCTCCTCTCACAGTTCTTACTCCAGGCACAGTTTCCTTAATAATAATAATAATAATAAATTTATATCCTGCCATCCCTAGCCGAGCCGGGCTCAGAGCGGCTAACAACAATAAAACCACATTCAATTAATTAAAATAAATTCTAAAATCAATTCAGAAAATAATAATAAAATATTTATTTATTTATGAGGGGTCCCAGGGCTGGGGGGTGGGCCAAGGCAGGCGGAAGAATGCTCCCCCCCCAATACCCACACCCTACCCAATCCAGACCACCACCCCCAGCCCATGTTTTCCCTTCCCCTCTACACCCACCTTTGCAGGGCTGCTCGCCCCCTGACTGCGCCCTCCCCTTTCCCAGCTGCCAAGGACCCCACACGGCTCCAGCCCCATCTACCTCCCCCATTCCTCCACTCTTTGCCTCCTCCACGCCCCTCTCTAGTGCAGTGTTTCCCAACCTTGGGCCTCCAGCTGTTTTTGGACTACAACTCCCATCATCCCTAGCTAGCAAGACCAGTGGTCAGGGATGATGGGAATTGTAGTTCAAAAACAGCTGGAGGCCCAAGGTTGGGAAACACTGCTCTAGTGAATGCTCTGGTTACCCACCCGCCTCCCAGCTGCCCTAACCCCTGGAAGACGGTCACTCTTCCCACTTCCTTCCCTCCACATTCTGCCTCCAATATTTGCTTGCTGCCCCCACCCCCAGATTACGTTCTCCACTATCCCCCTCGTAGCTGCTATTGCCTACCTGCCGCCACTGAGCACCAGCTCCCTGCCCACAGACCTCCAGGGCAGCCATAGAGAGGGGAAGTGGAAGGTGGAGCGGCATGCCTGGACACCATCACATTGACCAGAGGTAAGGAGGGGAGGTCTTTGTTCTATTGGCAGTGTCTGGGACATTCTGGGATCCAATCAGAAGCCGGGAATGGATTCTGTCAATCTGGAACGTCCCAGTCAAAATGGGGCAGTTGTGGGGTACGTAAGCGTGAAAGTGTGAAATCATACTGTTTTAGCAACCCTGGTAAATGATCTTTTTCAGTGAACTTAAGAATGAGTAAGAGAATCTGGAGGAAGACTAGAGACCCAGAACCCCCACCCCTTCCCAAAATGGTTTGGAATAAAATTAATCTGTTTCCCAGAGCGATCCAGAATGATATTGCGTTGCACTCCTCACAGCCAAAGACAACACTCTTTAACTTCCTGGACTAGTAGGAGATGACTGAAGAAAAAGTTCACAACTTATATGTCTTAATTATTAAATTAACTATTCGGAGCAGCTGCTCTGTGATTCAACAAATATGGTTTCCACAAAGGCAGCTGTTAGCAAGTGCTAATTATTAAGTTTCCACAAGACCTTTTTCCCTCAACAAATTTTCATCTGCACATCAGGCCACTATAAACCGGTTCCATTATCTTAAATTTTACACAAAACATTTTGTTAACTAGGACTGCAGTCCCTGACCACACATACCACAGAATAAGCCTCCCTAAACATAGTGGGACTTACTTCTGAGGAGGCTGGAGAAGAAATTCAATTCAGTACTTATTTTAAGACAAATCTATCAAATTCACACTTTCTGAAACAATATACAAACCAAATAACAGACATCCTTTGAAATTCACACATATCTGAATTTCGCAATCTAGTTCCGCAGCAAAGCAATGTGTACAAAAATGCATATAGTACGACAGAGTGTGCTTAAAAATAAAGATATTAGTGAAAATAACATGAAAAATATACTCCCTTAGAAGGAAGATGGGGACCTTCAGTCCTTGCAACTGCCTCATTGGGGCAAGACCTACTGGGAAGAGTTGCTGGGATCACTATGCCTGCCCTGGTTTGGTTTCTTTGAATAAAGAGTTAATTTCACTGACACCGGTGGGTTTTTTTATTGCTGACCTACACCTGACTCTGGCTCCCAATCCATATGAGGGCTATTCCGTGATTCTCATAGCCATGAAGTCCTTTGCTACTTCCGAGAAGACAGCCTTGTCATGGATGTTGAGATCTCTCAGGACCACCATCTGAGGGGTCCTTGACACTAGGGGTGAAACCACAACTGTGAGTTAAGCTGGCAAAACTGTTGGGCAATAGGGCCTAAAAGGTTGCAGCTGCAAGAGATAAACTTCTCCCAACACATCCAACTAGGACTTGACCATTATTGACAAACCAGTTCACCACAATAATTTCTAAGCAACATGCATCCTCTCCCAAATGCATAGCTTTTGGTTTCAGAGGGGTTTCCCCATAGAGCTTTATTTAACAGTCCCCCGTCCCCCCGTCCTACAGTTAGATTCTTGTGTGCCTCTCTCAGATAGACCCAGTGGCACCATCCTGAAGCTGAGATCAGGAATTGCTTCCTGAAAACAAGTCAGGATTCACAAGCCTTGGTTTAAGACTGACTAGTATTTCTGGCTTGTTAGGGAAAAACAAATCCTGAACTCTGGTTCAGATGCAACACTACATTATCCCCTTTCTGGGTTTTTTACCCGCTCAAGTGGTCTGTGTGCACCTATGGAGAATCCACTCTCACACAGGAAGAGCTCAGCTTCTCTTCAGAGTTCTGTATCAAGGTTTCTCAAACAAGGTCTCCAGCTGTTTTTGGACTACTGTTCCCATCATCCCTGACCACTGGTCCTGCTAGCTCAGGATGATTGGATTTGTAGTCCAAAACCAGCTGGAGACCCAAGTGTGGGAAACCCTGTTCTATACCTTTAGAAGGATGGACTTTGCTTATGCTGAATAAACTGAGCAAAGTCTTTTAGACAATACCATGGCCATAGTTGTAACATAAACAGCACAATATCCAAAGGTGGAAGTCAGAAGGTAGAGAACATCCATCCTGCTTTTAATCAGTCATCACCAGAATGGAGTCTGCAGTATAACTTTAGTTAATTAAGGCTACAAATTCAAGTGCACTGTGAATGTTATCAGTGAAACATCTGCTCCCTGAAGTACTTTATAGATCCCCCCCCCAGGCAGGAAAAGCCTATTGATTTATTTTATGTTTAACGTATTGCCAACAATATATTCTCAGAATGGGGACAGACTACTTTCCTTATGTACGCTGAGCTGACATAACTCTTCATTGCTGTCAGTTTTATATTAGGAAAACAATAATTAACATGACACAGCGTGTGGAGCGTTAGGCACTGCTCAACGGCCTGGTCGTTAGGTGATATTCTAGGTGGACTATCCAATTGCTCAGGTCACATTAAACTGCGGTTGCTTAATAACCTAGCAGCAGAGCAGTCGACATGACCTAATCGCTTGGCACGAAAACACACTAAACTGTATTCAATTATGAATGTGTATATTTCACATTGCGCACAGGAAAGTGATGGAGCCCAAGTCATTTGGTGCTTCAGGGGTTAGTTAAGCTGACTATGGGTCACTTGACTGAATCATATCTAGATTAGTAATAATGAACTGCAAGAGCTATCTGCTTGATTGCTGATGAGACCCAGTTCAAATCAACTCAGTTTCTCAATCATAGCTGTAAATGGAAAATGCAGCATTTCACCACTTTGATTTTAAATGCACCTCTGTTTCCCAAAGATTATTACAGCACAGAACAGAAAAAGGGGCTTCCTTGACTACTTTTAACTTAGTCAATTACAATGTTCAAGAGGACTCAATTCAGATTCCACAATGCATTTTGCATCTTTCCTCCTCCTGTTAGAAATGGGTGCAGAGGTCAGGCTCTAAATAGTGAAATTTCAACAGAAATCTCTTATTAACATACACATTAAGTTTTACTGTGAGATCTTAGTGTCCAAGAAAAGCATATTTACATATTTTTAACACCCTTAAAAATGGGTGCTACAGTCAAGCTGAATTTAAAACATGAAACACAGATTTGCATCCTGAACATGCATACCAAGTTCGAATAGAAAGAAAGGTCTTCAACAAACATCTCAAAAGATAAAAAAGGTTTCCTCATTATCAACAGAATGGATTCCCAAAATTCCAGTGAAACCACACTAAAAGCCTTGCCACTGGTAACCACATGTCCAACACATGGCACCATGTCAAGGACACTCCCCAGCTAAAGGAAGGCACATGGCAGATAGTTAACTCTTTATTTTCAAAGCTGACAGAGTTATTTCTATGGCTCCAAATCCCCCCCCCCCCAATCTAACATCTAGGCAACCATTCCAAGGTTTGTGCTTTATGGAGCAGTTGCAGCAACAAGAGGCCACTCCACTTCCACCAGTTTATGTACCTCCTCCTGATGGGCTGTATGCATGCAGTTGGAGACTGTGCCTGCATGTAAGCTAAGCTTCCTCTGCTCATCCCTTTTCAATCCCCTCCTGGTTCTGTGAGACAGTGGTGCAGGAGAGGGTGGAGAAGCACCTGGCCCTCCACTTTCCTGACCTGCCTCTTCCTCCTCCTCTCCTTTTCTGACCCATCCTGTGCTCTACCCTCTGGCGCTGAAGCTTCCCCGGCTTCTGACTCTTGCCTCCTGGCAGGAACAGTTCCCCACTAATCAGTGACCCCCTCTTCCCAATCAGACTCCAGTCCTACTTCCCCCAATACACCCTCTCAATGTCCTTCCAGTCCCTGAATGCAGAGATCAAAGAAGGATGAGGGGAAGGAGGTATTGAAGATAAGTTTCCTTTGAGTTATTCAGGACTTGAAATCTGGTGGTTACCTAAGTTCTGATCATGGACTTTGAAGATGCTTGAACTCAGGACAAAAGGGAGAAATGAGCTAAGAGGAAGGCACATTTGGCAAACCCTCACTGTGATCAACTTCCACCCAGAAACCTATATCCCCTCTGTGGAAGGACGTGTGGATCCAGAATTGGCCTCCACAGTCACTTACTCATTGTTAAAATCATGTTCATGAAAGACAATCTTACTCAGCTACAAGTGATCACCAGAGAAGAAGGAGAAGAAGATCTAAACTCACATTAGTCCAAGAGGAATTGATTGGGTCATTTCATATAGAAATTTGCAAAGTTCAAAATATCTGAATTGAGTTTGCATATATCTAAATTGAGCTTGCATTGAGTTCCCCTGTGTCTATTGGAGACTCTCCTGTGTGCAGGGGAAAATCCTGTGCTCAAGACTGCAACACAATGCTCAGTTCCACATCTGTTGGTCCACATTTATTTTGATAGGACTTAACATGAGCAATTGGGTGCCGAACTGCAGCCAAAGAAAGCAAACCAAATCCCAATAAATCAAGCTAAAAAGTAATCCATTGCAAAAGTATAATAAATAAAATTGATAGTGTTATAGGTGAAGTAATTAAAGGTCTCCTGAACTATAACAAGGCCAAAGGTTGTACTGCTTTGTAATCCAATGCTATTGAAATACCCTGACATGACAGCTCATATCATCAGAGCAGTGCTTCCCAAACCTGTTGGTTGACCATGTAATCCTGTGCATGTCTTATTTAGGAACAAGTGCCATCAAACTGAAAAGGATCTGCTCCCAGGTAAGTGGGCACAAGATTGCAGCCTTAGACACACATAGACACACACACATGCCCCTACTTGAATTAACAATGAAGGCATTCACTGTTGCAACGGGGTGAGCTCCTGTTGCTCAGTCCCTGATCTTGCCCACCTAGCAGTTTGAAAGCACGTCAAGTGTAAGTACGGTAGATAAATAGGTACCGCTCCGGCAGGAAGGTAAACAGCGTTTCTGTGCGCTGCTCTGGTTCACCAGAAGCGGCTTAGTCATGCTGGTCACATGACCTGGAAGCTGTACGCCGGCTCCCTCAGCTAATAAAGCAAGAAGAGTGCCACAACTCCAGAATCATCCGCAACTGGACCTAATGGTCAGGGGTCCCTTTACCTTTTTACCCTTAATGTCTCTCTCTCTGCGACTCACTGTTCTAGGTGGTTCATCTGACAAGAAGCCCAAACTCTTCCCATTTGGCTTGAAGACATTTTTGACCAATATATGCCCGCCTACCCTGAACCTGACATCGCATATATGGCATCAGGCAGGTAAAGATGATGTCACAGGACCAAAAGGGAGATTTCAGGCACCACTCATGAGCTGATTGGTGGCACCTGCAAAGCCCTGTACATGATGCTTTGCAGGCCCTGGCAATCAGCTGATTGTTGAGGCTTGCAGAGCAACTGTACGGCATGATGGCAAACCACACAAGCAAAAATGAGTCACTTGATGTCATTTCGACATCAGATGATTGACAAGTGGGCATCTCTGGATAGCTAGCAAAAGACCTTTCTGCTGCTTAGCATCTCATTCACTCCAGAGAGGGGGAAGCTTTTCTGGCCAAATTTGACATCACTTTGGGAAGTTTGAAAGCTCCTTTGCAAGCAGCCCTGCACTGCTCTTTAAACCTTCAAAAACAAGGTTCAAAGAGTAGGGTAGAGTGGCTTTCAAACAGCCCCACTTTGTCCATTGAACCTTCAAAAACCAGAAGTTAAAAGAGCAGTGTGGGACTATTTGCAAAAGGATTTTAAAACAGCCCCATGCTGTGCTTTGGTTGCGCACACCAGCTCCCCATGGGTTGGAGGCTCCTCGTCCCTGATTTACCACCCGCATCACCTCAAGTGAAAAATCGGCTGTTTGCGCCGAGTTATTGTCAAGCTCTTGCCTGCTACTTGCGAAAATCCTACAATGCCTGGTGTTACCCTGCCGGAATTACAGGCCACACTGAGAGGTTTTAACTATTCTGCAGCAACAGAAAAGTGAGCTGTTTTGTTTCATAGAGAGAATTGCAGCATTTCAAAGGTATGCACACATGTCATCATTGTTTGCCAGTTTATCCAGCCTATTGAATTATTTAAAGGGAATTATTTATCATGGCCAAGCTTTTGCTCAGTACGGACTTAAAAAAATCACATTAAAGAAAATGGCTGTTTTACAAGCCCGAGTTGTGACCCCCTTAGTAGATTACAAATTACTAAGGAGGAAAAAAGAATTTATGCTTTTATCAACAACACATGTAACCGCTGGGGGGAGGAGATACCGATGTTGGATATTGAGTGACTAATACCTTTTATTATATTTCACAAGTATGTGTTTTCTGAATAAAGAATCAACTATGCTATTAGAGTAGGCCTATCTACAATAATGATAATTCCAACCTTGACTAGACTACTTTCATCATCTCAAGAACTTAGAAAGGTATGCATGGGAGCTGTGAATCCTGGTGCAAGTCTAGCAGCCTAACACAGAGGCTCTTTTCAGACTTCTTTTGCACATCCAAGGGCTTTCCCCGCACGAGTGGCCAGCTTTCTTTATGCCTCTTGACCACTGCCATGAAAAGCCTGCTCCCCATTTGTAAGAACTCCATCTCTTAGCGTGGCTGCACCTCCACTTTGGAACTCCCTCTCTATTGAGATAAAGTGGGCTCCTTCACTGTACTCTTCCCAGTGCCTGCTAAAAACATTCTTGTTTAGAGAAGCCTACCCAGAGACTTGGAAAGTTGAGGTCATAATAGAACCGTAGAGTTGGAAGGGACCACAAGGGTCATCTAGTCCAACCCCCTGCAATACAGGAATCTCTTGCCTAACGTGGAGCTCAAACCCAGAACCATGAGATTAAGAGACTCATACTCTACCAGCTGAGCTATCCCAATTTAAACCTCCAGTGTCTCAAAAATCAGAGCAGTGGATTGCACATAGAGACTTCACATAGTATAAAATAAAATCTAGCCATTGAGAACAGCTTGTCAAACTCCAGATGAAGATTGTCCAGCAGGCAACCACACCCACTCCATTTCCTACTAAGATCATGAGCCAGATTGGAAAGACTCAAGAATGTCTCTTCTAGCAACATATCACTGCAGTCCATCTAACTTTATTTTCCTTTAAAAGAGGCATAATTTATACAACTGTTCACAATTACAGAAGGGTTGTAAATCCCCCCTTGCTATTATCAATGTGTTACAATAACTGTGGTCCAAGCAATTAGAAAGTATGCATCCGTGTAATTCTAGCACTGTCTGGGAGGGATTCCCCCCCCCCCCCCCAAGCTAAGGCTTATGTTTTGTAGAAATTGCAGCTAAACTCATTGATGGTAGAATACAGTCTGCGATATTGACCGAGTGGAATAGTCAGCAAAGTTCTTTGGTGTTGGAAAATATTTCATCTCAGACAATGGACAGGTCACACATGCATGTATCATTCAACTCTGGATTACTCACAGCTGAATGTGTGAAGTGGCTCAACTAAAACCCATTGGGTCTCCAGGGTGATGCAAGGTGAAATTAACATTCTCTCTGTAGTTTGATCTGCATTCACAAATGCCGCTCCCTACTTACTGCTGCCTTCCAAAGCCCTGCTGAGACATTCTAAATCCCTCACAGGATGTGGGAGAACAAGGATGAGTGTGCTTTGGCACCACCACCCTGTCACAAGTTGAAGCTCCCACAAGTTTGAACTTCTGAAGCTTTACTTATTGTAGAGCTCGTCACATGAGAACCCTCAAGTCTTGGCAGAGAAAGCTCCCTGCTGCAGAAATGATTGCTCCAACTCAAGAGCAACAGGGACACAATTGGGGTGAGGGTACAGCTGGCACACTCGTTCTCATTCTATCTCATTTACAATACCTGAACAGGGCAAAAGTGGTAGATGCACGCTTCAACAAACCCGTAATACAAATTCCCCTTCCCCCAAATTTAAAATGAAAATAAGGATGTGCTGAGGGGATGCAGGTGGTGGTTCGAATCCCCATGACGAGGTGAGGTCCCGTTGCTTGGTCCCAGCTCCTGCCAACCTAGCAGTTCGAAAGCACATCAAAGCGCAAGTAGAGAAATAGGTACCGCTCCAGCGGGAAGGTAAACAGCATTTCTGGGCACTGCTCTGGTTTTGCCAGAAGCGGCTTAGTCATGCTGGGCACATGACCCAAAAAAACTGTCTGTGGACAAACGCCAGCTCCCTCGGCCAGTAAAGCGAGATGGGCGCCGCAACCCCAGAGTCATCTGCGACTGGACTTAACTGTCAGGGGTTCCTTTACCTTTTTAAGGACGTGCTGAACTCCCTCAGACATTTCTGATCTTGACCAGATCTTTAATATTATGCATTGGTTTATTTGCAAAAAAATATATGCTGTCTTTTAAGCCAGCTTTGCAAAGCGGTTTATGAGGGAGCCAATGGCAAAATCCAACACATTGTCAATATGCTACAGCTGCCTGAAAAAAGTTCCTACAAGTGCAGCAAGGCCATGTTTTCTGCCTCATATACTTAAGCAAACCACAGGTGGGGAACTATGGCTCCATTGATCATTTCCTTTATGGTAAGGTTACCAGATTTTTTCCAATGAATCCAGGGACACTTTTCAACTTCCTACTAAATAGATGGATTTTGTCAGGGGACTGATTTGTAAATCCAGCGACTGTCCCCGGGAAACGGGGACGTCTGGTAACCTTATGAGCTACAGCCATAGAGCTGCTCCATCTGGGTGAATTACCACGTACATATCAGTCATTATTACCAAATGACAGTATTTTTGAGCCCATATTTATGGACGGACGGACGGACGGACGGATGGACGGATGGCTGGCTGGCTGGCTGGATATGAGAGAAAAAGTGGCAGAAGCAGACTGAGATTGTGGCAACCTAAAACCAACAGGTCTAAATTAGAGACTTGGTGGATCAGAGCACAAGCCTTCAAATAAAGTCTTGCACCCAGGTGGCTTATCCCCACACTGAGACAAGTTGCTACAGCAAGGGAGACACAGTAAGAAAGACTAGGATCAAGCACTACACCAATGCAGGAAAGCTGTGTCCCATCATACCTGACGATCATTCATGGCTGATAGGAGTTGGAGTCCCACAATGACATGCCTGGAGGGCCACAGATTCCCCACCTCTTCACTAGACCAAGGAAGACACAGCAAGAGGGTCTAGAGTCAATCTTTTTATTTGGAAGTAATTTATTCATATGAATGAGTGTGGATAGAGTCATTGTAAGGTTTACACATCAGGTGGACTTGGCTTTTGCAGCTGGACAGAGTTAGGAGTTTCCTGTGTCTACTGAGAGATGGTAAAAGTTATTGTCTATCTTCCTAGTTGGTCCTACAGCCACCCACATGGGAGTTGACATGCACAGGATCATATTATAAGTCTTCCAAAAGCAGAATATTTGGATGGAAATTGGAAAGTTATTCCCATTCAAAACCAACTGCAGGCAAATCTCACAAACCACGAAATGTGGATGTCACAGACTAGCTGTTTCTCCTAGGACATTTTACTTAGACCATCCAATGTGTGTTCCTTATTTATAGACTTCTCAAATAATGCCACATGTCACATTACATTCCTGTAAGCACATTCAGGAACAACTATTCTGGCTAGTGAACACTCGTTCTGGTCTTTCTCTGCTATCTTTATCTCTTCCAAATATGCTGTTATACTGTTTTCTGACAAGGATTCATAACAGATTTGCTTCTCTCTCTCTCTCTCTCTCTCTCTCTCTCCTGCTGTATTAATTCTTTTCAAGGCACCCCTCATTATCAATCTTCACATGAAACTCATTGTATATTAAATCTACTAAGAAAAGGCAGTAAAAAGCAATTATACCTCTGCAATCACCACATTTTATTAACTGTCAATTACAGAGCAAACAGGTGGCCTATAAACCATTGTTAGTAAATTCTCCTTTCAAAAACCACTTACTCAACAATTTCCTACAGTAAATGCTACTAGAAGACATTTATTGAAGTGCAGAAAAAAATAAAAACAGGAAAACTGAAATTCTATGGGTAAAGCAGTACAATCCAACAGATTATCAGTCCCCAGGCTACAGTAACCTACTTTCTTCTTCTTTTGCTATCATTTACTGGTCTGTAAAGTGGAGATATGAAGATGTCTTAGACTACTAGAACAGCCTTTTTTGATCTGATGCCTTCCAGAGGTTTTGGAATACAGCTCCCATCTGCCTCAATGAGAATAGCCATGTGATGGTGAGGGGGGCTGATGGGAGATGTAAACCAAACATCTGGGGGGGGGGCACTAGGCTGGACAAGGCTGCCTTGGACTGAGTCAGATCATTGGTCTATGTCAGGCATGGGCAAACTCTGGCCCTCCAGATGTTTGAGACTACGACTCCCATCATCCCTAGCTAACAGGACCAGTGGTCAGGCATGCTGGGCATTGTAGTCCCAAACATCTGGAGGGCCGAGTTTGCCTATGCCTGGTCTATGTAGTCAGGGAGGCTTTATCTACTCTGAGTGACAGCAGATCTTAAAGGCTTGGGGCAGCAGGGTGTGTCATTTTAGGCGGGATACTTAATGTTGGCAAATTTCTTCAAAATATTTTTTCTCAGAAATATATTTTTGGGTGTGAGGAATCCAAATTTGTTAGTATTATTGTGACCGGAGAACATTTAACTTGATAAATCTACGTGTGATGAAGCATATAAATTGCTTTTGGAAAACCAAATAATTTTACTGAAAATGTCAGTTAATGCTAAATCAAATAATAAAATAAATAAATAAAATATTAACATATAATTTAACTGCAAGCATTTGGCAATCATTATTAATCTATGCAATTTTACACTCGCCTTATTTACAAAGCAAAATTATATTAATTCAACCTCAATATCTTTTGAATTCCCATGTTACATGCTCATACTATGGATAATATGGATAGATATAAAATATAGATTATGAAATAATATGCAGTTGAAAATGTTGACAATAGGACCCATGGAGGGGGGGAGTCTCTGGATTCAGAGAAATCTCTTTATATGGATATGTATTTGGTATTGTTATAATTCTGTATTTTTAAAATCAAATAAAAACGATTTCAAAAAAAGAAAAATGAAAAAATGAGGATGCTCTACTGAGGCAGAGATCCTTTTCCTCACCTGGTTACCTAAGATCCGTTTGAACTGGATAACAGACATTGTATCTGGACACTTTTACCTGCAAAGCAGAGGCCTTCCTCCTGCGTTCCGGTAGTCTTTTAAAAAGCTGGTGCTAAACATTTTCCCCACTTAGATAGTGCAGTCTCTATGCAAGATTATAACATATAAAAAAGAGCAAGACAGTACATGTCTTGCATAGAGACTGTAATATCTAAGTGGAGAAAATATTTAGGAACTGGCCTATTTGTGGGACTTTCTCTTTTCAAATGATAGAGGTGGGGGGAGTTTTATCTCCTAGGCAGGCCCCACTACAGGTACCTTAGAATGGCAAAGTCTTCTTGTGTTTCCACCAGGACCTTCTCTATACAGTGGTATCTCTGGTTGCGAATGGGATCCGTTCTGGAGGCCTATTCACAACATGAGCAGAACGCAACCCACAGTGGCGTGTCTGTGCACGCGCAGGTTGCAATTTGCCGTTTCTGCGCATGCGCGTGACATCATTTTGCTCGTCTGCGCAAGCAGCGAAGAGCAGCGAAACCCAAAAGTAACCCTTTCTGGTACTTCCAGGTCGCCACGGGGCGCAACCTGAAAAAAAGTATCATGAAGCAAATGTAATATGAGGTATGACTGTATTGACGTTTATTTTCTGCCTCACCTTTCCTCCAAATGCAGCTCAAGGTGGCTAAGGCTGGAGTATTAAGGAGGGTAGTGATGAAAATGGAAGTCCATAGACCATGGGTAGGCAAACTAAGGCCCGGGGGCCGGATGCGGCCCAATTGCCTTCTAAATCCAGCCCGCGGACAGTCTAGGAATCAATGTGTTTTTACATGAGTAGAATGTGCTCTTTTATTTAAAATGCATCTCTGGGTTATTTGTGGGGCATAGGAATTCAGTCATATTTTTTCTCAAAATATAGTCTGGCCCCCCACAGGGTCTGAGGGACAGTGGACCAGCCCCCTGCTGAAAAAGTTTGCTGACCCCTAATAGGCCTTGCAGCTTTTCAGAGTGTTTCCACTTAAATGGTGGGACGGGGACGGACAGGACTGTCTGTGGATAACCCTGGTGACTAGGACCTGATATGTCACCAACACAACTCTTTCCCAAATTCCCAGAGAAACTTTGCAACAGTTTTTAAAACGTTAATTGCTTTTAATAATATATAAATGTATAGCAAATGTATACACCACTAAATTAATTTTTTAAAAAAGGTGGGCAGCTCCCCTGAAGAACGAAGGGAAGGGCAAGACTGATAGTTTGCCCACCATAAAATTCACTGTTACGTTCATGGAAAGTTAAAGATCAAGAACAACAACAAAGCCAAGTCTTTGCATCTAGTCTCATTGGGTGGATAACAGAGTTGTTTAATAATTTTTATTTTATTCTATTAGAAATATTCAACCAATGAGAACATATATAGATGTTTATGGAAATGAACAAGTCTTGGGGAGGCAGATAGCGGCTCCTATCTTGGAGATATCGGAGGCTGGTTTCTTTCCAGCCAAATCTTTAAAACATTCTCTCTCTCTTCAACCCTGAATATAAATCTGCTGACACCAGTTGTATTTAGGGAGAAAGCAAAGGCTTTATTAAAAGCATTCTGATTTTCTATTGATTCCAGAAGATTCTTACTCTGCCTTTTTCTACTGCATTGCCATCCACATGTCCATTTCCTTTGTTTCAGGTTAAGTTATTATTTGCCTGAGTCAACAGATGAACAGATACCTATTTCTTCCTCTTCCTTTCATCAGCTTTGCATAATTCAAACGTCTCTACTAAAAACACTTGTCAAAAGATGCACCATTTCCAACCTTCTAGCAACAGAATACTTTATCCAAATCAAAACCTTATCTATTCAGAGGAAATTGAGCAATTTCTTTAGCTGGGATGCTCAGCATTTCTGGGAACTGTTTGATGAGATTTCTATGGAAATTGTAAGGGCCAAAACAATATTAATAACAGTTCTGTGAAAGAACTGTTGAAATTTTGGACTTTTGTTGTGATGACACATATGTCCTGACCACTGGAGATTGATACAGAAGTCTGCAACTAATAACTTGCATTTATGAAACTGGCATCATAATTATAACTAGGTATGTTGGGCATTTCTTTTATCAAATAGCAAGGAGATTTTTTTAATGCCTTCTCTTCTCCCCCATTTCCAATCCAGTAAGGCTGTGTGGTAAAATTCTCTATACCCATAGCTG
This sequence comes from Podarcis muralis, assembly GCF_964188315.1. Lineage (NCBI taxonomy): Eukaryota > Metazoa > Chordata > Lepidosauria > Squamata > Lacertidae > Podarcis > Podarcis muralis. The sequence continues at coordinate 4,844,973 of NC_135664.1, read as the reverse complement.
TCAACATTTCCCATTTTTTAAGGGAAATTCCCTTATTCCAAATAGGATTCCTCACAAGAAAAGGGAAAAGTTGACAGCTATGTCTAGACCACTTCATAGGACATCAAGGTGATACTAAGTGCTAAGCTTAGTTGAAGCCGTGGGCAGGAATACATTTGTCTCTTAACATTATTAACTAGAGCCTTAACATCACACTGCACCACACATCCCTGTGTAGAATTTCGGTTTTTAAGCCTAAATTTAAAAAAACCAACAATGCTGTACTTCTGTGCAACATTGTCAGTTAAAATTGAGGAGCAGCCTACATCTGTAAAGAGTAAGCGGGTTGAATCGGTCACAGTCTGAGCATGTCTAATATACAGCTTGCCAGTAATTGCATAGGAAATTCCACTGGCTGGTTGTTTGCAAAAGAGACCCTTCATTGACAGTTAACAGATACCATTCTGAAGCAGGCTTGCTAAAATTCAATATTTACAGTATATGTTTTCAATAAACATTTGGAATGCAATTAGCCTTACAATAGGTTTTTCTGGTAGAATAGCTCCACAAATGCAATCTTGTACATTTATCTTTGACACTGAAATCCCAGGGCTCTCTTAATATTAATAAATTGCTAATGTTTACTTATTTGTCTCTTAATGTTATTAAATTGAGCTTATTTTCTAAACATGCAGGAGTTAATGGATATTTATTATATTATGGCAAGCACACAAACTCACACAATTACTAGAGAAAAAAGGGCTGTTTCATCTGCAGCCCTCAGTCATGCAGAGTTTCTTCCTAAAGGAGTATTAAAACAAGGTAATTTTCTTGAATTGGATCGATAAGAAACTTATTCCCCAAATGCAAAGAACTTCACAAAATGTCATTAAGTTTGCGTACAAAGTACCGGTATGCCTTTTAAAATAAGAATATAAAGAAGAGAGGTAGGAATAGTTTAAAATGTAGACAATTTTGATTCAAAATTCACGTTCCCTTGAATAATTATGACCTGGTTTTGATGGCTACTACTTGGCTATATTTCTGCATCCTTAGACTTGGTGTCTGCCATTAAAACCAAAACGCAGAATTCACCTGAGTTCCCAAACTATAAAAAAGGTACTAGGGAGATAAATTGGGACTTTAAGATTATGTCAAGGAGAGCCAATCTCCTTGTTCCTTCCTCTGCCTTTTGAAAGAGGAAGCTGTCAGCAATTCATGTCGGCAAGTTGCTGGAGATTCCATGCTTAGCGGAGTCCCTCACCCAGTCAGCCTCAGGGTAGCTGAAGTTCTCCATTGGTACATTTTCTGCAGGGCCGTCTTAAGCATATCTGGCGCTGTGGTGCAAAGATCCTTCCAGCACACCCCCCCCCCATTTCCCAGAGTTGTTGACCTTTTCCCAAGCCTCTGCAGGGATTGCTTTCCTCCCATAGGGGCTTGGGAAGGAAGCTGCACACCCGCTAGCCATATGGTTAATGGGGTGCAGCTAGCTGGCGTGCAGGGAAAGGGGAGGCGCCCCTGAGAGGCTGGCATCCTGGCGCAACGCGCCAATAAGCCCAATGGGAAAGGCGGCTCTGATTTTCTGGCTTCCTTGAAACTTGTGAAGCAACATATCTTGCTAACAAAAGCAGTTACAGCTCTGTTTTATGTGACTAGAGGGGAAGGGCCACAGCTCATTGGTAGATAGTCTACTGCTATCTCCCTGTAGGGCTGGGAGAGCTCCCTGCCTGAAACCCTGGATAGCCATTGCCAGTTAGTGAAGACAATACTTTTCTAGGTGGACCAGGGGTCTGACTTGGTCTAAGGCAGCTTCTAATGTCCTGGGCTGGTAGCCGCTGAATTAAATGCAAAAATTCATAAAGAACTTCATTCACAAGTCATTTAATTGAGACAAAGGATGGTTCTAATCATTAAGCTGTTGGACACCTGAAGAAATGGAAACCATTTAAAACTAAAGCATCGGTGTGGAAAATGAATTGTGAGGATTTCTTCCCCTCTTCATCAAATTACTTACAAAATATATACAGTAGTACCTCGGGTTAAGAACTTAATTCGTTCTGGAGGTCCGCTCTTAACCTGAAACTGTTCTTAACCTGAAGCACCACTTTAGCTAATGCTGCCGCGCTGCCGGAGCACGATTTCTGTTCTCATCCTGAAGCAAAGTTCTTAACCCAAGGTACTATTTCTGGGTTAGCGGAGTCTGTAACCTGAAGCGTATGTAACCCGGGGTACCACAGTACTCACAAGTAATTTAACTGAGGGAAAAGGTGGTTCTAATAACTAAGTATAAAAGATATTGCTCAGCTGAAAAAAACTGAAGCCGTTTAAAACTAAAGCATAGATATTTCAGTGTGGAAAATGAATTGTGAGGATTTTCTCTCTCCTCATCAGCTCACTTACAAATCCTCATCAAATCACATATTTATGCACACAAGAAAGTCATTCCAAATGTCAGTCATTTTCCATATGTGAACTCAACCAGAAAGGTCAGACTGATATACAAGTATCTCTTTACCCTCAGTATCTGACTATTTTCAATGAAACATTGGCACCCTGTTAAGGTATTTGGCCTCTCCTGTTTACATCTGGCAAATGATAAGAATACCTCTCTTCTTCAGGGGAAAACCCAGAAAATTAAACAAACTGATTAGAGACAGTGTGGCCAAAGCAAGCAGAGAAACAATGTATCTGTTGCTCTAAATAATAATAAAGACTCACTTTTTAAATACCGGGTCATGGAACTTAATAGACAGCAAAATGACCTCCAGAGAATGGGAGAGGTTTGCTGCAAGCAAGGTAACAAAAGTCAAGAAAACAAATAATAATCTGATTTGGAGAAAATAAAAGACAGGTTTTGGCATGCAGGGTTGTGAACATTGGACTAACACTTGCATTTTTTACAGCTAATTCAAACTGAGGGTGTGTACAAGTTTGATTTCTTTCAGCTAACCATGGTTATTACTAACCAGTTTGTTAGTCTAAAACAGCATGAGACCACAATCCCAAGGTGAATTCACTCTTTGTATCTTCACTGATTCTGATTTTACAGCAGTGGTCATCGGCATAATACTATGCAAATATTTACATGTTCAGTTTCTGGGTAAAATGTGGGATAAATTCTCATCCAGTTTTGAGAAGCTTTCCTGTTCAACTGCCTGGAGGTGACCCTATCACAAGAGAGTAGCTATTACATGTCTGTTCTTAATCAATAGAAATCATTTTCACATTTTCACTAGTCATAGAGCAAATTCCCCCCCCCCCACACACACACATCTTATACACAGGGCAATGCAGAGCTACAGTCACTTCCTACAGAACCATTAAACTAAACACATTGAATAACTAAAGCTGAGGAGGGAAACAAAATCACTTTTTAGTTCTTAAACTTCTGAGACCCATATATTTCATATATCAGGATGGTTTTGAGTGCAGGAGATTAGTTGCAAAGTCTTGGCCCTGGCAGATGTTTTCGACTGTTCATTAGAACTGTCTCTTTTACACTTCTATTTTGTTTTGTTTTTTTCTTTTGCGGAAATAAATTTAACAAAATCAAAATGTATATTTAATTTCTATATTACAAGTAGTTTCCCCTTGCATATATTAATAGAATGTTAAACAAAGGCTGTATATCAGCAAACAATTCCTTCCAACAATTTTTAAATGGGAAAAGGTGTGAAATCCAATGAGAATTTATAGAAATGCATTCTTTAGAAAGCTGACACACTTTTCCTAGCATATTAGATTTACAACACATGCCAAATCACGGTTTATTATTTACATTCTAGGATTTCTGATGCACATTCTAGAATATCTATGCCTGATGTTTAGAATCATAAATGTATTTTATTTGGTGTAGCTGTTGCTTCAAATAGTTTCTTGTTGATATCATAATGACAAAAAACTTCAGAATTACTTTAAATTCTAACAGCAGATTGCCTGGTGTATTGGGGCTATCTGGTACCACGTTAATTAGAGTTGGGGATTGTTGCTAACAGAGAATTCTATAGAAAACCCATGCAGGCGAACAGAAAGTAATATAGCATACATAAGTAATGCTGATTTGGAAACGTCAAAATTACAGACAGAAGTATGTGTTCATTTCATTTCAATCATGTTTTTCACGTGCTCCTTGACAGCCCTTTATCTATATCTTTGTATTATTAAAATATTTGTTCATATTGTAGATCTACCATTTTATTCTATACATATTGGTGTGTATGGGGTTGTTTGGGGTGGCTTGGTACCTCTGGTGGCGGACAAACGTGCTCCTTCGAGAGTAGTTTGTTGGGATTAATTGGGATTAAGGGATTTTCTCAGGACAGTGGAGGGTGTGGGTGCTCTGCCCTGTTAGTCTGGTGGTGGAGGTGACACTCACCCTTCTTCTGCTAGGAAATGCTCTGTGGCGAGGGGGAGAAAAATTGGGGGGGGGGCCAAGGTGGGTCAGTTGGGGGAAGTGAGGGATGTTGGAGGGTATGGGATGCTGGCAGCTTCTCCCTCCCTCTCACTTTCGAGACGTACCTGGTTCAAGCAAAATCTATCCAACTGAAATTCGGCTTGGTGTGGTCTGCGCTCTGTTACTGTTACCTTCAGTTACAAAGTCAAAATCTCCTGTTTAAGAGGGCACAGTGTCTACTAGTTCCCTGCAGAGGAAGCCAGTAAAATGGTCTAATTCTGTGCCAGAGGACATTCAGTTCCACATCCCTGTAAACAGTGTTCAGTGTGATCTGGCAGCAGAGAATGACGGTGGGGAAGAAAGCCTATTTTTCAGCCGTGAGAGATGTCCATTTCTTTCATATTCAAATAATGAATCCTAATGATTAATGACTTTAGACAGCAAGGCAGTAATCCTGAAACAGGAGAGTGTGGTGCAGTGGTTTGAGAATTGGATGAGGATTGGACTTGGGAGACCAGGGTTCAAATCCCTGCTCAGCCATGAAGTTCTTTGGGTGACCTTGGAGTCAGTGACAGCTTCACACAGCCTACTTCACAGGGATGTTGTGAGGATAAAATGGGAGGGGGGGACCACATATGCTACCTTGAGCTTATATCTATCATCTATCTATCATCTATCTATCTATCTATCTATCTATCTATCTATCTATCTATCATCTATCTATCTATCTATCTATCTATCTATCTATCTATCTATCATCTATCTATCATCTATCTATCTATCTATCTATCTATCTATCTATCTATCTATCATCTATCTATCTATCATCTATCTATCTATCTATCTATCTATCTATCTATCTAATCTATCATCTATCTCTATCTATCTATCTATCTATCTATCTATCTATCTATCTATCATCTATCTATCTATCATCTATCTATCTATCTATCATCTATCTATCATCTATCAGCTATCTATCATCTATCTATCTATCATCTGTATCTATCTATCTATCATCTATTCATATCCCGCTATTTCCCCCTCCCTCCTGACGTGAAAGCTAACTTAATCATCCTCCAATGTATACTGAATAGACCTGTGGTGCTTCTTTTTCTGAACTATTTCCAAACTTTTCGCTGTAAGAACATTTCACACTGTTGCCATTCACGTCCGAAGCATCAAAACATGGAATTACTTATCAAAGCTTTTTTGGGAGAAATCTTCACTCTTCCAAAGCTAATTCAACCCTTCCTTCCTCTGCTTCAGTTGCTGCAATTTATTTTTCCCATTAAGTTAAAACAATTCCTCTCTTAGTACCCGTGCGGCTAATAGCTATTAGTAGTTGGTAACTAGGTTGCTATTGACAAGTCACAATTTCTTTAGACTGCCTCCGCCCCGCCCTAGAATGGGCATCTGCTTTTATCAGTGTTTACTTCTCTTCACCTGCTGCTGATGCCTAGGATTTCTGTAAGAAACTAAAAAATAAAAGAGCAGACTGGTCTTCCCACACATGTCCTACGTGAACACACGTACTGGGAGATCTAGACCATGCCCACCAGCCCCACCTCTGCCTTCACGCATGCACAGGCTCTGTACATGTGACGGGTACACTTGCAAAACAGGGGTGCAGTCTCATGGACAGTTTGTATGCATGTGGGCACTTTTCAAAAGCAGTGAGAATCGAGCATAGGCAGGGCTAGCATGTAAAAAACAACAACAACTTGTTCTCTCTATGCACAAGTAATATATGGCATATGGATAATGGCAGGAGACCTGAAAATGTATTCGGTACTGCATGCATCTCTTTCCAACAATAAATCATACACAGCAGATTTCTCAAGGGTATATTATGAATATCCCCACAATTACGAGATGGAAACATTAGATGAACACAGATCGGTTTGATTAAATTGCTAGAAGTATATTTCCTTCAGAATTCCAGTGACACTTTAAAGAGAAGTAGTCATTAGCAGAAAGAAATTACTTTATTTTAATTAAAGTAAAGCTTCGTAAACAATCCAAGCAATTGGAAAATGCATGAGTTCCAATGACAATAAATTTATAGGCTCAATTGCCAAGACTTTGCTTTTGCTCTGTCTCCCTTATTGAACATCCATCCTTAAGGAAGGTCTTTTTATGTTCAGCTTTGACAAAATTAAGAATGTTCATATCCATTTAAATAAATGAGGCTTCCTCATCACGAAGTTAAAAACCACCGTATTTAATGGGAAATTGGTACATTAAGTTTGCAATTGTATTCCTTATCTGGGACCAATCTCCACTGAAGTCAATGGGACCTGCTTCTGAGTAAATACGGTAGGTACAAAATTGCACTGTTGATGTAGGTGGAGGGAATTTGTGAGACTACAGCTCCCATCATCCCTTACCAATGGCCTTGTTGGCAGGGGCTGATGGGAACTGGAGGCCAATAACACCTAAAGGCCACAGGGGTCCCACCTATGTTCTGTGGTTTAGCTCTGCGTCTACGGTCACATATTGAGCCTGACCAGAGGTATGGTGATCAACCAAAAGAAACCAAATCATCACCCAAGAGCAAATTGATACATAAAAAGAATAAATCAGTAATGAAAAGAAAAACATTCGGGAATATTAGTAGGTATTATGATGACCCAACTCCAAAAGGCAATTTATATTATATCTGGCGTGGCAGCCCTGTCAAATAAAAAATACCAAACTGAAGCTAGTGACTCTGGAGTATTCAGATGCCTTCTAAAGTGAAGCAGATCTTCCCCAAATTGGTCTGAAGTTAAACGGGCTTGTCCCAGCTTCTAGATTCATTTATAGCTTTTAAATCATTGGGGCATCTGTGAAAACCACAAACCACTTAGAAGCCTATTCTGGCAATAAGCACTCTAAATGAATAAATAAAGCATACCTTTCAGAGCTCACACTATCAGCTTTCAGAGGTTTTATTCCCAACCCAATTCCATGCTGTCTTCATGGCTGACCAATCTGTCTCAACTGACTTGTTGGGAGATAATAACTGATCCTCTGAAAACGGAATCCCACTTGCCAGCAAGCATCCAAGGACCGATGGGCTGGACCTCCCCACACACATCCCCACTGCCAAAGTCAACAAAAGCAGTAGATCTGTTTAGCTGCATACAGCACCCCACCATTCCTACCAAGGATCCAGTTGCCCCCAGATGGGGAAGGAAGTGGGGAAGGGCTGTTATGCAGCCATTTTTAGACGTGCAGCTCCTAATCCCTAATCCTGTGGGTCAGTGCATCTGGCTGTAAACCAGAAGGTTGGTGGTTTGAGCCCACTCAGGGACGGCTGTGGACAGGATTCCTGCATTGCAGGAGTTGGGCTACAGGGCCCTTGCAGTCCCTTTCAACTCTCTGATTCTATTATTCTCTTCCCAGGAAAGCAAATGTAAATTTCTTCATTGACTTGCATGTGAAAAATGGCTGGGGGAGGGTTCAGCCTTCACAGAGAGCCAGTGTGGTGTAGTGGTTAAGAGAGCCTTCAGAGAGCCAGTGTGGTGTAGTGGTTAAGAGCGGTAGTCTCGTAATCTGGGGAACCGGGTTCGCGTCTCCGCTCCTCCACCTGCAGCTTCTGGGTGACCTTGGGCCAGTCACACTTCTCTGAAGTCTCTCAGCCTCACTCACCTCACAGAGTGTTTGTTGTGGGGGAGGAAGGGAAAGGAGAATGTTAGCCGCTTTGAGACTCCTTAAAGGGAGTGAAAGGCGGGATATCAAATCCAAACTCTTCTTCTTCTTCTTCTTCTTCAGGGGCATGCAGTCTTATTTTTCCATTGGCTTGCCTAGGAAGGAAGACGTCTGAAGCTTTGGGAAACCAAGGCCAGGCTCTTGCTCGGATCTGCCTCAAAGCAAAACTGGCCCAAAGTGCACTGAAGTAAAGCAGCCCCCATCCAAAGCAATTTTCCCCCTGTGTCTATGGGGTACAGCAGCAGCCCTAACATCCCCTTCGCTGTGTCCAGAACAATGGCACAGAACTGGTGTGAGGCTCTTAATCACTCTATCTAACCATTACCACATGAACTGTTCAATTGCCATTCTTATTCATAACGCTTTCTCCATTTCCAGGAATCTTAGGTGCATTAGTTAGTCTAATTAAAAGGCAAGCCAACAAATGAAATCACCCTCCCCTCCCCACGGTGCTCCATAAACCTGTATTTAAAAGAGCGCCAAATGATTTATCTCATCAGAAATCATCAGAGAGAACTATTAAGGAGGGACATTCCTGCATCTAGCTGAAGTCATCCGGAAAGCTGACAGCTGAAATAAAAATTATTCAGTGTGACAAATCATTGAGCAAGATCCAGCCACAGTTAACACTCTGATGCCCCATTGACTTCTAAGGGTTTAACTCTCTTCCACTAAAATCCAGTGGACTCTGAGGCCTTGTACATATTAATGTTCACTCCACTGCTGGTGTCTGAAGTGACACATGGCATTAACTACAATCCATCTATATCAAGGGTCAACAAGGTTACCTTGCCTGGGCTGGTTCACTCCAGCGGAGATCCCTCTGTGCGCGATTTCCGGCGCCTGTGCAGATGCAATTTCTGGCATCTGTGTCTGCACAGACGTGATTTCTGGCACTGCAGAAGCAAGTCCCCGTGTCGTGCTGTGCCGGTTTAGCGCAGTGCGTGGGGACTCGCCGAGTGGGCAGCTCGGTTTGGGGGTGGCTCGTGGGCTGGTTAAACGACTCCTGTGCGCTGCTTGTGGCCCATGGGCCCTAGGTTGCCTACCTCTGATCTATATCCTATAGCTTCTTGACAAATGCTCCTGTGTGATGTGTTTTCCCTCAGGCCAGCTTACATCCAATCTGAAAACACAGGCCCCAGTTAAGCTGAGGTGTGTACAGTTTAGATAGCCATTGTGCAAATGAAGAGGAGTTTAGGGTGGGAGGGTAAAAAAAAAAATAGGTAATGCATGTTGGGTGAAGATAACCTCACAACATTTTAAGCTCCTCATGTTTCCATAGCATGAAACACATGACTGGATCATGCAGTTTAACTTACAATGCTCTCTCACACATTATTATCCACAATAAGCAAGTTTCAGATAAGGTTTAAACTTGGACTGCTTAGGTAAGTTTGGAACCATCACCAAGAATGGTTGCCAAATCCTGCAAATCATACACCAACCTTCTAACTCCAAAAGTTAACAAAAACAGAGTTGTTATCCAACATTCAATAAATATCTTTGTCTTTCAGCTGAAGGAACAAGAGGTTCACTGCTGGTCTTGGCTTATTATGGGCCTTCCCGTACTTTATAGTGGAATAGTTGCTGGTGGGTTCTCTTCCAGATTTTATGACATGTTGCTACACGATATCAGCACCATATAAGCTAGTATTCTAGAATAATGTACTTAAATGTACTAAATGTATTAAAAAGCCCACTTTGTTTTTTCCCTGATGTTTGTGAAAGATCAGTTGTGGATCCTCAATATTTTCATTTGTGAGGCATGTGTACAAACATTGCTAGTTTCTTTGTAACCGCCACCTGAGCTGCTATCAGTCAAGCGCAGGTAATGCTATGTTACACTACACTACCCTAGTATGGTAGAGAACAGTTTCCTATGTTCCGACCTGAAGAATTTGGAGCAAATGATTCAGCAGAGGAAACACAGCCCAGAATAACTAAGGAGATAGTACAAGAATACTTGGCTAGTTTAGATGTATTCAAGTCTCCAGGGCCAGATGAACTGCATCCAAGAGTATTAAAAGAACTGGCAGATGTGATCTCAGAACCACTGGCAGTCATCTTTGAGAATTCCTGGAGAACAGGCGAAGTCCCGGCACACTGGAGGAGGGCAAATGTTGTCCCTATTTTCAAAAAGGGGAAAAGAGAGGACCCAAATAATTATCGCCCAGTTAGTCTGACATCAATACCAGGGAAGATTCTGGAGCAGATCATTAAGCAAACAGTCTGTGAGCACCTAGAAAGGAATGCTGTGAACACCAATAGTCAGCATGGATTTCTGAAAAATAAGTCATGTCAGACTAACCTGATCTCGTTTTTTGACAGAATTACAAGCCTGGTAGATGAAGGGAATGCAGTGGATGTAGCCTACCTTGATTTCAGCAAGGCATTCGACAAGGTGCCCCATGATATTCTTGTAAAGAAGCTGGTAAAATGCGGTTTTGACTATGCTACCTGTCAGGGAACTGCCATCGGAAGGACAGGAGGTGCAGAGGCTCAATGAGGTTGAAAGAGGTGTTGCAGCTGAAGAGGGAACCAGTAGGGGGCGAGCAGTAACTCCAAGGGAAAGTGAGTCGGAGGGATGGCTCAGAGACGGTTCCAGCGAAAACAGTGGAGAGGTCTCAGGACCTCCTATAGGGACACCCACTCCTCGCCGGAAACTGTCACGCAGGGAGGCCAGGAGACGTGTTTCCGTTAAGGAGCTTTTATGTTGGAAGCGTTTCCGAAAACAACCACTTTCGGATTCTGCCAGCGATTGACGCAGCCATGCAGGAGGGGCTCCGTCACAGGCAGAGGTTTGAAAACCTGGTCAAACTCTGAGGGATCTGGATTTTACACACAAGCAGCTTATCATCCCATCACAGCAATCCGAAAGACTTCGAAAGCCAGCTTGTGCAGGCAAAGGCATCATGAGTGAACCAGCCGGAACCGGAGGAGCAGGAGCAGCTGGAGGAGGTCCAAGCCTGGAAGAAAGGTACAGGGCGTTGGAGCTCCAGCTTGCCATGCAAACGGCGAGGCTTGAGGAGAGGAGGGCTCAGGATGCAGAAAAGGGAAAGGAGAAAACCACCTCGCTCGCCAGAAAGGTACCGGGGTTGGTGCAGAAATTTGGGGGGGACCCCAGAAGTTATCATGCCTTTAGAACTGAAATGCAGTACGCTCTCAACCTGCAGTATGATGACTTCCCTGACGAGGAGTCGCAAGTGGCTTTTGTTATTGGCCATCTCGAATCGGGGGCGAAGGACTGGGTTAGACCCTTGATGGCAGTGAATAATGAGATCCTAAAGGACACAAGGAAGTTTTTTCGTGCCATGGATCTGATGTTTTCCAGCGACATTGAGCAGGGAGTGGTACGAAGACAGTTAATGGCTTGCAAACAGGGGAGCCGATCTGTTCGAGAGTACTGGACTGAATTTACTATGTTGATTCATAAATTGGGGTGGGACCTATCGGCGGAACCCATTCAAATGCTTTTCGAAGAGGGGCTTTCTTCGGCCGTGAAAGATGAACTGTCCCGGGGGCCCAGGGCGGAGTCTATGGATCAGCTGACCAAATCCGCGCTGGCCATAGGAGCACGCCAGGAAGCGAGGGCTTTGGAAAGGCGGGAAGGGAAAGGAGAGCGTTGGAGGGAGCTTCGCATTCCGGACATTCCAGAGCCACCTTTCCCGCCGGCAGAGCCAATGGAAGTTGGAACAGCGCGGGCGCGCGCAGTTTCAAATCCCAGTGATGGGCGGAAGAAGGAGGGAAAGAGCGCCAAGAAATGGCCAGGGCACTTTGCCAGAGTCTGCCCACAGAGAAAGGAGTGGCAAGGGATGGCAGGGGCTGTTGGGGGAAAAGAGGAGGAGAGCAAGGAGCAAGTAAAAGCCAACGCCTGGCTGCCACCGTCGGGGCACAGCAGCCAGGCCAAAGAGCAGTGAAAGTGCCCACGCCAGAACCACCCAGACCCGCTTTAGTGATAGAGGTGTCTCTAGAGTTGCCAAACGGGCACCCGCTACAGATCAAGGCGCTTTTGGATTCAGGCAGCTCCTGTAATTTTATGAGTAAGGAGTTTGCAGCTGAGCATCAGATACAGACTATCCCTTTAAGTAACCCCTTGCAGGTGACCACGATTGATGGCAGAGAACTGCTGGGAGGAGAAGTTAGCCAACAGACTGTCCCGATGTTAATGAGGGTGGCAAGGCACACTGAACAGATAGCGTTTAATGTGGCCACCTTGGGAGGAGCTCCCATCATTTTGGGGATGAGCTGGCTGGCACTACACGATCCACTAGTGGGTTGGCATCAGAGGGTGGTCTCCTTTGGGTCAGCGCATTGCCTAGAACACTGCAAGCAGGGGAAGGTTCCGGGAGGAGCCAGAGTCGCCCTAGCCGGAATGGAAGTAATGGATAAAGGGAAGGTGCCCCCGCAATACGCAGATCTCAGCGACGTGTTCAGCGAGAAGGAAGCTGACCAACTACCCCCGCAGAGACCCTTTGACTGTCAAATCAATTTACTCCCTGGGGCACAGCTTCCTGTAGGCAAGTTGTACGCCATGTCAGACAGAGAAATGCAGGAGCTAAGGGAGTTCATTGACAAGAACCTGAAGAGAGGTTTCATCAGAGAGTCCAGAGCGGTGGGAGGTAGCCCAGTGTTTTTTGTGGATAAAAAAAACACGGATAAGCCGAGACTGGTGTGTGACTTCAGGGGGTTAAATGCAGTGTCAGAACCTTTGGCCTTTCCAATGCCCAGGATTGATGACATTTTGACCAGGGTACGGAAGGGAAAGATTTTTACAAAGCTGGACCTAAGGGGGGCGTACAATCTGATACGTATAAGGAAAGGGGATGAATGGAAAACCACCATGTTCACCCCTTTAGGGGCATTTGAATATTTAGTTATGCCGTTTGGATTACAAGCAGGGTCGGCGTGCTTCCAAGCTTTTATGAACCACGTACTGGGGCCTTTGCTGTACAAGAATTGTGTGGCCTTCCTAGATGACGTGTTGGTGTACTCTGAGAATGAGGAGCAGCATGTAAGAGACGTCAGAGAAGTGTTGAGCAGGCTGCAGGCCAACCGGCTGTGGGTGAAGCTGGAGAAGTGTCAGTTTCATACCAAGGAGGTGGAGTTTCTGGGGTACCGCCTGTCCGACAAGGGATTGGCCATGGACCCCGGCAAGGTCCAGGCAGTACTGGAATGGAAAACACCCAAAACAAAGAAGGATGTGCAGAGGTTCCTGGGGTTTGGGAACTTTTATCGTAAGTTCATTCGAAACTTTGCCCACCTGACGGCGCCCATTACGGACTGTCTCAGCAGTAAAAAGAAATTCGTTTGGACTGAGGAGGCGGAGCGAGCCTTTGAGGAACTGAAAAGGGCCTTCGCCTCGGAGGAGCAACTTCTGCATGTGGACTTACAAAAAAAGATGAGGGTCGAAACAGACGCATCAGACCGAGCCATAGGGGCGGTGCTTCTTCTGCAGCCAGGGAAGGAGGAGTCAGAGTGGAGACCGTGTGCCTTTTTTTCGCGGAAACTGAACAAATCCGAGAGGAATTACACGGTGTATGACCGAGAACTTCTGGCTATTCATGAGGCCTTCCGGAAATGGAGGCACCTGCTAATTGGCGCACAACATAAGGTGCAAGTGTGCACTGACCACAAGAATCTAGAGTATTGGAGAACGGCACGAGGGCTCAACCAACGGCAGTTGAGATGGGCTCAGGAGTTCTCCAAATTTAACTTTGAGATTTGTTACGTGCCAGGCCCAGAGAACGTTAGGGCGGACGCTCTCTCACGGAAACCTGAATATTTGGAGGGGGAGGGAGCACCCGAAGAAAGACATGTCATTCCAGAGGACCGCTGGGTGTGTGGGGCGGCATTGGTGGGGCAAAGAGAACTGGTAGAGGGAACGGAGAATGATGAATACGCCCAGGACAAACTCAGGGGTCTCAGGAGGGAGGGAGACAAACCCGGAGGTTTTGAGGAGAAAAACGGGGCGTTGTATTACAAGGGAGCGTTATATATACCTGAAGGAGATTTGAGAGAGAAGGTACTCAAGCAGCTGCACGATAGCCCCACAGCAGGGCATTTTGGGCAACACAAAACCATGTGGCTGGTTACCAGGGAATTTTGGTGGCCCAAGGTCAGGGAAGATGTGCGGGAGTATGTGAGAGGGTGTGACCAATGCCAGCGAGCCAAAGGGGAGAGGCGGGCGCCGGCAGGGTTATTAGAACCGCTACCCACACCTGAAAGACCATGGGAAGCAGTGGCAATAGATTTTATGACTGATCTGCCAAAGTCCAGAGGGAAAACAGCCATCATGGTTGTGGTAGACCTGTTAACCAAAATGGCCCACTTTATAGCCTGCTCACATGCTGTCACAGCGGAAGAAACAGCGAAGTTGTTTGTAGAACACATCTTTAGGTTGCACGGGGCTCCATTGAGGGTGGTCTCAGACCGCGGCAAACAATTTACTTCCAGGTTCTGGAGAAAGCTCATGAGCTTGCTGCACGTGGAAGTCAATTTTTCCACTGCCCGGCACCCTGAAACCAACGGGCAGGCGGAGAGAGCAAATGGCATACTCCAACAATATCTGAGGTGTTATGTCAATGACAGAGAGAATGACTGGGCCGAAAAGTTGGCGCTGGCAGAGTTTGCCTACAATAATGCAGAGAATGTGTCCACAGGGATGAGCCCCTTTTTGGCTAATTACGGGTGTCATCCCAGGGCATTCCCAGGGGATGGAGGGGAGAGATGGAGCGTCCCAGCGGCCGAACATTTTGTAGAAGAGATGGAAGCGATCCATCATCAGCTCCAGCTCAACTTAGAAAGGGCCAAGGCACAATATAAGGAGCAGGCAGACAAGAACAGAAGGGAAGGTGAGGCCATAAGGGTGGGGGATCAGGTGTGGCTGTCCACCCAAGGGTTGCCGTTCAAAGGGGGGTGTAAGAAGTTGAGACCCAGAAGATTGGGACCCTTTGAGGTCATTCAGCAGGTCAACCCAGTGGCTTTCAAACTCCGGTTACCCAACCACATGAAATTGCACCCAGTGTTCCACAGGTCGTTACTGTCACCATACAGGGGGGGACGTGAAGGGGAGCACACCAGGGGACCAGCCTTGGAAGAGAGGGAACGCAGCAACCATGTAGCGGAAATCCTCGATTCCAGGTGGAAGGGAAATCAGGTAGAGTATTTGGTGGCGTGGGAAGGGGAACCGGAGTCAGAAAACACCTGGGTGACTGCAGGGGAGGTCAATGACGAGGTTTTAACAGAAACGTTCCACCAAAGATTCCCGAGAAAACCACAGCCGGTAGAAAGGTTTAGGAGGGAATACTTCGGCACCACCGACGAGGAAGAGGAAATGGAGGGATTCGCGGAGTCGGATTTGGAAGAGGGAATGGACTCTGATGACGAGGAATACCAAGAGACGAGGAACAGCAGCAAGTGGAGGGAAGTGTTCGAAACTACGGACGATGAGGAAGGTTCTTTCAGGGGTTTTACCTCCTCCCAGCCAGAAGGGGAGGGGACGGGAGGGGGTGAAGGGGGCCCTGGAGGGGAGGTGGATGTCAGGGAACTGCCATCGGAAGGACAGGAGGTGCAGAGGCTCAATGAGGTTGAAAGAGGTGTTGCAGCTGAAGAGGGAACCAGTAGGGGGCGAGCAGTAACTCCAAGGGAAAGTGAGTCGGAGGGATGGCTCAGAGACGGTTCCAGCGAAAACAGTGGAGAGGTCTCAGGACCTCCTATAGGGACACCCACTCCTCGCCGGAAACTGTCACGCAGGGAGGCCAGGAGACGTGTTTCCGTTAAGGAGCTTTTATGTTGGAAGCGTTTCCGAAAACAACCACTTTCGGATTCTGCCAGCGATTGACGCAGCCATGCAGGAGGGGCTCCGTCACAGGCAGAGGTTTGAAAACCTGGTCAAACTCTGAGGGATCTGGATTTTACACACAAGCAGCTTATCATCCCATCACACTACCACTCAGTGGATTTGTAACTGGCTGACTGACCGAACCCAAAGGGTGCTCATCAATGGTTCCTCTTCATCCTGGAGAAGAGTGACTAGTGGGGTGCCACAGGGTTCTGTCTTGGGCCCGGTCTTATTCAACATCTTTATCAACGACTTGGATGATGGACTCAAGGGCATCCTGATCAAATTTGCAGATGACACCAAACTGGGAGGGGTGGCTAACACCCCAGAGGACAGGATCACACTTCAAAACGACCTTGACAGGTTAGATAACTGGGCCAAAACAAACAAGATGAACTTTAACAGGGAGAAATGTAAAGTATTGCACTTGGGCAAAAAAAATGAGAGGCACAAATACAAGATGGGGGACACCTGGCTTGAGAGCAGTACATGTGAAAAGGATCTAGGAGTCTTGGTTGACCACAAACTTGACATGAGCCAACAGTGTGACGCAGCAGCTAAAAAAGCCAATGCAATTCTGGGCTGCATCAATAGGAGTATAGCATCTAGATCAAGGGAAGTAATAGTGCCACTGTATTCTGCTCTGGTCAGACCTCACCTGGAGTACTGTGTCCAGTTCTGGGCACCACAGTTCAAGAAGGACAATGACAAACTGGAACATGTCCAGAGGAGGGCAACCAAAATGGTCAAATGCCTGGAAACGATGCCTTATGAGGAACGGCTAAGGGAGCTGGGCATGTTTAGCCTGGAGAAGAGGAGGTTAAGGGGTGATATGATAGCCATGTTCAAATATATAAAAGGATGTCATATAGAAGAGGGAGAAAGGTTGTTTTCTGCTGCTCCAGAGAAGCGGACACAGAGCAATGGATCCAAACTACAAGAAAGAAGATTCCACCTAAACATTAGGAAGAACTTCCTGACAGTAAGAGCTGTTCGACAGTGGAATTTGCTGCCAAGGAGTGTGGTGGAGTCTCCTTCTTTGGAGGCCTTTAAGCAGAGGCTTGACAACCATATGTCAGGAGTGCTCTGATGGTGTTTCCTGCTTGGCAGGGGGTTGGACTCGATGGCCCTTGTGGTCTATTCCAACTCTATGATTCTATGATTGTATTCTATGCTTTCTCTAGTTCCTCAAATCCAGGTTTTACAGCATCTTGAACTTTGTGGCTGTTACCTTCTCAGAGCAGCTCTTTTATGTAATGTGTGAATAATGAGTAATGTGTGAATAGACTGCTAGATTATCTACCATGGTGTGTGGCGGTCATAACCATCACTGCAAATTGCAGGTGCTGGTGATACTCATCTAAAGTGGACCAGCCCCTTCTGTGTGTTATGTAACCATGCAGTCTATGCTGTGGGTGGACGGACCAGCCTCATTCCATCCAGTTTTGGTCTCGCTGGTGCTCAACCATAAATCCAATTTTGAAAGAATGCACAAAAAGTATGCATCTAAAGAGCAAACATTATTGACATAAAATGGGCACTTTTCAATGCATTTGTCTGTATACAAGTCATCTTGTATGACACACACACACACATTTGTGTGTCTACTTTTTGTTTGCCAAGACTGCACTGAAAAATCCAGAGAAGTGTACAATTCCAACTGGAAGTTGAATTCCAGTCCACAAGCAAGCTTGGGGCAAAGCTTATAGGGACCATGATGACAACAAATGGATGCAAAATACAGAAACAACCAGCCCCACCCACCAAATATACAAGGATGCATTTATAGACAGTAGCAGCACCCTCACTCATAGAATCACAGTTGGAAGGGCCCCAGGCTCATCTAGTCCAACCTCCTGCAGTGCGGGAATCTCCTGGTGCTCTCTCTCCAAACTTAAGCTCACATCGAAAGGTGGGGACAAGATTACAAACTCCCCCCCCCCCAACAACTCTCTGCTCTCCCCAGAGTGGGAAAAAGGAGTGGGGGTTCCCTCTGAGCTTCCCAGAAGTATGATCTGCAATGCCACTTCTTTGACATTCATGAACACAAAAATTCATTTATATAAACCAATTATGGAAATGCTGGCTGGAAATATTCAGAAGTCCTCTCTGTTTCGGTTCTCCCATTACAGTATGTGGGGATAACACAAAGACAGATAAAACGGTTCCAGTGTAAACAGCCTTTTGAGTTGCCCCTTCAGAAATATGACTGTTGAAAGTGAAATAATCAAGATTTTGAAAACCAGATTAATAACCTGCAGGACTTGGAAGGGTTTTCTAGGCAAGATTTAACTATGCTGCCATGTCCAAGCCATAAGGAGATATGAATCTTGAGTTTCCAAAGTAGGGAATGGTTCTTTAGTATAAGCAGTGTAGTGTATATGTTTATTGGGTTAAAGCTTGGTTAAATAACTTTCATAAGCCTCAAGAATTAAGGACTAATAAAAATTAGTTACTTGTAGTCAGCATGCAGCCAAGTGAACAGTAAAGTGTATACGGTATACTTTATGGCGGACAGCCATGGCTGGCTTGAAACCAGGTTCTCTATACATCAATAAGCTGCAATTACATTTATTGCCTTATAAAGATGTATTCTTGTGTTTATTCTGAAAAGCCGAGAGCATAAGTACTATTGAAAAGCCTTTTTAAAAAAACACATTGACCTCACAACCACCAACACCAATTCTGTGGCTTTAAGGCAGGCTGGGGAGAATCAAGATTAACAAGGTATACTGAAAGCAGCTTTTAATTCCGTGGGCACTTGGAGGATGACTTTCATGTCTTAAAATTTGAATAATATCAAATTGTGGACACTGGAGCTGTTCTGCAGGAAATGAAAGCAGGTTTGCGTGATGTGATGCCTTCAAGTCTGTGAACGAAGGACTTTGGCAAACGTGAAATATAGCACAAGCAACTCTACAACTGGGGAACCAAGTGTCATGTTTGTATCAGCATTCATACGGAGCTTTGGTGTGATCAAAGTGTTTCATGTTCACCTTTTTGTCTGGGTATTTCCCAGCCTTTACTGCTGGGCCCTGAAATCTATATATTATTATGAGTTTGGTGGGGAGGCAGTAGGCTGTATGCAAGATACGTCTAACTGCTGGATTCAGCAAGTGTTAAAATATAAGCCAGGCTAGATTTCTGCGTTGAGGTGATCGCCTGGTGATGGGCTGTTAAGGGAAACAAAGGGAATGGTCTCTGTGTGAGACTGCAAATGGGTAGGGCCCCTCCCCCAGCTCACAGTTAGTTAGAAGGACAAAGCCTGTGTTGCAGTGATGTGGACCAGAAGCCAAGCAGTAAGCATAGAGAGACTGCCATGCCAGATCTCCACTTGAATCCAAGGCTGTGGCTATGGGAGAAGCAAGACATTTTCTGGGTGTTAATGCTGTAAACCCCTCCATAATAGACTCAGGTTGTAAAGGTAAAGGACCCCTGACAGTTAAGTCCAGTCGCAGACGACTCTGGGGTTGCGGAGCTCATCTCGCTTTACTGACCAAGGGAACCAATATTTGTCTGCAGACAGTTTTTTCGGGTCATGGGGCCAGCATGACTAAGCTGCTTCTTCAGGTTGTATATGTGTGTAAATAAACCATATAGCCTAAAGACACCACAATCTTTGCTGTGCCTCAGAGCATCAACCCTGGGTAATAGCCTGGAACCCCTAGAATTTTGCAACACTTGGAGATTGGGGTGGCATGCAACAATATATTTTTAAACTGTTGCCCAATATACAGTAGTACCTCTGGTTACGTACTTAATTTGTTCTGGAAGTCCGTTCTTAACCTGAAACTGTTCTTAACCTGAAGCACCACTTTAGCTAATGGGGCCTCCCGCTGCTGCCGCGCGATTTCTGTTCTCACCCTGAAGCAAAGTTCTTAACCTGAGGTACTATTTCTGGGTTAGCGGAGTCTGTAACCTGAAGCGTATTGTAATGGGAATTGGGGGTTGCTCGTGCGTAAGTTGCCGCCACTCTCGGCGAGGTTGCCTGGATAAACCTTTCCCTGGCTGGACAGTCCTGATTCCACGTCTGTCTCAGTCACTGGCAGAATCCGTCAGTGGGTGTTTCCTAAACTTCTTCCAACATAAAAGTTCCTTGACGGATAGTCTCCGCCTAGCCTCCCTGCGCGGAAGTCTTCTGCGCAGGGTGGGTGTGGGCAGTGGAGGACCCGTGCTCTCCCCGCTGGTCTCAGGCGAAGAGTCCTGGAGCCATCTCTCCGAAGCCCGCCTCTGCCCGCCTTTCTCCCTGGCGTAACGCTGATTTCCTTCCCCGGCCACTGACTCCCCTCTTTCCCTGCTGTGCCCTTCTCCGGCATCGCTTGGGAGCCCTTCCTCCACTCCTGGCAGCGATGGCAGTTCCCTGACACGTATGTAACCTGAAGCTTATGTAACCCGAGGTACCACTGTATGTCTGTATCATCATATATTTTACAGTAACTTTTAATATTAGCGGTGGGTTAATACTTCTGGCTGGTGGACCACATCATTATCTCTCCACCAACACTTTCAGGCTGCCTACCTGTCAATCACCTGCTGTCAAGTGATCCATTTTTGCCTGCTCCAACAACCAGCTGATTTTCATGACTTGCATAGCACAAAAAGGACAGCACACTGATTTTTTTTGCAAGCACCTCCGATCAGCTGATAGTTGATTCTGGCAAAGTACTGCGCACACCTTTCTACTGGGCTTTCCAGGCACAAACCTTATGATGATGGGTATAGGACAGGTACACTGAAAAGGATATACCAAGAACTCTGGCCACAAGTTTCAATATAAGGAATAATTCCTACTCGAGAGTTGAAAAGAAAAACATGTATATTCTGCTAAGAATAACAGTTTGAGGCTAATAGTAAATTTAAATTTGTGTTTAAATTTACTATTAGCCTCAAACTGTTATTCTTAGCAGAATATACACGTTTTTCTTTTCAACTCTCGAGTAGGAATTATTCCTTATATTGAAACTTGTGGCCAGAGTTCTTGGTATATCCTTTTCAGGGTATAGGACAGGTGGCAAAAATAACCTCACAGGCCAAATCAAGAGGGTAGGGGGGCCTAACTAGGCCTGAGGAACAGAGGTTCCCCAATACTATTTAATATTGCACACTGCTTTGATTTTTATTTTAATAACTGGCTTATAAATGCTTTTAAAGAAAATTACTTAAATAAATAACAAACTCATTCAGCAATCCTTACATCAGCAGCTATCCTTACAACCCACTAAAGCGAGGCCAAGGTGTTACCTCTTTTATTACAGATTAAGGGCTGAAGCTGAGGTCATGTCAAGTCTCTTATTGCACTCACAGCAGGAGGAAATAGGTTTATTAATAGGTTTGCTGTCTCAAAGTCACTATATTACCCTAGTTCTTAATCTTAAATTAAGATTAAATTAAGCAACCTGCTATCAATGCCATGGGGTGCTTTAACATGCCAACAAGAGGAAATGTAACTGTAAACAGAAATAATAGCCTGGGTGGCCGGACACAAGGGGCGAGTGATGATCTTATCAGTGTTCTGAAGGGAGAGGCCTGCAAGTGGACTGAACTCATGTGACAATGGAGAGAGATGTGAAACACACACACACACACACACACACACACACACAGCATAAGAGCAGAATGGGTAGGCAGTGGTTTTGACAGATACAGAAAGCAGACAAGAGGAAGTAGAGCATAGGAAGCAAGATGAAATGTCACAAGTCATCTTGGCAAGTGTTTCGACAGCCATCGGAAGTGTGGGATTGGATGGAATGAAAATGATCTAGGATATTGTAGACCCTTGATCATTGACATGTTGGTATGTGGACCCTGAGAAGGGAAAGCGGTGAATGGGAGAAATAAGGAGAGTTTCATCTCCCTAGTTCCACATGCAGATTGGAGAGAGCCAGAAAAGTACCTACAATACCAAGTGAGAAGCCTCACCCGTTTATGTGAGCGCAGCATATCCTGGATGGCAACCTAAAGTTTTGCAAACTATTCTGAAAGTATGTTGTTGCTGTTTAGTAGTTTAGTCGTGTCTGACTCATCGTGACCCCATGGACCAGAGCACGCCAGGCACTCCTGTCTTCCACTGCCTCCCGCAGCTTGGTCAAACTCATGTTCATAGCTTCGAGAACACTGTCCAACCATCTCGTCCTCTGTTGTCCCCTTCTCCTTGTGCCCTCCATCTTTCCCAACATCAGGGTCTTTTCCAGGGAGTCTTCTCTTCTCATAAGGTGGCCAAAGTATTGGAGCCTCAGCTTCAGGATCTGTCCTTCCAGTCAGCACCTAGGGCTGATTTCCTTCAGAATGGATGCGTTTGATCTTCTTGCAGTCCATGGGACTTTCAAGAGTCTCCTCCAGCACCAGAATTCAAAAGCATCAATTCTTCGGCAATCAGCCCTCTTTATGGTCCTGCTCTCACTTCCATACATTCCACTGAATTACTTCCAAATGCAAGTGTTTATTAGTGAAAATATTTTGAACATAACACTGGAAGTTATGGCTGAGTAAGTTAAGACAGAGAGAGACTCAATATCTACCTTTCTGCCAAATCTCAATCTGAAGTTAACATTCCATACAGGGAAAGTTAGAGAAAGGAAACAGCCAGGCAGTAAAAGCTGAAGCTTCATCAAAGTAGTTAAAAATGAAGTGTTCAAGGCACTTCCTCCTTGCCAGCATTATGGCTATTTATTGCACCAAGTGTTTTAAGGTAGCAGACAGCACCTGCTGAATTTTAGGAATAGCCAAGTAGTGGCAGATGGGCAAGAATTCACAGGTTTTATTTTGGGCTTACTTCCCAAAACCTAAAAGGGAAAGAGGGCAGCATCAACATTAGCAAGGGAAGCAAAAAGCAAAAGGAGAGGAGAAGAGACAATTGATGGGTTCAAATTTACTGCCCAACATGTTTCTTAAGGGGACGCGGGTGGCGCTGTGAGTAAAAGCCTCAGCGCTTAGGGCTTGCTGATCGAAAGGTCGGCGGTTCAAATCCCTGCGGCGGGGTGCGCTCCCGTCGCTCGGTCCCAGCGCCTGCCAACCTAGCAGTTCGAAAGCACTCCCGGGTGCAAGTAGATAAATAGGGACCGCTTACTAGCGGGAAGGTAAACGGCGTTCCGTGTGCTGTGCTGGTGCTGGCTCGCCAGAGCAGCGATGCCACACTGGCCACGTGACCCGGAAGTGTCTCCGGACACCGCTGGCCCCCAACCTCTTGAGTGAGATGGGCGCACAACCCTAGAGCCTGTCAAGACTGGCCCGTACGGGCAGGGGTACCTTTACCTTTACCTTTTATGTTTCTTAAGAAGAAAAGCCCCACTGGGTCAGATCAAAGGCCATCTCTTCCAGCATCTTGTCACAGTGGCCGACCCATTGCTTATGGAAAGGACGTGAGTTCAACAGCGCTCTTCCCACCAGTAATTCCCAGTAACTGGTATTCAAAGCCACACTGCGTCTGATGGTGGAGGTAGAACATAGAAACTGGGGCTAGTTGCCATTCATAGACTTATACTCCAGGAGTGAGTCTAACCCTCTTCTAAAGCCATGCAAGCTGAGGGCCATCACTGCATCTTGTGGGAGATAATTCTCTGCATGGTGTACTTTCTTTCATCTCTCCTGGATCTTCCAACATTCAGCTTCATTAGATGGTCCAGAGTTCTAATATTATGAAAGGGAGAAAACATCTCCTTTCCCACATCCTCAGGGGGGGGGGGATGACAACTGCTTCGGTTTCAAAAGTGCACCCTCCAAGACCTAGTCCACTCACATAGGCTGTGAAATGAGAAACCTTATTTCTCCACAGTAA
This sequence comes from Podarcis muralis, assembly GCF_964188315.1. NCBI lineage: Eukaryota > Metazoa > Chordata > Lepidosauria > Squamata > Lacertidae > Podarcis > Podarcis muralis. The sequence continues at coordinate 4,821,291 of NC_135664.1, read as the reverse complement.
GGAAGCACCAGGCACTGTTTTTCAAGCAACCAGCCCCTCTCAGGGTGAACCACTTTGAGCCTCAACTCAATTCTGCTTCCTTGTCTTGAGACAAACCAGACAAGGCACCTGGAGATGGTCCTCGATGATTTGTTTGCTTCCTATTGAAATGTGGAGATGAAATCAGTTTAGTTCACATTTTAATTAGAATCTAATTTGCATTCCCAGAAAAATAGGCAAAAGCAAACTCAGCTATCTTTCATAATTGCACTTCTCAAAAATGTGCAATGTAGCTGACCAACCAAACAAACATAGTGTACAAAATGTATTTGGGGGGGTTGGATATATTTGTGAAAATCACATTAAAACACATTATATTAAGGGAGAATAAATAGCTTGCTAAAATCTGTATGGGCAAAACTGAATATAAATATGCATAGGAGAAATGCACATGAAAGTGCTGATTTTTTTGAAGATTTCTTCTATATGCATTTATGAACACATTGGATGGAAAACTGCATCATAGAATTCTGAAATTGAAAATCTCAAAGGATACTTGTATTTCAATTTGCATATTGGCTTAAGAAATGAAAATTAAATAACTTCCCATTAAAATGTAAACGAAGTCTGATTTCACCTCCATTCCTACTTTTCAGTCGGCAATGGAAAAGGAAGAATCAACAAAAGAGATCTGTTGCTAAGCTATCAGGTCCCTGCATCCAACATATTTACTGTAAGTGGTAAAGCATCACTGCCTGAAGCATAATACTGAACTGTAACATATACATATTCAAATATGCCACTTAAATAAATCAAAGTGCAGAAATAATCTTCTGACTACTTGCACTACTTATTTTATACAAATCTGCATTACTCCTCCATTTGTAAAAATAATCTGGCAAAGCCAAAGACTTTCCCCTTCATGCAGACATCTGCAGAAATGTGAAAAGTAGATCACAGAATGTTATGAGACCTTTTAGAACTGGTCATTGCCTTGTTGGATTAAAGGTAAAGGTAAAGGTACCCCTGCCCGTACGGGCCAGTCGTGTCCGACTCTAGGGTTGTGCACCCATCTCACTTAAGGGGCCGGGAGCCAGCGCTGTCCGGAGACACTTCCGGGTCACGTGGCCAGCGTGACAATCTTGTTGGATTAGAAACTGGCAATTTGCGGTGTGAGTAGCTCAGATCTAAAGAGGCTCATTGTGCAACTCAGGCACCACTCAACTTTAGATTTCTGGAACACAGTTCTGTTGAGAAAATAGCTCCTTGCACTGGAGACAGGGATGTATACTAGTATGGTTTTGAAAACACTATTTGTAGTAGTTGTATCTGTAAACTGCTCATCAACAAAAATCCTCAGATGTTGTGCCTGAATAGGAAGAAGCAGAACACCCGCTATCTTTGCGTATTCCCTTCAGGGAAAGGTTTGGTGGTAAATCTAAAGAGGAGGCCAGTTTGCACGATTCTCTGACTTTCTTGAATGGCTTTTGCAGGGCATAAAGAACACAAAGAGAAGGTGGATGGAAATCTTCTTACAGAACTTTGGATCTCAGTTTTGGAAGCTTATACTAAAACAGGGAATATACACTTCAGTCTAAAACTGCCTGAGAACTCAGAAACAGGACACTCTTCCTGCATTTCTCCCCTAAATCTTAATTTACGTGAAATGGGAAGAAATGTGGTGGGGATTTCATCTAACAAAGTAGCTCTGACAATTCAATCTTCATTCCCACACTCATTCTGCTGTGCTTTTAAACTCCATTTCCCCTCAAAAGAAAATAATCTTAGTAAGCACATCCTTTAGAAAGCAGCTGAATGCTTTATTATCTGACTGCAGATACCTGCTTGGGAGCTGATAAGTGGATTTGTGCAGCTAAGGTATTGATTCCGCTTGGTTAGCAAATGATGGAAAAATGAAAGGAAAAGGTCCAATTTTCTGAAAGTCATGCTGAATAAAAACCTCACTGGGCCAAACTGTACACTGAGCATCGTGTGACTTTTCAAGAATATATATGTTTAAATTTGCTTAATGTGAAGAAGCACATGCGTATTCAAAATGAGTAAGCATATGGTTCCACATCTGTACTGCATTAGGGGCGAATCAAAGATTTTATATTGTATGTTACACTTGCAACCTATTAATAGGAATAGCAGATTCTGATATATTGCTTAGATTAGGAGGAGTTTTGTGGCCTAAGGGGTGCTGGAATAAACAGTTCATTGCAGCTGAATCTAATTCCGGTTTTAAATGCAAAGAATGAAAAGGCAGAGATGAGGCACATTAGAAAAAGGCTGTGATTCATTGCTGTCTGTCCCATATATAAAGCCTCATTGTATGGTGCACACATCTTTACTCAATATATATATTCCAATCTATCAGCCTATTAAATAAAATAAAAAACTGAATGTCAGGTACAACAGAGAAAGCTGCTGTAGGCTCTCTCCGCATATTCCATACTTGCTTAATCTTCCTTAAGGGATTGTCTTCTCAGATCACATCATAGCTGGCCATAAGGTTCAAGCACATTTAAACATATTTCCCCGAAATGTAATAAAAGCATTCCTGTGGTGTGCGTGCAGAGGTATTGGATATAACCTAACACTAGTGGGAATTGCAGGAGTGCAGAGCATTCTTTAGCTCGTGTCCCAATTGAGATCAAGGAAAGCAGAGTCAGACCAAAATGGAGAGCCTATGAAACTTATGATGGAGTTCATCAGAGTGATTTCTCAACATCTGTCTCCAGCCAGCAAAGTCCTCCACCCATCCCAGTCTCCCCGAGTCCTTTGGTTTGCACATCTGCTAGTATGATCACATTTGCAACAGCTGCATCCATTCCATGCAAGTTTAGGAAATAAGCAGCTGTCCAGAGCTGCGCCTATATATTGAATTCCGTGCCATCACAAGTCAAACACTGCAAGGAGACTATAGCAGCAGCCCTGTGCAACCAGGACTGGAGGCATCCCAGCAGCGGCGTAGCGTGGGTTGTCAGCACCCGGGGCAAGGCAAGTAATTTGCGCCCCCTAACCCGGGGCAAGGCAAGTAATTTGCGCCCCCTAACCCCTAACCTGCCGCCGCTGCCAGCTTCTTGCTGCTGCCTGGGCTGGGGTATTTACGGTAAGGTAGCCACGGCGGCGGCGGCGGGTCCGTGTCAGGTGATCTGAGGCGAGTTGCCGCTGGCACTGCCGCCCAAACGACGCCGCTTGCCCGGAGGAGGAGGAGGGCAGAGAGGCGAGGAAAATGCAACATGGCCCAGCAGCTGCAGCAGCAGCGGCGGCAGCAGGGCTGTGAGGAGGGGCTGCCTGGCGCGCCCTCCGCGGCCCTGACGCACGGGGACCGCGGCGAGCGCTGAGAGCCGCTGCCAGCTCGTCAGTTCCGCGAGACATGGGGCTCTGCTACAGCCTGCGCCCGAGGCTCTTCGGCGACTCCAGAGGCGGCGAGCGCCCCCCCCAGATGTTGCGCCCGGTGCGGCCGGCCCCCCCCTGCACCCCCACGCTACGTCACTGCATCCCAGCAGTCACAACTTCTACCAGAATTCTACCTGGATTCCAAAAATCACACTTGCATGTGGTTGACAAACAGTATATGGTTTAATAAAGCAAATAGCACAAGGAAGCTTGCAAGTGCCTAGCCACCCGAGTATCTGCCAAGCCCAGATTATTTTTACCGCTGCCAGTATTTAACTTGTTCTTTCTATTCCATGTTTTGCTGCTATTGTGGTTTTAAGGTTGTTTCAATAGCAAGCCTGAACAGGTCCGGCAGCATATATGAGCTAGGCCAAGGGAGGGCAACCTGTTGTTGGACACGGCCAGCAAGGCTAATGATCAGAGATGATGGGAGTTGTAGTCCAGGACATGTGAAGGGCCACAGGATACCCAGCCCTGGCCTACATAACTTTGTGTATCTTCTATTCAGATTTTGGGTTAAAAATAATAATGAGGCGCTGGCACTGATATTTGATAACAGTGCTGTGAATGCCAGGACAAAATGGCTGCCATGGACAAGAAAAAAAGTGACAGTACCATGTACTGATTCAATCATTAATTCATAATTTTATTTATATGCCACTATCCCATAGTTGAAACCATGCTCAAGGTAGCTTACAACATGTAAAACACGCACACAAACATAATTACAAACATAACAAAGGTAGTCATGAGTACCATTTTTTGAAAAAAGCACTGTGGAAATGTATTTGGTACAAGAAAGCTGAATTCCACATCTACTTCCATTTCCATGCACTTTTGGGGTATCTTTTTATATACAGAGAATTGTATAAAAGTCGGGAAAGGAGGAAGTGCTGGGCAGGTCAGGGATGTGAACAGAATGAAAGGGTATGAAATGATCAATAATAATAATAATAATAATAATAATAATAATAATATTGAATTATTGTATTTTAATATTTTGTTGGAAGCCATCCAGAGTGGCTGGGGAAACCTAGCCAGATGGGCAGAGTATAAATAAAATAATAATAATAATAATAATAATAATAATAATAATAATAATAATAATACGGATGAAGTAAGGAATGTACAAGGATAATGCCTGCCAAATTTGGGGCCCACCACAGGCACAGTGGCTGCCCTGAATCTTGTGCAAACTGCTTATACACACTGACTCAACAATCTATCCATAATCACCTTGGAAACCTGCTTTGCTTGTAAAAGGTGTTCTGGACTAAAGATGTAAGAGATAGAACCAAGTGATGCTTGGGGAAAATGCAGCACTTTGCTAAAACTCACAACAATGTACATTAGTAAAAGATAAGATAGGCCTGGGAAACACTGAGTAATGCTTAACAAGTTAACATTGTTCTGCCTTTTTATGTTTCTAATTCATATGAGTGAGCTAGACAGATAAACCAGATGCAAATATGCTCTGTTTGCCGGTGTAGAAAACTGAAAGGGGTATTTAACAACAGAGCAGCAATCAAAAAGTAGTGCAATGAAATCCCGAATCTTCTTCCTATTAAAACCTTCCCCAAGACATGGTGAACCAATGGACTGAGCAGCAGAGGCATTTTTTTTCTTCTTGAAATAAATCTGGCTTCACCGTTCAAATATATAAATAATTGTTAGAATGTCAATGGATTGGAAAAAGAAAGAAGTGAAGGCTCATTCTTGATCTCACATGGGTAGGCGTAGCATGTGAATGCACCCAAAGATAATTGTGGTAGGTGGGTGTGGAGAGAGAGGGAGAGAGTGAGAGAATCACTTGTCTAAAAATATATTTTAAACTACCCTGTAATATTCAGATGAAAGGCATAGCATAGGAATTTAATAAATAAAATAATAACAATAATAATAAAATCTTACAACTCTCTGCAGGTAACATTAATCAAATTAAATCTTAAAAACGTAAGGTCTACCCTTACTAACTGCAACATTACTATTTGCCTTTGAAACACTTACATGAAAGAACGGAACACAGCTGCTTAAAGTTCCACCTCTTACTACATGGATGTTTGCAACCAATTAGCACTGTGAGTTGTTCAACTTAACCAAAAACCAGTGTAATTCTTTCCTAATGTGACTCCTTTTACAGAATGCCACCTCTCTTATTTGGCTGGGATGTTTCTCTTTTGATCTAGACATATAATAGTGAATTATGTTGGCTCAAATGTTGTTTACACTATGAGTGGTCCAAACCCCAGATGTGTGTAAACAAATGGAATGGGTTTATTTAGTTGCCTACTTCATCCTCTATTATAACTGAGAAATGATTAAGCTGATCCAGATGTGCTGTTCTAATTCATCCCACCCACTGCTGCCAAGGAGTGCCGTACCCAACAGATTCCAGAACATGAACCTCCTAGGAGCCTTTGATGTTAGATTTCTCCTCTATCGCAGATATAAAGATTTGTAGGTTTCTCCCTCCTGCACTTATGTATCCTGAAATCTTCTAGAAAAACAAACCACATTTTCCCACCTAAAAATGCTTCTGGTCCAACAGAAGCATAAATTTTGATCTGGGGGTGGGAATCAACTGGTCAAAACGGTTTGATCACACAAATCATACTCTCACCCAAGTCTTATTAATGGGTTAGAGGGGTTCTGAGCAAGGATGCCTTTAGAAAAAGCTCAGTGGCAGTTATCCCCACTATGCTTTGGACAAATCTGATTACTATATTATAGGAATCCCATACATCTGGCCGATGTATTTATCAACGACTTTATCAACGACTTGGATGATGGACTCAAGGGCATCCTGATCAAATTTGCAGATGACACCAAACTGGGAGGGGTGGCTAACACCCCAGAGGACAGGCTCACACTTCAAAACGACCTTGACAGATTAGAGAACTGGGCCAAAACAAACAAGATGAACTTTAACAGGGAGAAATGTAAAGTATTGCACTTGGGCAAAAAAAATGAGAGGCACAAATACAAGATGGGGGACACCTGGCTTGAGAGCAGTACATGTGAAAAGGATCTCGGAGTCTTGGTTGACCACAAACTTGACATGAGCCAACAGTGTGACGCGGCAGCTAAAAAAGCCAATGCAATTCTGGGCTGCATCAATAGGAGTATAGCATCTAGATCAAGGGAAGTAATAGTGCCGCTGTATTCTGCTCTGGTCAGACCTCACCTGGAGTACTGTGTCCAGTTCTGGGCACCACAGTTCAAGAAGGACACTGACAAACTGAAACGTGTCCAGAGGAGGGCAACCAAAATGGTCAAAGGCCTGGCAACGATGCCTTATGAGGAACGGCTAAGGGAGCTGGGCCTGTTTAGCCTGGAGAAGAGGAGGTTAAGGGGTGATAGCCATGTTTAAATATATAAAAGGATGTCACATAGAGGAGGGAGAAAGGTTGTTTTCTGCTGCTCCAGAGAAGCGGACACGGAGCAATGGATCCAAACTACAAGAAAGAAGATTCCACCTAAACATTAGGAAGAACTTCCTGACAGTAAGAGCTGTTCGACAGTGGAATTTGCTGCCAAGGAGTGTGGTGGAGTCTCCTTCTTTGGAGGTCTTTAAGCAGAGGCTTGACAACCATATGTCAGGAGTGCTCTGATGGTGTTTCCTGCTTGGCAGGGGGTTGGACTCGATGGCCCTTGTGGTCTATTCCAACTCTATGATTCTATGATTCTATGATTTACATAGAATCAAAGAATTGTAGAATTGGAAAGGATCTCACAGGTCATATAGTCCAACCTCCTGCAACGCAGAAATATATATTGCTATATATTGAGCTATACAGTCATACCTCTGGTTGCAAACGTGATCCGTGTGTGACGTCATTTTGTGGTTCTGTGCATGCGCGAGCGCCAAAACCCAGAAGTAACCCATTCCGGTACTTCCGGGTTTGGCGTGGTCTGCAACTTGAAAATGTGCAACCCGCAGCGTTTGTAACCTGAGGTATGACTGTATATTGATTGAAAGAAAGCTGATTGCCGAAGAATGGATGCTTTTGAATTATGGTGCTGGAGGAGACTCTTGAGAGTCCCATGGACTGCAAGAAGATCAAACGTATCCATTCTTAAGGAAATCAGCCCTGAGTGCTCACTGGAAGGACAGATCGTGAAGCTGAGGCTCCAATACTTTGGCCATCTCATGAGAAGAGAAGACTCCCTGGAAAAGACCCTGATGTTGGGAAAGATGGAGGGCACAAGGAGAAGGGGACGACAGAGGACGAGATGGTTGGACAGTGTTCTCGAAGCTACCAACATGAGTTTGACCAAACTGCGGGAGGCAGTGGAAGACAGGAGTGCCTGGCATGCTCTGGTCCATGGGGTCACGAAGAGTCGGACACGACTAAACGACTAAACAACAACAACAACAATATATTCAGCTGAATTGGCCTGTGAACTAGATCTGCCTGTCAAATATTACAAAAGGAGGAGATTACTGTGCCATAAGACTACTATTGTTACCATGAGTCACAATTAGGAGGCTTAAAATGACAACATTTCAATTTGAATATATCAAAGTCCAGGTAGTCAGACCTTATTGTCAATCTTGTTCCATTCAACTTTGCTTCCCCTAATGAAATCCAAAATGGCATTTCACTGGCTCCTAATACCCCGGATCAACTCTCAGAAATAAATCCGAAAACATTTAACTGTACTTTCTTGCTCAAACGTGAAACTAAAATCAAATCAATGAATAAATCCAATCTTCGTTTACAGATTTTGTAACAGCAAAATTAATCTTACTCCATTCCCTTGCTCCTCCCGATTTGTTGAGCCTGAATTGAACATCATCATCTTTCAAAGCTGTTTAATGAAAATGGCATTGTATATCTCTTAATCTATGTGAATTATGATCACTTCCTGCAGACTTGCTGTTAAAGAGGCTTTTCCTCCTCAAAAATGATAGCTTTGTTATTATAAGAGATTAACATTTAGAGAAAGATGAATTTACATTATGGTACTCTTTTCTTGGATTAAAAACAAAATCTGTTTTTCGTTTATATAAATGAGGCAGCAAAATTTCACACTTGTTCAACTTAATCAAAAAGTAGAGCTGGCAGAAGTGTCATTTCAAGAAATAAGACTGAGTTTTATTATGGTCTGAAGGCACATGAGGCTAAAGCTAAGAAGGTCTGGCTGGAAGAAGGTCTGGCTGGAAGAAGGTCTGGATGGAAGACTGCTTGGGAGCTACACATATGTTGTCTTGTGTACCATGAAGGAAGGAAGGTGGGATCTAAAATGCAAGAAAAATAAATAATTGTAAGGCAGGTTTTTATTCTTCCAAATATATAATATATAAAATCATATATTATATTGTATATATTGTATATATTTTTTACACACACACACACACACATAAAATTTACTCTGCTGTTCTAATGTTTGCACGTGCTTCTGTATTGCTTTTATTCTTCCACTGTGGAAGCATGCACAGTGCTGACACCAATAAATAAACAATATTTTTTTAAAAAAAATCATATTGCAGTCTTTACTGCCCCCCCAAGTCCTGGTGGGCCTTGCCCAAGACCAAACTGGGCAGAAAAATTCACAAAGAATTTAATAACTAAAGGTAAAGGTAAAGGTAAAGGTACCCCTGCCTGTATGGGCCAGTCTTGCCAGACTCTAGGGTTGTGCGCCCATCTCACTTAAGAGGCCGGGGGCCAGCGCTGTCCGGAGACACTTCCGGGTCACGTGGCCAGCGTGACAAGCTGCATCTGGCGAGCCAGTGCAGCACACGGAAACGCCGTTTACCTTCCCGCTAGTAAGTGGTCCCTATTTATCTACTTGCACCCGGAGGTGCTTTCGAACTGCTAGGTGGGCAGGCGCTGGGACCGAGCAACGGGAGCGCACCCCGCCACGGGGATTCGAACCGCCGACCTTTCGATCAGCAAGCCCTAGGCACTGAGGCTTTTACCCACAGCGCCACCCACGTCCCTATTTAATAACTACAGAGCCAATTAATACCACTTTGTTCTTGACAGATTCCTAGTATAAAAAAGGAGCTGATGCTGGAACTAAGGGACCATCAAACTGGAGTGAAAACAGGCCATTCATCTGAAAACTGGCAGCCTGTTGGTTTTGTTCTGTTTTCCCTCAACATCAGAGCAGCAGTTCAAAGCACTGACTAAAAAGCATGAAGGGGGGGAGAGAAATCAGGGCCCCATCTGCACCATATATTTAAAGTAGCATCATACCACTTTAAACAATCCTGGCTTCTCCCAAAGAATCCTGGGAACTGTAGTTTGTTATAAGAGTGCTGAGATTTATTAGGAGAACTCCTGTTCCCCTTACAGAGGTGCAATTCACAGATTTCTCCGTGAAGAGGGGTTGTTAAACCACTCAGAGAAGTGTAGCTCTGTGAGGGAAAGCAGGAGAAAGTGCCACAAGACTACTTTAAATGCATACCCTCCAACATTTCTCCAATGAGAATTGGGACGTCCTATTCCATAATAATAAAATGGGACGCGGGTGGCGCTGTGGGTAAAAGCCTCAGCACCTAGGGCTTGCCGATCGAAAGGTCGGCGGTTCGAATCCCCGCGGCGGGGTGAGCTCCCGTCGTTCGGTCCCAGCGCCTGCCAACCTAGCAGTTCGAAAGCACCCTCGGGTGCAAGTAGATAAATAGGGACTGCTTACTAGCGGGAAGGTAAACGGCGTTCCGTGTGCTGCGCTGGCTCGCCAGATGCAGCTTGTCACGCTGGCCACGTGACCCGGAAGTGTCTCCGGACAGCGCTGGCCCCCGGCCTCTTGAGTGAGATGGGTGCACAACCCCAGAGTCTGTCAAGACTGGCCCGTACGGGCAGGGGTACCTTTACCTTTACCTTTACTTATTCCATAATAATATTATGAATATATTTTTTTTTACTATTTATTCCCCACCCATCTGACTGGGTTGCCCCAGCGACTCTAGGTGGCTTCAAACATATATAAAGCATAATAAAACATTTTAAAAAAACCTTCACATGGCCGGGTGGGGTGGGGGGAGGAGTTGCATAACTCCATACTCTCCAACATTCCTCTGATGAAAATAGGGACATCCTAAGGAAAAGTGGGACATTCCAGGTTTCTGTAAATCCAGGACTGTCTCTGGACACTTGGAGGGTCTGTTAGAGTAGCTGGTGGTGCAATTCAGGGGTCACCAACAGGGCGCCCACAGGCACCCAGTGTGCCCACCGTTGCCTCCTGTGTCTTCTAAAGGTTATATAGCTACTTATCTCCTTGTCTTGGAGGTCACATAACTCCATACCCTCCAACATTTTCCCAATGAAAATAGGGGCATCATAAGGGAAAGTGGGAAATCAGAAAGTGGGTCGGCTTCTGTAAATCCAGGACCGCCTCTGGAAAACAGGGGCACTTGGAGGGTCTGTAAATGTATTGGGCAGATGGGGCATAAATCTGCACCTCTTCTTAATTTCACCTCATGAGGATGAGGTACTCAGTGAATGCTACTCTAATGCTCTCATTTCCTTATGTTTTAAATGTACACTGTATGTTTTGGGGGGACATAAATGGAAAGCAGGGTACAATATTTAAAAATTAATAAATAAATGGCAGAACTGCAGAATTAAATGCTCCTGCTTGAAGATTGCATTGATCTGTGAGGCAGTGTTGTACTGCTGAAGGAAAATTCATGCTATGGTATATCTATTAGAAAGATGATTTCCAAGAGAGTGAACAAGGCTGACTGGAATCCAGGGGAGAGCTGTTTGCTGAAATCATGAACGTTATTCTATTTTCCTCCAAAGGAAATGACATATTTTGTATTTTTTCTAACACCAGCAAGTGTGCAGCAGTGAATTTATCACTGGGATTATAAGGAAAGGAAGACATGGGGAGCAAAGGACTTTGCCCATTTCTGTTTTTGATTTAAAGCAAAAGTGCAGCTAGTGACAAATCTCAATGTTATAGAATCGAGTCTAAAATTTGTATCAGTGATAAAATACTAGACTGATAGACCAACTTGTATTTGAGGTTACTGTGAAGTTTTTGTGTCTATATAGTACCAATGCAGATTAATTTGCAACTATAGGAAATACTTGTTAAATGGTCATCCTTGCTATTCAGCTCAACCCACCTTTACTGTGAATAATCAGCTTCTTTACACCAAGATCAAAAATTATAGACAGTTTACGTTGCTTCATATTCTTCAGATTCTGACAGATTCACAACCACACCCATGCCAGTGCAAGAAAAAGAACAAATTTGTCATTTCCTTTTGGAAGAGGGTAAACACTCATAGTATTTCGGTAAATATTCCAATCGTGTTCCAGCCCTTTTCCAAGAAAGGAAAGCAGTTTCCATCCCTGCAACAGCTATTCTGCCGTGAATAAAAGCAATGTCACAGGAAACTTGGCTTTGACTGGTTCATGCTGCCTTTAAATACTTGCAGAACAAAGGTAGGGAACCTATGGCCCTCCAAATGCTATTGGACTACAACACCCATCTTCCTTGACCTGACCACTGGATATGCTGGTTGGGGCTGATGGGACTCAGACTCCAACAACAATTGGAGCGCCACAGGCTTCCTATCCCTGCTCTAAAAGAATTTCAATTCTTTAGCATCATAGAAAGACTTCTGTTCAAGCTTAGCCAATAAGGTGCTGAGAAACTGGTGGCATGGAAGAAACTGCTTGACCTCTTTTGCTGAAGATGCAACCTGGAACCTTCACATGTGCTAAAACCCCTTCCCTACAAACTAAATTTATTGCGACTGTGCTATACAAAGATTAGTCTTCCATTATCTTTTTAAGTATATCCATTCTGAAAGCAGAAAGCATGTTTTGGGGAATAATCATTTGTCTCTTATTTTTCCCCAATAGTGAACACACATTTCTCAGTGTGTTAAACATATATACACATGATTCCCATTGTAAATCTTTTTTAATATGTTTACCAGCTTCTTTCCAAAGGATGCTGGTCATCACTGGTCCATATTCAGTGTACTAATGGACCAGCGTGTTATTGTGCAGGTAGTTAGGCTATGGTGAAGGCTATAGTGAATCCTTTCCTATTCTGCAAAACAGGCTTAAATGAGGAATACCACTTTTTCCACATCTGTATTTCTTTGGGTGGGGAAACACAGAAGGTGCACAACAAACTTTTTGGAAGCCATGTTCAGAATACTTAATGGTTAGTGCAGATACTAGGTTTTCACTCTGGAAAATGAAAATTACCTATTTGATGTGTTGCTGCATCTCTGAAAACATTTTGAACTATGAAAGGGCATCAAAATGCGAGAACCTGGTGTGTTTTCCTTCCCCCAATTACTCCACAGTGATAAACTACATGGTTTCAGCTTTGCACTTACATTAGTATCACAGATAAAGACTAGGCAAATTGTGTCTCACTCCAGTGATACAACACAACACTGTTAAAACAGAAAAACTGCCAATTTTCCTGACCTCTCCTCCAAAACCGTCTCCTCACACTTTTTGTAGGCAGATCTGAAAGGGGGGAAATAAACTGTATCAACATTTTCATTATTTCAACCTCAGAAAGACTCTCCAATTACAGTCCATTCCCTCCACTACAGTAAACAATGAATTATGTCATAACCATAGGTGGTACAGAGGATAAAACAACATTTTTATCCTATGAGAACATGTGTCTGCTCTGCATACATGATTCATACCAGACTTCAGATCAAAAAATGAATTTTGTGACCCAGTGGCCCAAAAATTTTGTCAGGTGGGGTTTTTTTTTGGGGGGGGAGGGGGTTACATGTGCAATACTGGTACTACTTTATGGACAACCAGGTAATCATACATTTTTTTAAAAAATTGTGTGAACATGAATCCAATATAAACACTCAATAGGTAAGGGTAACAATAATGGAATATTCGCATCCTTGCTTTGTTGAGGGATCATTATTAAGAAATGTGTCAGATTCAAAGTTCATCCTATTACAGAATCCTTTCTTCTCAGTCCTTCTCTAGTTGAGTATAGTTACCTGGATTCAAAAACAAAAAACGGAGTGTGGATGGGAATGACCATCCAACTGAACAGAATTCAATATCAATACTGATGGCCTCTGATCGAGCAAATAATATCCATGAGAACACTTGAAACCTTACTGAATCAGGGCATTTGTGTAGAAAAGTAACAAACAGTGAATGACAGACAAATAATACAGTTTCTTAGCACTTCCATATTGTTACCAAGCCTTCTCCCCCACCCCCTTAGAGATCAATAATATTAACCATTTTATTCACAATAGATCACAATAGATGGCACCACACCCACAAATTCAGACTTTTAAGCACACTAAAAGTCAGCAGCAGCAGTTTCAAAAACTGCAAAATTTACAGCTCTTTCCCCTCCCACCCCACCATCGCAGATGCCTAGCTCCTGACATATCCTACATGCCACATATTCAAAACAAGTGCCTTTAAGGAGGGGGGAGGCCTCATCTGTTCTGGGCAAAAGAGGTTTTCATGTAAGACTACAGCATACATATGCTGTGAGCAACAGTGAATTCCCAGCTTGCTTTTAGGAATGCATAAACATACCATGTTTAATCCAAACTTTACTTTCCCCAGTGACAAGATGTAGGACCCGTTCCAAAGTCCAGTGGAATCAGTGGAAACACACCGTTTGGAAGACAGCCAGAGGCCTCCACCTAAACTCATTGACTCTGAGCCCGATTTCCTTAGGGAACATGTTTGCTTCCTCCTATGACCTACTTAGAGTTCATATGCTGCATCCGCCATTGAGCTTTACAGCAATTAATGTGCCTCTTTAGACAAGGTTCTGACACCTGAACTTAAAAGCTGTCCAACAACCCATCTGTACTTCTCCTATAAATCAGTCACATCTCTGCAGTTTTTGATAAAGCATATGCAACTGTAGCCAACGTTTCATGAATATACATGTTGTTGCATGATCCCCATTTGAGCCTTAAGGTATAACTTTGAGATGATGGGCATTTGGTTCCCATTTAACAGACTGTTAAAGTTAATTAGATTAATACCACACCCATTCTGTTAAGTCTTCCAGGTGTGGGATAACAAGCCTCATATAATGAACATGCTTAATTTCAATAAATGCATGGCGGGGTTAATGCCATAGAGTAAGCTGTCCTGCCAGGCTTAGCTAGGTCACTCCCCCTCTCCTTGGGAGGAAGGTCATCAAGCCTATTGTTGTACTTCAGTGCGTAAAGAGGTCCGAGCTGGTTACTCAAAGCTCAGACTGCATGGCTCTTATAAGCCATTCTTGTGTTCCTATACCAATAAATTAGGAATTATCACCACCAAAACAAAGCCAATTTTTACTGCCTGCGTTTTTTGACTGATGTCAATGAACCTGACCTTTGGAGAGTTGGTAAATAAACCATTTTTAACTTACCAAATTGTGGTCTTTTCTATGCTAAAGGAAAGGGGAAGTTTGGGAACCCACAAGGGCACCTTTTAAACGTCTAACATCCTATATTGCCATGTTATACTTTGCTGCATATTTTGTGATTTTAAAACTATGGGGATTCTTTCACCAAAGAGTACTTGACCCAAACCTGGATCTTGGCATCCAGGGTATTCTTTTTTTAATCTCAATTCACCTTGCCACTAACACCATGTTCATCTGCAAGGCCAGCAAAATAAGGTCAGATTCAGAGACATACCTATTTACCTAAAAAGCACATTTTATATCTTTGACTGCTATATTTCCTCCCCTGTCTTTCCCATTTTCTCTTTGGTTTTTACATGTACTGTAAGTATTTGCTGCTGCAAATAACCATATTAAGGTTTTTGCAGTCATATATGGATGTGCTTCCTTAACACCTCTTAGCTGGGGATTTAGTCCTCTAGGCCACCTGAGCTTAACACACCTATTTTATGAAATGGGAGGTTTTTTCCTGCATATGCTACGTATCTTAGAATAGCAACAAGAGGCCGATTCTTACTGTCCCAGGAGCAGAGAGGATGCATAAAAACGGCCATAAAAGCTAACTTTTAAAAGTATAAAGCAAATGCACACTACATCTTGAACTGATTATACTACAGACACAGACCCGTCAACGCATCCTTTCCAGTCACATCTTCACCTGATCATATGCCGTACATATGTGGCCTCTGTAAAGGCAATGAGTTGGTTATGCCGTGGGAGAATCTTAGGTTCAAAGCAAATTTCATTCTCTTCTGTCTCAATTTAGCTGCTGTTCTTATTCTTATTGGCTATGCCATTACAAAACCAGTATCAACATGTATCCAATTTGAAACCTTTTGAGCTTAAAATGTGACTTCCAATGGACCTTAAATCTCTATCTAAGCATCATTGACATGATTTCAACAGAAACCAATTAGAACAACAATGTTAGTCAGGTCTGAAAATCAGGTCTGAATCCCACGGATATCCTTCCCTTTCCTCTTAAATCAGTGGGCATAATCCCTATTGACAACAACAGCCACTCTTGCATGGGTAAATGTTTCCATGACTTGAAGAGGGCAGGAGACTTTGTAGAATCAGGGCCTTCTCATCCACTGTTTTGCTTTTGGTTCTAAAATAGGCCTGTACATCCTGTGGTCCAACAAACAGACCACCAGGCAGGTATGGTGGCCCATCAAGGGCTCTAACTCTGCCTCCCTCTCCTTTTTTGCTGCCTATCTATCTGGGACTATAAAAGCTATACATGCTGGCGGGTTGCGTTCAGCTTGGCCATGTCGTGCAGCTAGAAGCTAATCCCAGCATGTCCAGATAGCTCCATCTGCTGCGTGGAGCTCCCCCACCCCTCGTCTAGTGGAGAAGTAGCCTCCTCCATATTGGAGGGCCTTGCCTCTTCACCCTGAGCCAAGGAAGAGCAGGCCTGTTAGATTCAAGAGGGAGAGGCTCAACAAAGGGGCTCAGCTCCAAGGCAGGGATTCGTCAAGGAAGGCCCCTTCCTCCACTTTGTCTTTCTGATAGGAGTCTTTGGGGAGGGCCATGACAGCAAGGAACTATTTATGCCAACCTGGTAAACGTTCAGGGTTTTTCTCCTGCAATATTTAGTCACAGATTTCACTGTTGGAAGACTCGTCCTGTAAGCACTTATCTACAATGCATGCATGAAACATCTGGGACACGGCTGTTATGAAACACTTCGTTACCGTGTACAGATAGTCAGACATAAAACTATATATCATGAATCTATATATCATAAAATGAAGCCCAAAGAACATGTGTCTTAGACTCAGGTGACTCTTACAGGCTACCTTTGGCCCCTGCCTGTGCCTTTAACATTCATGTCCATTGCTCCGCCCACTTTTGCCTCTGGCCCCACCCACCATTGGCATGTGAAGAAGAAGAAGAAGAAGAGTTTGGATTTGATATCCCACCTTTCACTCCCTTTAAGGAGTCTCAAAGCGGCTCACATTCTCCTTTCCCTTCCTCCCCCACAACAAACACTCTGTGAGGTGAGTGGGGCTGAGAGACTTCAGAGAAGTGTGACTGGCCCAAGGTCACCCAGCAGCTGCATGTGGAGGAGCGGAGACGCGAACCCGGTTCCCCAGATTACGAGACTACCGCTCTTAACCACTACACCACACTGGCTCTCTCTTGTGGGCTCCCAAAAGTTGCCCAGAAGGAAATACAGGCCTGGGGCTTAAAAATGGTTAACCGTCATTATAATCAGTGATATGTGTACACCTGAGGAATGATAACATGTGATCTGAAATAATTTCCAAGACTCCCTTTGCTTTCCTAAGTGGACATAGATTTGACAGCAGATAGCAGGGATCCCCCCCCCCCCCAAGTTATAAATAGGTTGTGTGTATAATGCTAATTATTGAGAAATATGTATGTGCATTTAGTATTAAATATGTACTGTTCCATTTGTGCAGTAAACAAACTGGAATTGCTTGCCTCTAGGTAGAGTATGACCCAGAATTGGTAGACAGCTACTTTTAGAGTGCATTTGTGTGTTGCCAGGTGGGAGGGGAGGTCATGTTGCTAGTTTCTGTTGTATCTTCTTTTTAAAAAGCTACCTACCTCACCAGCATGTGATGTGCCCAGATAGAAGAGGGTTGCCACCCCACCCCAAAATGTATGCTTTTCTTTCCATATCATTTATTTCAATGCCCGGCTATTGCTGAAGGTGCAGGAACAGTTTCAGAAAAGGGGAGGGGAGTAGTTATATTAATCCTGAAGCAAATACCTGAAAAATAAGTTGTACTGGGTTTTCATGAGATGTGCTGTAGGCAGCCACACGACTGGTTTCGGCATGTTCAAATCAAAGAAGGAAAGCACAACTTAGATGAGCTTCCGATCACAAAAGATCATCATCATCATCATCAGGGCTTTTTTCAGCCGGAACTCATTGGAACTCAGTTCTGGCACCTCTCAGGTGGGTGCCATTGCCATTACAGTGGTACCTCGTGTTACGGACAGGATCCGTTCCAGAGGTCCATCCGTAACGTGAAATGCCTGCAACTTGAAGCTCTGTGTCTGCGCAGGTGCGTGGCACGATTTGGCACTTCTGTGCATGCACAAGCAGTGAAACCCGGAAGTAACCCATTCCTGTACTTCTGGGTTGCCGCGGGACATAAAGCGAAAAGACGCAACATGAAGCGAACGCAACACAAAGTATGACTGTACAAGAGAACAAGGGAGGCGTTCATGGTGAGTTCTGGCACCTCTTTTTCTAGAAAAATAGCAGTGATAATAATACAACAGCCAAACTCAGCTTCCACTTTCCCAAGCTGTTCCTCACATGCATTAGGACTAATTAGGATTTTGGGGAATAATTGAGGCAGCTGATTGCATTCCAGCACTGAATTAACAGGAAAACCCAGCAGTGCAGTGGAAGGAAATAGCATGGTAAAATATCATTCACATAGCAATTCTCAAGTGTTAATCGGGACTAAAGTCAGATGAGAATGAATCATTAACACTAGGAGAGAAAGTGAGACTTTATGGAGTTTTGGACAGTCACATAATCCATCGTTTTATAGCTTCCTTCAGTCAAAATCCTAGAACTCTGGTTTACCTCATGAAATTTATTGGCAGCAGGGTGAAGGTTGCAGGAAGAGGAAGTATTGCTTCATATAATGCACAATAAATGTATGGAATCAACTTTTTGTTTATTTAAAAGATCTCTACCCCACCTTTGAGAGTATAGCTCTCCCAAGGCAGTTCACAAAAAAGCCTTCATAAAACTGCATACAAATCACACAAACAATTCACAAAATAGTTGAGCAGCTAATAAAACTCCAAAACCAACATACCAAATGAACATGGCCTTCAAGGTCTTATTAACAGCCAATACCAAGTCAGCCAAACGTAGCCTCTTGTAAAGGGAATTTCAAAGGTGGGTGTGGAGCTGCCACTAAAAAGGCCCTGCCTCTGGTACCCACCAGTCTAAGAGGTCACAATGGTCAGCCAGAAAACAGGCTCTCTGAAGCTGCAATGTGTTGATGACTGGAAGCAGAGATGACTTTAAAAATGACTTTACAATCCATACAGGATAAGCTGTGTGATGTCTGTTAGTAATAATAGCTGGAAGAAATCTCTGGATGTAGGTTTGGGAACAGAAAGCAGGATAGGGTGTTAGTCTCATACTGTTGAGAGAAGTTACCATCTGCTGCTGGAAGAAAGAATACTATGTGGACTTTTAGTTTGATGTGTCAGTGAATTGCCCAGTGCTCTTGTTTGACTCAGCCAAGTTATAAGCAAAAGGAGAAAGCTGTCCGGTATTTGGAATTCGCAAAATATGCAGATGATTACAAGATTAATCTATTTGACTAAGAGTAGCAGATGAAAGCCTTCTTGTGTACACAAATGTGACTAATGAGATGCCATAATCATCCCTGCCACAAAGAGATTCCAAACTACCTACGCCGGACAATACTAAATGGACTGCTGCACTGCACTTTAGCCTGTTGTTTTATTTACAATAATGAGGATATTAGGATTGTCAGCACAGCCATTGTTTATTGATATTTTAGTGACACTGGCTTTTAGCACATGGGAGTTGTGTCTGTGTGGTCTACAGTCATTTAGTCTTAAGATGCAGAGCAGCCAGCCAAATCCCAAACATATCCAGTTGACAGATGAGCTTAGTACTTTGCTCTTTTTTGTTAGCAGTGCTATGTGCTTTTCCCCCAACATGGCATTGAAATGGAAGAATTTACAATGAAATTCTGTGAATGTCTCTTCAGAAGTAAGCCGGTGTCTAGGATTGCAACCACAGTGATCCCTATTAATAACAGAAAATTCAAAATGCTAGAACTTTGCTTCATTACATTACAGTGGTACCTCTGGTTACGAACTTAATTCGTTCCAGAGGTCCGTTCTTAACCTGAAACTGTTCTTAACCTGAAGCACCACTTTAGCTAATGGGGCCTCCTGCTGCTGCCGCGCTGCCAGAGCACGATTTCTGTTCCCATCCTGAGGTAAAGTTCTTAACCCGAGGTACTATTTCTGGGTTAGCAGAGTCTATAACCCGAAGTATTTGTAACCGGAGGTACCACTGTATTACCTTTAGTGTTACAATACTCTCCACAAGACTGTCTTGAATTAGAGGAGAAATCACAACTATGTTTTCCGAGATAATTAACCTATGTTAAGTGACCCTTATATTATTCTGTGTTCTATTTAATAGCTCTGATTTTTCCGTTTTTAAAAATATGGTCCTTATAGTCCTCTGTATTCAAGAAAAGACTGTAGCCCATGTGATTTTGTTCCCCCCAGCACATGTTCCTCACAAGCTAGCTGAAACCCTCATCTGCCTCTGGGAGTGTCCTGTTTTATACACAATATTTGTATCACTGCATGCAAGTGTATGGAAGAAGGAAGCAATTTATGCATCTATTTCCATATAATATGCTCATGTTTTTTAAAAAACGACTTTTGTTGTAGAGAACTGAGATGAAAGGCATTCATAGCTTGAGTTCACGCTGTGCTGGGATTCCAATGAGCAGACAGAAGGAAATCTAATTGAGAGTCTACTTCCGGTGGGTTCCTCTGGGGCTGCCTGCAACTAGGGCACTCCCATCGTTGGCTTCCCTGCCTTCCTGCTCTCTAACTGGCATTTCATTGATTACTGTTACTTTATGAAGGACTGAGGTTAGCCACCAGATTGACAAGGCTGGGGAGAAATTTTACCCACAGTTGTGACAGGATCTGGTGATCTGAGGTTTCCCGCCTTCTCCATGCACTTGCTGCAAACAGTGAAAAACACGAACAAGTTTTGTCTCAGCTTTTTGTTGTGGGTTTTGGCGGCACCAGGAAGGGTACTTAGTTGGGGTAAGCAGGGGTGGTGGTGCTTGCTTCCCTAGTGAAGGGATCTCTTTGAGGAGCCTCAGGGGAGTCACCTCAGCCCCAGATCATGGGTGGTGCAGCTGCTACTCCTCCAGGCTGCATGAGCCTCCCCAGGAGTGGTTTGTGTGTTTGGCAGGGTGGAACATGAACAACACCTCCAACGTTATCCCAGTGGGCGGGATGGAAAGGTGACATCACCCAGCATTTGACTACGCAGTGAGAAGATCCCTGTCCTAGACCACGTCAAACTATAGGAGCCGTAACCTATAAAGTTGTGGCCATTTTGAACGTATCTGAGGCCTATGTGTCATTATTTACTCCCACATGCCGTGCCCTATGGTGCAATGGGTGCACAATTTTATCTTGTGTTTAAATATTATCCGTATAGGCTTTATTTTGCTATGACAAATCATCTAGGTCTTGTGAACTGGGATTCTTCCACTTGAAAAATCATTTCCATAACTTAAAATAGCACCTGAAATATAACATAGTCGTGTTTAGTATCTACACGATCATTCATATATATATATATATATATATATATATGCAGGTTTTGGTGTCCTCGGGTATCTTCCCGTGTAAAAGTTGGGGTGTCTAGGCGACGTTTCGACGAGGTCTCACTCGTCATCTTCAGGCAGGTGCTTTCGGCTTCTTGTTCCAGTAACAAGAAGCCGAAAGCACCTGCCTGAAGATGACGAGTGAGACCTCGTCGAAACGTCGCCTAGACACCCCAACTTTTACACGGGAAGATACCCGAGGACACCAAAACCTGCATTCCTGTACCCGTGAAAATCTACGAAAGCATATATATATATATATATATATATATATGAGATATATGAGACACATGAGACACACTCACACATAAACATAATGCCTGCCTGCAAGCATTTTTATGAAAAAAGAAAACCCAAATTATAGACTATGAGGTTTCTGCGTAAAGGCCTTTAAAGTTATAAAAGAGTGCAAACACGTATCCAGGCATCATAAAAATGCAATAAAGGCAGCCTTTGGCTTTTTGTATTTTATATTTCAGTACAAAACTGAGCTTATCTATAACACATGGCCTTAAAATTTGATCCCCAATGATTAGTCAGGCCTTAAACAATGATTCCCCCCGCCCCCAATTTAAGGTAGTCTGAACTCTGATTAGGTTGGCAATATCTATGACGGCATCTGGAAGGCATTTTGCTAACAGAAGCCCAGCCAAAGTATCACAGGAATGAAACATGTGGACCAAGTGTGCTAACTTCAGCTACGTGACAAAGTCAAGTAACTACTACCCTGTTGCAGTGAGACCTCAGGCTTCCCTTTGATGTCCACTCCTAAGATTTGGGAGGGGGATGTGCTGCTCACGCTGTATGGATTTATTTTGCAAACTATTATTACAGCCTCAAGTGTATGCCAGGATTTGATTGCCTGTTAAGGATGCTTGAGACCTGTGGCTTGCATTCTAAGAGACGTGGTACAAAAGGAGTAACAGGAAAATAAGTGAATTGGGGTACCAACTCTTTCGTATGATTGCATCATGAAGTTATATAGTGGAATTATACCCGACTGCTCTGGGATGGGAGGAACTAAGCTGCACTTGGTCCAGTCAAGGTTTTGCTGTCTTACCTCTCCATCGCATGCAGCTAATGCAGGGAACCAGTCCTGGCTGGGTGGAGCTCCTGGAGGTTTTGTACCAGCCAAAACAATACGCAGGATCTCATCTTCTCACAGGCCCTTCATAACATTTTAAAATGAGCATACTCAGTGGTATTTAGATGTGCCTAATGGAACAGGATCACAGTGTGTGAGTGATTCTAAGCTGCAATCCATATAAAGGTGTCTTCTGCATTTCTCATCCATCATCATAAAATGGGCCTCATGTGCTTTTCCTTATGAAGACGGACCACTAAAGGCAATAACTACAATTGGCAATGGTGACCAGTTGCAACAGTACAGTGGTACCTTGGGTTAAGTACTTAATTCATTCCGGAGGTCCGTTCTTAACCTGAAACTGTTCTTAACCTGAAGCACCACTTTAGCTAATGGGGCCTCCTGCTGCTGCCGCGCCGCCGCAACACGATTTCCGTTCTCATCCTGAAGCAAAGTTCTTAACCCGAGGTACTATTTATGGGTTAGCGGAGTCTGTAACCTGAAGGGTATGTAACCCGAGGTACCACTGTACTGTCAACACTCAAGTATTATGATTGCAATGATTGCCGCCGTCCACCAAAGCTTATTCTGTATTCAACCCTCAAGTTTCATTTCAAATTTAAAAAAAGACGGCAACCTGAAAAAATAGACAATGCACGTACTTTTGTAAACCAAGAAAATGTTTAATAAAAATTATCTTTTTTTAAACAAACAAAAAAAGCCATCTCCTCCCACCACTCACCAAAGCCACCCCTCAGCTGAAGCCATCGCTACTCAGCTGCTGCCACCCCAGAAAGTTTCCTGAACATTTTTCTATGTTATGCTTACCCACAAAGAGAGAAACAGTTCACCAGTGATGTGTGATTCTGGTGTTGTGTGTGTGTGATAGATAGACAGACAGACAGACAGACAGACAGACAGACAGACAGACAGATTTGTTGTGGTACTATGCTTTGATAATTAAAAAAATATGAAGCTGTGGTTTAAAGGTAGTTTTATAAATAAATGAATGCAAAACCATTCCCTTTTACAGGGGGAGGGGAAATCTGCAAATATTGTTTTACCTTCAGCATGCATTTCTTTTCATCTCTATAAATACTTCAGATTTGGGCCTGCATGATGACGGAAGGGAGATAAATGTTATGTACTTTAACAAGCAAATGGAGTTGCTTTACTAAATCGGATGGGCATTTGCATGAACTTGAACACTAATAAACACCGGTACCCCATAAATTGAACTACAGAAGAGCACTTTGAAAGGGATCTTTGTCGTATATTCGTGTGTTTTTTTACTAAACTCTTAAAAAGGAAATTCCTGCATCAGTTGGGAAAGCAATTAAAAAAGAAACTTGCCATATGCCTTCATTGTATTAGTATTCAATTCACCGTTTTTGGTATTCCAATTTCAGGTTACTGATTACTTCTTTCCTCTAGCATCTGTTTGAACTAGCAGATTTATCATTTTAAAAATATGTATTTTAACAATGATTTATTGTCCTCATAAAGACAATGGGAAAAACAGATCAATCTATGATGAAGAAGAACAATTCAGGTACATCATTTGAAGTTACATCCCTATCATAGGCCAATATAAACATCCACGGAAGGACTGCAAGACCATATGTAAGAATAATATATGTTTTGGTGAAACCCCCACGCAGTATGGTCAAGGTGCAAACAAAAAGCAGCCATACCACTCCATATCTTAAGCACGTTTTAAAATACTATTATTTTTATTTCCTTTTGTGATCATATGGTAACGCTTCACACGTTTGCTACCTTGGCTCTCTCCCTATAAATCAACCAGGCTGTCAACTCTGAGAAGTTTGCTCTGCTCTCTGGGGCATGCTTCCTTTCAATTTGCAAATGGTTTCTGGTAGCAAAGGAGTCGGGCCATTCAACATGTGGTATCCCTGTTGCCATGCAGAGGGATCCTCCTTTGGTTGAAATCTCCTCTTACGACTTCAAGCTGGGGCGGACTAACTTTGCCTGCAAATCCTCTATCAAGACATTTATAGCATTCTTCACCTCTTTTGTTATATTGCTTTGCACTGGAGTTGAGGCCAGCTCCAGGTTTGATGGGGCGTGCAGCAAAGAAACCATAGTCCACCTACACCATTGAGCGTCAGTCATGGGAATAGCTTGCATCAGCGGCTGGTAGCATGGAGCAGCCATTTTTATTTCCTACAATGCACTGGGGTGGCACTACGTTGGGGGAATATGGGAAAATTTGAAATGGCTGTCTGTAAACTAATGAAAGCAGATGTTCAGAGGCGCTGGGTGCTGAACCTGGGCCTGAATGGATTTGTTCCATTGAATTCACTCTACAACTAGGATCTAACACCCCAAAAGTGTGATATTTGAGGTTTTTTCCCTTTGAATTGCAGACCTCCTTCCCACCATGCCCTATCACAACCTGATATAAAACTGAGCTTCAGAAGAGGTACAGAGGGCTACTGTTACAAAAATGCATGCCCAAACAAGGGTTGGGATGGATATTAAGCAAGTCATCAATTACTTGAGGATTTCCTCCAGAAATGTGCATGCAGTTTTGGTGGGGGCAGGGCAAGTTATTTATTTATTTATTATTATTATTATTATTATTATTATTATTATTATTATTATTATTTGCCTTTCTCCCACAGTGCCTTTCTCTAAGGTGGTCACCTCCTTAAGGAGGCAAAAGGGGGGGGGGGGGTGTACCATAGTGACAGAAGAAACTCTTTTCCTTTCTTTTTAAAATTAACTTTGTAAAACATTTGCTGTAAAATATCTCTCTCTTTGTCAATCGCAGGGGGAGGAGAGAATACCTTCCTTTCTACAGATTCACTATAGGAGGCATTTTGCAAATATAATTTTTAAAAAATTATTTTTAGGTCTAAGCAAAGAGCTTGGATATTTCCCGGCACACAATCCTTTCTTTTTGAGCTTTTTTGAAAGAAAGAAAGAAAGAAAGAAAGAAAGAAAGAAAGAGAGAGAGAGAGAGAGAGAGAGAGAGAGAAAGAAAGAAAGAAAGAAAGAAAGAAAGAAAGAAAGAAAGAAAGAAAGAAAGAAACTTTATGGAATTGTGAGTCAGAAAAACAAGTGAGCCTAGATCGAATGAGTCGGACCATAGGTTCATCCAATCCAACATCTTGTTTCCAAAGTGTCCACCAAAAATTTCATGAGAAACCCACAGGCAAGAGCAGGGCCATCCCACCCATTAGGCAAAGTGAGGCAACTGCCTCAGACGGCAAGATCCAGAGGGGCAGCAGATCCCAATACAGATATTTATTCTGCTTTTGTTCCTGCTGTAGATCTTCACTCACCCCTTCTTCCCTGGCAGGGAAGGGAGCGTCATTTTGTGGTTTGCCTCAGGTGCCAGAACGTCCTGGGCCAGCCCTGAGCAAGAGACAATGATGTGCCACATGGGCTGAAAAGAATGTAGAATAAAGGGAGTGGTGATTGCTTAAACAATTCAGTTCAGAAATGAGACAGCTTCAAAGGTCTTATATAGCCTATACTTTTATGTAGAAAACAGTAGGCAAACCCTGAGTATGTCACGATGTGTGATGAGCACCCATGCACTGAACTGTGGCCTCCTTCCAGCATGTGTACACTGGAAGTATGTGCAGCAAAATAAACACTTGTGTAAGCAGAGCAACCACCTAATGTTTGCCTGATGTTTTGCTAAGCCAACGAAAATGGTGCTAATTGAGTTTCAGCTTTTCTCTGGCAGTGATCTCCCTTCCCAATAAACTTCTCGTTGCAAAATATTTCTTGCTTTTTCCAGCAAATCAATGGTAATTCCAATATTAGGTGTGGCTGTTTTCCATTTCTCTAGCTGGAACATCCAAAACTTTGGTATTTATGCCTGGTATTTTTATGACTATCATATGCAACAAATGAAATGAGTCAATATGATACATCTTACAGGAACCGTCCCAAAAAAGGGATGGTGACAGTGAGAGGGAGAGAGGGAGTGGTGGTTGGTTTGTTGGGGGGGGGGGGACTTTTGAAGGCCAACATCTTTTAAGAAAAAAAATGGAGTTGATTCATGTCTTTATAAATCCCCACTGGGCTTGGCTGTTTTCATGACTAATTTCTTTCACTAACCGCAGCTTCACAGCCTCTGACCTTACGACAGCAAGCCGGCTGTAGGAAAACACGGGCCTGATGCGAGAGGGCATGCTTTAGCTCATGCACCAAATCCCTCATGGCTTGTTAACTATCCTCACAAATACCCCTCGCCAAATGAAGTTGTTAAATTGCTGTGGATGGTGCCTATAACCTGACTTCCATGAAGACCGGGCTGCAAAATGGAAGGAATTGAATTAGATACATTCAATTACTTTAAAAACAGAATATTATGTGCATTAAGACACTTTCAGTGTGCATGTGTGATACTGAGGCAGCAAATTCATAAGGGGGAGGGGCGGGTGGAGAATAATGCTATATACCAGTGGTGGGGAATTTCAGGTCTGGGTCTTGAATGCAGCGCTCTTAGCTTTTGTCTCTGGGCCTTGGAATTCTCCCTAGCCACACACCCCACAGCCCTCACTAGCCTCCTTGGCACACTGGTTCAGTGTTTTTGCATGGCTAAGATGTGTTCCTGAACTCTGATAACCCACTTGCTTGTTCAGATGGAGGACAGAGAGGAGTGTAGGAGTCAGTGTAGAAACTAGCTTACTGCAGAAAGGTAAAATTTGCATGTGACCAGAGATGGGAATTGGAATCATTTCTTAGTTGAAGGCAATCCCACCTAATTTATACTCTCTGAAACAATCTGTGAACTGAAACACAGCTGTCCTTTGAAATTCACACATTTCCGAATTTTGCAATGCAGTTCTCCAGCCAAGTATTGTGTACAAATATGCATATACTATGGTAAAATGCACGTGTTAGTAAAAATTAATATACAAAACCACATTTTATTAGAGGAAGCTGCTTTGCAAGAATGTGTATATTAGGAGAAATTTATGCTCAAGTTCTGAGGACTTTTCATGAGGTGAAATGTAGACAGATGTGGAAATGTGGACAACCAAACTTAAGACTAGAAAGATGAGCAACAGGGAATCTGAAATGATGCATTGCCCACTGCTACATGTGGCTCTTGCATGGTTGACTAAAAGGGAATGTAGCCCTCTAGCCCCTTCCCACTATATAATTATAGAGAGAAAAATCCTAATTCCCTAGCCTTATGTAGCCAAAGCAGCAGCATCCATCTTTCAGCAGGCTTGAGAGAACAACAAGGTTTGTAAAAGGACAATTTTTTAAAAGAAAAGAAAAAAACACCATGAGAGTTTGGGGAGGAAACATCTGGGTGGGAACCAGACATTCTCAGTAACCATGGAAGGCTGGTTGGCTGTTGGGGGAACAGAATGGAAATAGAATAGAAATAGAATAGCATGGTGCTACCTAAAAGAGTCCATGGCTGACTGCTGTGAGCAGCCCTGAAAGGAGAACAAAGTCCCTGCGGGATACTTTTCTGTTGTACCTACCAAGTTGGGCTTGAGGAGTGAGGAAGAGAATAGACAGCGTGGCCTTGGTCCTCAGTGTTCTGTCCTGTCTGGCTTCTTCCTTCTGCCTTCTTGTCCAGTTTGGGGAATGCAGGAGTCTTAGTGATGCCTTTCCAGATCTTTCTCACCATTCTACCGACAAAACTGTAATGCCACAATGAGCTTGAGCTGAGCTAACTGGGATGCCCCTTTCAAAAGTTTGGAGAATCCACCATTCCCACCTCAAAGCACGGTATATATGCATTGCAAGCCCTAGGGTTGGGTGTGGGTGAAATTCCTTAGCATGCCTGGTTTTAAGTGGTCACACTCTTCCATCCACCAGGGTAGTACATACAGAAGCTTCTGTGCTTGCCCTCCATGCATGCAAAGAAGGAAGGCTCCTTCATGTCCCAAATTGGTAAGTGTTCTCATGCCAATTACTTCCTACCGCCCATTACATTGCAGGCTTTTGCACTGAAAAACGCCACATATGCAGGTGAAGGCAAATTGCTAAACATTACCTGAGCATAACACCATCTGCTTATAACTAACACCTTTTTGATGGTGCCTTAGAGAAATGCTGCATATCTAGATAATGCTACTTAACATTGTTTAAAATGGGCACAAGGAATGTGCAAGAGAATAAAACCACAGGCTCAGGAATAAATATTGCCTTCTTTCCTGAGGAAACTTTCAGTGCCTTGAGTTATGCCGTGTTCTTCTCCCACGGGGACATTTTTTGACAAGGGATTAATTTATTTGTGAGGAAACCAGAACCAGATCTTCTTTAATGTCCTCTATCTTCCTCATCCCCGTTGGAGCTGAAAGACAGCTGATACTTTATAGTGTCACCCGGAGGATTTTATATGATTTCTATAGAGCCAAAGCTACTGTGTATGGTGCTTCTTCCACATCTGGATTTTCGGCTAACATTATGGAGGAACTGGTTAAGGAGGCAAATAACCTTCCTACACATTAAGCCTCTGCAGCAGAAACCCCACATAAGAGCTGATAGCAAACATTACAAATTCTATCCTAGCTCATTGCAAGTTGCTTCTTGGGGTGGATGTAGCTATATTTGCCCATTTTCACCCTGAAATTAACAGAAGATCCCATTCACAAGCAGCAACACAGAATGGTTCCCCCCACATGAGATGTGCACAAAGCAAAGGATGCTGTGCTCATATCCCATCGTGCTTTGCCAATGCCACGGTGAAAACTCTTATGCCATGCTACCTTTCCATCTGATGATCCCACATGAACACACACGATCAGTTATGGACGCCTGTTCTGCCACCTGCCATGTCAAAGCCAACCAGTCTCCATGACCCACCCAAACTCTACCATTCTCCACCACTTGTCCAGACAAAGATATCATTGGATTCACCCACTGTCTCATGGGCAGGGAACCTTGATCAGCCTGAGGACCACATTCCCTTCTATGTGATCTTCCAAAGGCCATATGCCAGTGGAAGTGGGCAGGAGCAAAAGCAGGTAGGGCAGCATATTCTTCCCTAGCCTCCATCGAGGCAGGCAAGGACCATTCTTGGGGTTCAAAGAAACATCCTAGCCAAGCAAGGAGTGTGCGAAGCTGGAGGACCAAGGAGGGGTGTGGCTGGGGAGAGTCCCAGGGACCAGACAGAGAGGCATAGAACCATAGAATAGCATATATATTTTTGCCCAACGTTGGGCTGAAACTCATAGCCTTGAGATTAAGCGACTCATGCTCTACCGACTGAGCTATTCCAGTGCAGGGTCAGATTTTTTCTCTACGCCTGAGCTTTCCCATTCCTCCGCTATGTGATGACTCTCGATGTTAGACATCACTGTTTATGGCATGTCATCACAGTGCTTGCCATCAATGGTTTCACATGGGGTGCCCCAGGCCATAGCCTGTACTGCACTGCTTTCCTTTCACAACAGCATGACCAGTAGAAATCAATCCAGGAATGCTTTCCCCATCACTTTATATGCCAGCTGAGAAAGCTGTGCCTGCACAATTTCTGTTTATTAAACTGTCTAATAAACACACAACAGGCCCAGGGAAACTTTACTCAGACACTATCCCCAATTACTCTTTTTTTTTCTTTTTTGTTCCTTCTCCTGTTTTTGTCTCTTTGTGTGTTTCCCTTATCAGAACTCATATGGGCGAAGCAATAGTTTTTATTTACTTACTTCATACAGTATATGGTCTTTTTAACGGGATGTATTCTGCTTTGGAAACTTTTTGTATATGCAATCTAAATAGAAAATGGGGCGGGGGGGGAGAGAAAAGTGAGACTGAAATGGTTAAATGCTTGTTTAAACACTTTATACCTTTAATTACTTGGATCCCATGAAATATTTCATTCAGCTGCAGCTTTTCCCAGGGCAATGGGAGATTATCATCTTCCTTCCATGCTGATTATTTTTTAAAAGCATCAAATTGTAACACTGTGCAGACAAATGCAATCCTTTCAGGAAATTTAATAAAACAAACAGCTACTTTGGGTGGGTGTGTATGTTACATCTATGTGGGATTTTGAATCTGAAGCAAACGGCAGCCTCACTTTATCAAGCATCCTACAGAACTGGCAGCACCTGCAGTCTTGAGAGAACGATGCATTTTAAATTCTCCCCAAAATAGACTGTGGGAAAATAAAAATAGATTATTTCCTTCAACTCTTGGAATACTATTATGAATGTTATTCTGGGGGAGCGGGGGACTTAATTGAAGAACAAAGGCATTGTATCATCTGCCATTGCAACTGATGAACCCCCTTGCTGAGGAGATAATGAGGTTTCAAGTTTGCATGTGACAGGCTCCACAGAGGAATTCAAGGAATGATCAATGGTAGAGCATCTTCTTTACATGCCAAAGATCTCAGGTTCAATTCTTAGCATCTCCCAGTAGGGCTGGGACTGCCTCCTGCCCGAAACCCTGGAGACTCGCTGCCAGTCAGTGTGGACATAGTATAATTTTGAGTTATTGTTCTGCCGCAGCGATGTCCACATTGCCTCCACATTGCGGCAAGTGCCGTATTTTCCTAGTGCAAGTCAGTAGCTTACAGAGAAGGCCCCAGAAGGTTCCATATGGCTCGGCATGAAAGACGCTTTAGACAGGGGGAAGTGCAAACATCACAAAAAGCATTTAAAATGTCGACTTTGATATTTCCCTCCCTTTTCTTGTGTTCTGGCCTTCTGTTGTGGTGCCTTTTCCTTTTTCTGGATAAACCCATTTTTACTTGGGGGAGATAAGTGCAGAGGGAGGTATCTCATATGTAAAGATAAAGAAAATGCTGATTTTTATTGAGCCCCAGATTAGTAGGAAAGGACATCAAGATAATGAGCTAATAAAAGAGATGCTGAAAGTGCACATGAAAGGACATTTACTTGGATCAGCAGAATTATAGAGATTCTTTAATCCTCCTTCTGGGATATATTTATGATGGAAGATCCCAAATTGGCTTTCATTTTCATCCAGGGATGCTGCCAAATTCTTCTCATCTGAATTTCTTCCCAGATTTTGGAGTTCTGAGATAATTCATCTCCCCCCCCCCCCAAAGTGGAAACAATGCAACAAGAATTCTTCATTGTTGTACTCCACCCTGCCCCAAAAGCTTGCACAGAGCACTATGCAGAGTTTGTCAAAGTGTTCACTGATTTCCTTTGGGCAAGATCTAGTTGTGGCAGCCCAACAGTGCAACAGCCACTCCTGCTAGCAGAAGCGCCAAACCTAGTAGAGCACAGAAACCAAGACCAATAGGTGCCAGTGGAAGTATTGCTCAGTGCTAACATATACTGTTTCTTACTATTACTATTACACCAGTGGTGCTGTGGTCTAAACCACAGAGCCTAGGGCTTGCCAATCAGAAGGTTGGCAGTTCAAATCCCTGTGACGGGGTGAGCTCCCGTTGCCCGGTCCCAGCTCCTGCCAACCTAGCAGTTCAAAAGCACGTCAAAGTGCAAGTAGATAAATAGGAACCGCTCCAGCAGGAAGGTAAACGGCGTTTCCGTGCGCTGCTCTGGTTTCGCCAGAAGTGGCTTAGTCATGCTGGCCACATGACCCGGAAGCTGTCTGCGGACAAACGCCGGCTCCCTCAGCCAGTAAAGCAAGATGAGCGCCGCAACCCCAGAGTCGTCCGCAACTGGACTTAATGGTCAGGGGTCCCTTTACCTTTACCTTTACTCCTGATGGTGCCACTGCTTGTGCAAATGTAACAGCTGGCACAACAATGCCGAATCTCCCACTTTTTACACTAACATTATAATGGATAGCACCTATTCATTTTCACCTATCTACATTACCGCTGTATGCGTGTGCAATCATAAAACACTGCAAAGAAGCAATGCTGTGAACAAAAAGTAAACTTGAGGTGAATAGTTATACGGTTACATCAGGATTCTTTTTTCAGCGATAGTTTACATGCAAGAGTGCATGTGCTCATTAATAAAACACTGTGCAATCATGCATTTGATTGTCACAAGTTTACTTCTTTGCAGTGTTTCAACAATGTTCCCATGTGCCTGGGTAAGGCACAGTTGGAAAAAAGAAGCATATGATAGTCTAAGGAACTTCAGCAGTATATAGGTAGAGTTGGTTTGGTTTAACCAGCTGTAAATTTCCGTTAATTATCATTGCCAAACAAACCAGTCTGCCTACTGGGGGCAAGAATGGGTTGGCTTTCAAGATGCAGGTGAGAAAGGGGAGCAGCAAGGCTTACTGTTTTCCCTAAAACTTTTGCTATGTTAAATTTAAATACTTTGGATATATATATATATATGCCATACATATATATACCATAGATTGTGCCTCACCACACACACATTGACAGCCCTTTGCATCTCACTTTCTCTCTTTCCCTTTTTGGTTATTTTGCTGCTCCCCTTCATCTTTTCTTTTCACCTCCCCCTTAGGCCAGGGTATAGAACCTGTGGCCCATGGGTCAGATTAGGCTAGGCCCAAGTCTCAGTTTGGCCTGTGTGACTGTTTCTTTTAAACCATACCCATCTGTCCCACACCTGATATCACTGGTGTAGGGTAGTTAGCCTCATATAACCAGCATGCTTAAGTCTAATTTATGCATGAAGGGGTTAAAGTCATAGAGTAAGCTGTCCTGCCAGGTTTAGCCGATGCCACTTACCCTCACCAAATGGTCAACCAAGCCTTTTGTTGTACTCAGTCTACATGTGGATTTGGTGTGTGAGGAGCACTGAGCTGCTCCTTCCCGCCACATGTCTTTAAGCAGCCTCTTTTGCTTCAGACGAGAATGGAGTCTGAAACTAGCATGTTTTGCATATCAGTCGTTTAGGAACTTTAACCATTTTGCAACAAGGCAATAGTTTACAGCCTGTGCAACTTTTTCCGACTGCTATATGGAAAAACACATGGATTTGAAGAGTTTTGTAAGTAAAGCATTTTATAACTAGCTTTTTGCTGGGGAATTGAAATACTTTGGAGAGAACTATTTAAAAAGAAAGTTTTGGAATTTGGTAGAAAGGGCCCATTTCTAAGGTCATACAGCTTATATTTCATGCTTTTCTTTGCAGCGTGTTTTGTGATTTTGCTGTTTATTCTGTTAAGACAGCATTTGTTTAGTTAGTGATTTGTTTAAATAGCATTCGTTTTCATTACTCACATCAATTTTCCATTTCTCTCATTTCTTCTTCTTCTTCTTCTTCTTCTTCTTCTTCTTCTTCTTCTTCTTCTTCTTCTCCTCCTCCTCCTCCTCCTCCTCCTCCTCCTCCTCCTCCTCCCCCCCCCCGTGGTGATGGCAGCAGTGCTGATTCCCTCTCTCCCACTGCAATGCCCTTGAAGGGCACAACATTCAGAGAAGAAAATGGCTGTTGCAGAAGGTGGCCAATCAGATCAGCTGCTATTGCCAATGCAAATGGAATAACAGAAAAAGAACCCTTTTGTACATTTGTTTTCGAGTGAATGAAAACTCACACACCAAATGAAATAATAATAGGACAAACAACAACGAAAAAGTAGATGCTGTTGCCACATGGAAATAATCCATTTTCCTTCATAATACCATCCAATCCCCCTCATGATCTAAAGGGTATATCATCAAAAGTTCAGGGAAGAGATTTAGCTTACCTTTATATGGTTGAAAAATGCATTGTTCCACTTTCAAAAAGGAGATAAACTAATGAATTTGCCACTTCAACTTCTTACTTCCTCTGCCTGAAAATAAAATAAAGAAGATTACAAGAAGAAAAATGCTTGTGTCCTCCAACTGAATATAGAATAATTGGTGCAAAATAACACCTACAAGCTATATAATTGGTGTATTGGTTTATAGTGATATTTGTTAAATATAAATCAACGTGGAGCTGTGCAGTTCAGTTTTTCAGTTGCTCCAAAACAAATGCACATCCTTAAATCTCAATCCTCCTCTCTCTCCAAATTTGCATTATTGAAGTGTTTGCATTTCTTCTCTGTGACAACTAATGCCTAAATCAATAAAAAACATATTAAAAATGAAATTTGTCTCTATTCACACTGGGGGAGGGGGGAATACTCTGTGTTTGAGCCAGTTTCCCCTCTCACAAGCTCTTACATTTTCTGGAATTGGCCACGCCGATAACATACCACCAATAGTTAACTGCTTGCATATGTGAACAGAAGATAAATGACTCCCTATTCACTCAGGGCCCAGAAACATATTTCTGCTTGGCCGAGAGCTTTAATGACCAGTTGAGTGTGAAAGTGTGCCCGCCACAAGTTCAGGGTAGACCTATGGGGTCAGACACAAGCTTTCTTTTCAAATGCCAGTGTGCATTGCTTATCCAACACGCCCCCCCCCCATGCAGCTAAGCTTCCTTCTTTTTCAGAAGCCCGGCCAGCTGTCCCCTAGGCATAATGTGTGCATTGGGACAGATGGCCTGAGTATTTCACAAGCAGATGTCGGCTGACCTGCGTGGTGTTCCAGGTCACCTGCATCGTCATCGTGGGGAACTGCTTGCAATTCATGCACACTGACTTCTATCCATGAGAGAAACCCACTTTTATCTAGCGCATTGGGAAGGCAACTGATAGGAAAGCATTCCAGCGGGCCTCTAATCATTGGTTCGCAATGGGCTGGGGAAATGGATATAGCCAGCATAAGGACTGAGCAAACAGAGAGCCAGGTGTCAGGTGACATAAGCTGGATATATCGCCTTGGCCTCTGAACTATTCCTGTGGCACAGAAACTTGGAACATAAAATCACCTTTGATGGATCTCCTAAGCAACTCACTTGCCTGACATTGAGTCTTCAGGCGTTTCAGATTCCTTGAATGCTCCCTTTGTCCACTGTACATCTGAGATGGCACAGAACCAAATTCAAGTGTTGGGTGTTGGGCAGGAAGT
Source organism: Podarcis muralis (assembly GCF_964188315.1). NCBI lineage: Eukaryota > Metazoa > Chordata > Lepidosauria > Squamata > Lacertidae > Podarcis > Podarcis muralis. Next base: position 4,786,220 of record NC_135664.1, on the reverse strand, counting down.
GAACTGTTATTGTACTGTTTTAGCAACATTTTAAAGTCAAATCTGCATAATTTTATATACAATTAATATTATATGAACAAGCTGTTTCTTTTTCTTGGAGAATTAGTTGGATTTCAAGAAGGGTGATTAAACGGGAATATTATTATAGCTCAGGGCTTCATAGACAAGATAGATGATCCCAAAACATATTGGATGAGGAAGATCAGTCACAGTTAGCTGAATATATTATTTATCAGGAATAAGTGTTTTTTTGGGGGGAGGGGGGAATCTAGACTTTGGCAATAAGGAAATCTAAATTTTCTATCAAGCAGCACTGGGATTCTAAGGCATGCAAATGAGACATATTTGCATAATTGATGGCATAATTTCTTCTGGTAATCCTAGAAAGACACAGTTCAGCATGTTCCTGCCCATGGAAAATTCTGCTTCACTCCTTCTCTAACTTCTGAGAATTCAATGGCCCTTCTTTCTTTCCTTCAAGCCTATTTTTGCAGTCATAAGAGAGATGAGGTTCTCAGGATGCCAAGTTCTGCAGTATCATGTTCTACACTGTATGGTAAAACTTCAGAATCATGGAATACACACAGGCCAGTCACAAGCTCAGTATATCTGCATCTTTTCCCAACCTGCAACACAATGCAAGTGCAGTCACCTATATTCTTTCCCTTTCTACGGGTGAGGAGTGATAATTTACAAACTGATTTCCCCCCCAATTAACCTTCCCACCTTCAACAGCACCACCACAGGTTCAACTCAATTTGTGCCCCACTTCCCAGCAGCTGCTTATAACCTTTTTAAAGGACTACGGAAGATCCCATCAGGACTACCCTTGTGATTGTGACTACCCTTGTGATTGTCTTTGCCCCCTCCCCATACTCCCTAAATACTAGCCCTCTATGAGAGAGCTACGCCCATATGCTTTCATTTCTGTTCATTTCCTCTGCAAGGGTTTTTGTTTTCCTGCACAGATTTCATGAACTCAGACTGCAGAATTTTTGCAACAGCTGGGAAGTTTGCTTATTCAGTTTGGCACCTAAAGAAGTTGCGACGAGAGCACAAAGCAAAGGAGGGAACCAGCAGCAGAAGATGAGCAGCTCCACGGAGTGATTAATTCCAGAGGGGAGCTGTGTCAGTCTTTCACAGCAAACACAGCCCCTTTTTGATGGAATGAATTTATCATCACATTCCGGCTCATCAGGAAATATTTTCCATCTATAAACATAAAAATATTGGAGTGCGCCTCTGGAAATATTACAATTAAATTGCCATTGCTCGGTTCATGATGGATTAGTCATACAACTGCTCAGAGCAATAAAGGCCAAACTACATGTAGCATGGGGTTCTGGGTAATTTGCCCCACTGATTTTTTTTAAACCATGAGCTAAGCCCATTGAACTCAGTAGGGCTTACTTCTGAGTAGGCATGGCTAGGATTACACTGTAAGGTGAGATTCGAAGCAAGGACTTGCCAGTTCAAAGTCTTGCATATTCTGGGGCAAAGGAAAAACCCTGAAATAAGGACAAATGTCTATTTCCAGCTCGTTTTCACATGTGTTCACTCATAAGTGAAGAAGAAGAAGAAGAAGAAGAAGAAGAAGAAGAAGAAGAAGAAGAAGAGGAGGAGGAGGAGGAGGAGTTTGGATTTGATATCCCGCCTTTCACTCCCTTTAAGGAGTCTCAAAGTGGCTAACAAACTCCTTTCCCTTCCTCCCCCACAACAAACACTCTGTGAGGTGAGTGGGGCTGAGAGACTTCAGAGAAGTGTGACTGGCCCAAGGTCACCCAGCAGCTGCATGTGGAGGAGTGGAGACGCGAACCCGGTTCCCCAGATTACGAGACTACCGCTCTTAACCACTACACCACACTGGCTGTTCTAGTGAGTCTGTTCTACCCCATTTCAGCATTAATTTGATAGATGTTTATTATTTTAAAATAATACTTTTCAGTGAGCATCTCATATGCTGCTGCTACGTTAGTGTCTCAATGCTCCAGCCCCCTGGGTGATGGCCAGTTGCATGGGGTCCTTACCATGGATGTATCATCTCACTGGGAAGGAAAAGACCCATGTGATTTGCCCATGCACTCATGGCTGGCTCATTTACATGCAAAAGCAGGTCCCATGTGATGTGTAATGGGGTGATGTGACTCCAAAGACAGATCGTGAAGCTGAGGCTCCAGTACTTTGGCCACCTCATGAGAAGAGAAGACTCCCTGGAGAAGACACTGATGCTGGGAAAGGAGAAGGGGGCGACAGAGGACAAGATGGTTGGATAGTGTTTTCAAGGTTACCAGCATGAGTTTGACCAAAATGCGGGAGGTAGTGGAGGACAGAGGTGCCTGGCATGCTCTGGTCCATGGGGTCACGAAGAGTCGGACACGACTAAATGACTAAACAACAACAACAACAAAGACTCCAAAGCTGCGGTTGTTTATTGCAGGACCTGGGCTACAATATCCCACAAATGTGCCTCTCAAGAAAATGGCGAAGAGGTGCTTGAAGCCTATGTTCCTCTGACCCTGTTCAAATCTCATGTGAGAATTCCAGTACTGCAAAGAACGCCTCTTTTGAATCATGGACAGCATTTAAATCTGAATGCCCCCTCCCATTATTAGAAACAGATTTCAGAAGAAAGACTGCAGATGCACATCAGAAGGGCCTTGACCTTGATATACAGCCGATCACAGGCCACAGTTTGGAGAGCGCCCCATTGGGCTTTTCCTATGTATTAAATTAGCTTAAAACATCACAAGACTTCATTTAACGAAATGGTTATTTTTCATTCCAGTACATCTCCAGCTATGAAAACACTGTCTGTTTCTTTTGCAGCTTTAACTGGGAGAGGAGCTTGCACTACAGAGCTGGACTCTGAATCCTTAATATATATACATCCATGACTGGAAGAGATTCTCAAGCCATACTCTTACCCAGTTGAAGACTTTACAGCTTTAGTGCCTCAGGTTGTACAGGCTAGGGTGTGCATTGGCTCTGCTTCTACACAGAATAAGAAGGCAAATTGGGGTGATTTGGGGTAGTCTTTCACATTACTGTATCAGACTGCACTGTTAACATTGCATGTTGAGGTGGAACAAGGAGCGCCTGAGCTTTTGAGTAGCTCTGGTGTCTTGGTTTTCTCATAAATGTAAACATACAGGGGGTGGGGTGGTTGTTTCTCATTTTCCCTGAAAATTAAAACCTGACTGGGGAAATGCCTGGAGCTCAGTAGCAGAGTGGGTGGAGAGGTGGGGAGAACCTTTGTCTTGAGGGACAGGGAGAGTGAATTATTGTCACTTGGTTCTTTTTATGTTATTGCAGGATGAGCACTTTTACAGAGCACCCTCTCTATAGGAAGCTGACTAACTCAGGGCAGAGTAATTTATGCTGGTGTAAATTGTTCCTATTCCACACTCCATTCAGGAGCCAGTAGGTAACCCCAAGTTTTGACCTTAGGTCACATGACCAAATGGAATGGGTTTGGAAGAAGTGCCCTGAGCCACCCATGTCATGCCCTCGGAAGGCCCACTTTTTTGAGTTTTCACCAGCTTAAGTTCCACCAGCTGAGCCCTGGGAGTGTCTCCAGCTCAGCCTTGGTGAGGGACTTAGGTGGGTAGGAAACCCAAGATCCACTAAATCCCAAATCCAAACTCTCTCACTCCAGCACATCTCAGGTTTTGATTGTGCTGATTGTCAATAATGTTCTTTTATCCTTTCGTTGCCATTAATTTTTTTGTATTCTGCATTCTTTTATAATTGTAGGTCACTTTGAGACATTTTATGTAGTAAAGGACAAACAAATGCAATAAATTAGAACAGCTCTCAAGCATAAAAAGTAGATTTCCTAATGGTTTCTGTTTTTAAAGGATAAATACTTGAATTAAATAAAAGATTGTATATGCAAAACCTTGTAACTTGAAAAATTCTCTTTAGAAGGACATTTATGGCAGAAAAGTAATCATGTATACCATCACAATATATGTAAGTCTGACGATAAGAAAAATCCATGTTTTGCTTTTTCTGATTAGGGCTGCTCACAAAATTTAATCATGGGATGTTGTGTATAAACAAGACCCCTCTCAGTGACATGCAGCTATAGATGCAGGTTGGGCAGACAGAGAGGAGCACATCTTTAAACCATTATGGAGTTTTATTTTGTGAATGTTCAGTGAGCTATTGAAAGTCATCTGGAAGACCACACAAGGCCTGATGTTCAAAAGACGGTGAAATCGTAATGGGCTGAGATTTTTAGCTGCTCTAAGCTTTGAAGGTTTGCAGCAGTCTCTGGCTATTAATCCCCTCCTGTTTATTCGGACAGAATATAGCACTTTAAATGACTAAATTGAAATTTAATAAGTCACTTTGGAGTTAGGCTTCAGGAGCACATTAGACACTTTATTATGTTTTTGTATCAGATGGTTGGCATTTTTTCTTTTAAGCAAGGATTTTTTTTTTTTTGCATCAAACACCTCAGTTGGCTCCTAGTGTTGAGAATGGATTTGCAAGGCTTAACTTTCAGGATATTTGGCTTCCTTTAGGACATTCTTTTTAAGCAGTGTGGATGTTGTAAGATTTTTTAAAGTACAAGACACACACTGTGTTGAGCTGCACTCAACACTTTTACAACAAATGAGCCAAGGGCCATAAAGAATAGTCCCAGTCTTTCTCAGAAATGTATTCAGAATTCGGTCCAAGTAATGTTTCTTACACACACATTGACAGGTGTCCCAAATGTATAGATTTGTAGAATTTCTAAGCTGTCTTATGGCATTCAAGGTAATTTGCAAATCATTAAGCTTGAAACAATGGGGGGACCCTCTTTTTAATTTGAAAAATCAACCAAATTTTAAAAGCAATTTCAATTTAATCATTTTAAAAAATTAAGCATCCAATTTATTTTGAAGGTTCATTTCATACCTTTAGAACAGACTGGAAGCATGACTGTCAGGTCTCCTTAATATGGATATATTTCCATAAGTTTTTGGCACTAATTCCTCTCCACCAAAAAATCTATTATCTAATAGGTTTATATGAAGGTTCTCAGAGATCAACTACCTACCATTTTGAAAGCCACAACTTCATTAGTACAGCTGTTATTTAATTAAGACAGAGGGTTAGACCCCAAGTTCCCATTTGGAAGAAAGCAGCTCTTACTGTATCCGGGTCCCAGGGGTGTCAACTTGAATAAAATACATGCACATGACATGGTGCATGTAGCCCATTTGAATGGTAATGCCCATCAACTTTGGGGGGCTGCCCCCCTCAAATATTTTATGAAGGGGTGATGACCCCTTGGCCCCTAGAAGTGGACTCCTATGCCAGATCCTGAGCTCTTAAACCTTCAGATGAGTGCGGAAGACAACCAGCTGCCAATGCAAGTCACACAAAATTCTCATGAAAGAAGCAGAGTACCCGGCACTCGCCTCCAACTTGACTGCAGCATTTTGTACTAACTGAGATTTCTTTAAAAGTTTTCAAGGGTCAGTTGCAGTAGTCTATTCTTGAGGTCATTAGAGCATGATGGCAAGGCCCAGTTTGAGCAGGAAGGCCGCAGTTAAGCCAACCAGCTGAAGATGCCGAAGGCTACCAACACTACTTGATAACCTTAGACTGCAGTTTCCAAGACGCTTTGGGCATAATGTTTAGTGCAGATAGGGCTATTCATTATATGCCTTTTCAAACTTGCTGCTGCTTCAGAAGTGCTGAATTGGACAATGTGCCAGCCAATTGCCAACCCATGGACAAACTATTATCCTGTAGTGAGCATGGGCAAAGTGGTCACAATCCAGTCTATGCAATGTTGACTGGTGAGCAAAATCAGAGCCTGGAAAAGAATTGAGGAGGAAGACATGAAAGAAAACCATAGATAAATTAAGGAACAGCATCTGGACAAATGGAAGAGCTTTTGAGGGGAAATAGTCAGGAAAGTGACTTGTTACAGCGATGTGAACAACATCTGTTTGCTGTGTATTTTTAAAAGAATAGAACTGATCAATGGTATAATTTACAAAGGGCTATTCAGCATAAGATGTCTGTGGTTTTCGTCTAGTCTTGATGAAAGAAGCTTAAGAGAGTTTTACTTGTAGCCCTGAGGGGGAAAGACAATGCCACAACTTATTAATCCTCATAAAATGGTACAACTACAGATTTAGAAGCTTACATTTAATTTCATTGTACTTGCCAGAAAATATGAAGGATTGAATTCAACTAAGTCCTACTCAGAGTAAACCCACTGAAATTAATGTACGGTACTTAAGTTACTCGTGTCCATTAACTTTGTTGGGTCTACTTTGTGTGAAGACTAAAGTTGAATACTACCCTAAATATATATATTGTGGTTTTGTATGCAAGCATGCACACACACACACACACACACACACACTTCTAAAAGTAGATTAGTTTAATAGAGATTATGCATGGACACTTGGCTATGCCATATCTGTGCCAAGAAGTCAGCTCATTTCAATGGTGGCAGGTCTTTACCAAAATACGTGTTCAGTGTTATTACACTGATAACAAGATGCAATTAATAACTCCAAGAAATCACCAGCTGGGCCAAAAGGGCAACAAGCTGTTACAACTGTACTTCTCACCCTATACTACATAAAATTTATGGTCTGAATTTCAGATTTTAAATGCCATTAAATCATCATGCACCATTGCAAGAAAAGAAACAGGCTTCCTTCTTGCTAAAACAAAGCAAAATGTTTTGTTTCCTGGAAGAGCAAACAGAAAAATGACTGTGACTTTGTCTCCCAAATGTACCCTTTGAACTCTAGTTCCTAAGCCACTAGGAGCATGTGGACTGGATATGAATTCTTTAGCAGTGACAATTCAAGGCAACTGCCATTTTCAGGTTCCACTAATTGAGCTTCAATTCTGTTGTTCTTTAATTGCCTATCCCTACTGTTGAGACAAAAATGGAAATATCTAAACATACAAAAAGTATGATACTGATCATTAAGATAAACTTTCATTTTATATAAACATTAAAGTTCTCAAAATACACATTTGCCTTTTTGCTTGTCTTGGAAAAACTAGTGTAAAGCTATACACACACAAATGAGATGTGGATTCCTCTCTGGCCCTATTGAATCATTCTCCCCACACTCCGACACCCTGAATCCGTGTCACTGTCTAAATCACATGGGTAACCCCAGCTCTGGGCTGTGCACTCACTATTTAAAGCACATTCTTTGCTTCCAAGAATTTCTGGGAACTCTCATTTTCCCCTCACAGGGTTAGAGCTCCCAGCAACCCTTAAGAAACGAGAGGGCACAAAATCCCTTGAGGGAAATATTGTGCTTTGAATGTGCGTTGAAGGTAGTGTGTGGATGCAGCATCACGTTACCTCTTAGAGCATTAGCACAGTTAAGGATGCATGGATTTCAAAGTATTCATTTGCCACTGATGAGCCCACATAGTAGAGCTCTGTCCCGCAGTATCTTAAATTAATGTGTGGCCACGGGGACAACAGATTGTAAATCTATTTCACTGTTAGGCCTTGCCGAGAATTTATAGTTCATGTCTATGTTCCCAGGTCACTGAACCGGGGTCATGAACCAGGACCCAAATGCTCAACAATATCTACTTACAGTCACACTGTTGTATAGAAACCCATGCATTTAGTTACACACATGCATGCACTTATGCACATTCAGATTTCAGGCACATGTTCTTTTTAAGGTACCACATCTGCACATATCAGCCTTTTCAAAAGCCTTCTGCATTTTTTCAGGATCATGATGTTCAGATGGCCTGAGATATTAGAAAGGGGCTTGTCATAAATATATAATGATTAAGAGATGAAGATAAACTGTTTTTCATTCATATCAAGAAGTGCTCTGTTTAGAACATTTCCAATCATATTCCAGGCTCTTAAAATTAATGATACAAGCAGTGCTAACTGCAACCGAGTCTGTTTGTTTAAATGGTGGTCATGTTTATGACATGCTTCTTATGGATTATTTGACATGTTAATGTAGCAAAGCCCTTCATTTGTTATCACCAGCTAATGAAAAGAATGAATAATATTTGGCAGCATGCAGGACCACTAGTTCAGATAATTCAGTATGTGTGGGGGGGGGCGGGGTGCTAAGGGAGCTGTCCAAGATTACTATATTTTAAAAGCTGTAAATACTTGAAATAATGGCTTTGCTGGAATGGGCCAAATATTGTTAGAAAGGGAGTAGCCTCTTTAGCTGACAGTCTTCCAAAAAGGGGTATAACTCTTCATCAGCTGCATATGTAAATGCACACACGACCAGATGACTCCTTTCAGCATTCTGAACCGTTCTCCCTTTCGAATAAAATAAATTTACATTTCTTTCTCTGTACTGGCACTTATTATGACAGCTATATGTACACCCAAAGGAGATACATAATTGAGCAATGGGTTCATCTGGCTGTATTTTACTATTTGGAATAAGTTTTAATATAAGGCATACTTCAAGATTCATAACCTCATCTAAAGAGGGAACTGGGTAGCATGCAGATAAAATATTGTAAGAGGGACTAGCATGATCAGGCAAAATCTCTAAGATGAGCTAATTCCATCTGTTTCGTAAGGGTAGAAACTCAAGTGAAATCCAAGTGATGAAAGATTAATATGTCACTGGCATGCTTGATTCAAGAGTGCTTTGTTTACTCATACGCAGGCAATCCTTGTTATTTTACGCAAATCTGTTTCAGAACACTGATTTTTTCCCCCCTCCAAACACACAATTGTGAGTCACCCTAGACCGAGGAAGAGCATACACCCTCCAGTTATTATTGTTGTTACTAACCAGAGCTATTTTTCTAGAAAAAGAGGTGCCAGAACTCACCATGAATGCCTCTCTCTTAAAATGGCAATGGCACCCACCTCAGAAGTGCCGGAAGTGAGTTCTGGCGAATTCCTCCTGAAACAAAGCCCTGTTACTAACTTATTTTCCATTTTTATTTAAGAAGATTTATTAGGGTTGCCATATTTTGAATATCAAAAAAGAAGACACATTTGCCACCAAGAGGACTCTCATTTTACATGCCCATGAAAAAGAGGATGTGTCCTGGAAAAAGAGGACATATGGCAACCTTCGATTTATATACAGCTTAATTTTATCTTTTAAGAATTCCAAAGACTGCTATGGTTTTCCCAGTAGTTATGTATGGAAGTGAGAGCTGGACCGTAAAGAAGGCTGATCGCCGAAGAATTGATGCTTTTGAATTATGGTGCTGGAGAAGACTCTTGAGAGTCCCATGGACTGCAAGAAGATCAAACCTATCCATTCTAAAGGAAATCAGCCCTGAGTGCTGACTGGAAGGACAGATCCTGAAGCTGAGGCTCCAAGACTTTGGCCACCTCATGAGAAGAGAAGACTCCCTGGAAAAGACTCTGATGATTGAGGGCACAAGAAGAAGGGGACGACAGAGGACGAGATGGTTGGACAGTGTTCTCGAAGCTACCAGCATGAGTTTGACCAAACTGCAGGAGGCAGTGGAAGACAGGAGTGCCTGGCATGCTCTGGTCCATGGGGTCACAAAGAGTCAGACACGACTAAATGGCTAAACAAGTAAACAACAACAAACAACTCAGTCAGAAGGTTGTCAAGGCAGGATACATAATAACATGATATTACAATATAATAAGAGTCCAAAAGAGGAGTGGTCACACAACCATCCTTCATGCATTGAGTGGGGCATAAGCGCAGTGATGCGCTGGCTGAAAGCCAGCAAACTGAAGCTGAGTTCTGGTAAGACAAGAGTCCTGTTGGATTTGAAAATTTCAGCTACTGCAGAATGCTGCAGCCTGGGTTTTGAGTGAGAGCAACTCCATATGAGTGTAAACACTGGTGCTGAAAGCTCTTAATTCATGCTGAAAGCTTCTCATTGGCTGCTGGTGTTTTACTGAGCTAAGTTCAAGGTATAAGGCTTTGAACAGACTAGGAGCAGACTACCTGACCAGGTTGTCTTGCCCAGGTGCAGATCACTGTGACCATCTGGAGGAGCTCCATATAGTTTCATATAAATATATTCATATAGTTTCTATGGAGACCATGGCCTTCAGCATAGTGGCACTGGATTTTCGAACACGGCTCTGTACTTTATGATTTTTTGATGTTTAAATAATTTTATTGTGCACTGCCATGATATTTTTATTTTAAGTTGGTGGCTTATAAACACTCTTATAGTCACATGGAGACCTGTCACTGTTTGAACAGGAGCCAAGTCCCTGAATATGATGAAACTCATTTAAAACCCATTTGGAAATCTGAACACAAAGATAAGAGAGCTCATGAGCTTGGCCTCTCTCTTTTATTTAAGCTATTAATCACAGCCTGTCATCACAGCAATTGAGAAACCCGCTATCTTTCTTACATATTTGCCATGCCTCATATACCTGCTATTTTGCACTGTGCTCTGCACATAAGCTATTGTTCCATTAATGTTATTTGATCGCCTTTGTCTTGTGATTTTACCGCAGACTGCCATAATCCATCACAGGCTGGAAAAGGGAAACATACTTCACTAAAGCGACTATATTTTGTCTATTTTGCATCATATTGGAGGCAAACCCCTTGCTATGTATGGAATGGAATAAATGATATAACTTGAGTGTTGGTATTACATTTCACTCGTGAAACATCAGTCATTTGCAATTGCACCTTTCTTTCCAGATTTTCTCTCTCTGGTGCTGTATGGTCTGATATGTTTAAAACTATTGCATGAGAAAATAGCCCCAGTAACCATTTATACAGGCATTAAGAGAGCGGGAGTCGCTGTGGTCTAAACCACTGAGGCTCTTGTGCTTGCTGATTGGAAGGTCAGCGGTTCGAATCCTCGCAACAGGGTGAGCTCTGTTGCTCTGTTGCTCTGTCCCAGCTCCTGCCAATCTAGCAGTTCGAAAGTACACCAGTGCAAGTAGATAAATAGGTACCACTGTGGCAGTAAGGTAAACAGTGTTTCTGTGTGCTCTGGTTTCCGTCATGGTGCCCTGTTGTGCCGGAAGCAGTTTAGTCCTGCTGGCCAAATGACCCAGAAAGCTGTCCGTGGACAAACGCCAGCCCCCTTCGGCCTGAAAGCGAGGTGAGCGCCGCAACCCCATAGTCACCTTTGACTGGACTTAACTGTCCAGGGGTCCTTTACCTATACAGGAATTAAAACAACAACCCCAAAACAGTTGTGTAAGAAGCTCCAGCAAGTTATATATGCACTCATGATATGCTAATGACTGCCGTGATGATTAAACAGAAAAGCTGCATTTGACCCCAAGGCCTGAGGTTCCTGAATGCACTGTAAATAATACTGAGCAAAAAGATGGTCTCTCCCCCATGAATTGCTCGGACCCTTCGATCATCCTCTGAGGCCCTTCTTCTCATGCTCCCCCTATGAGAAATTCAGAAGGTGGCAACAAGGGAACAGGGCATTTCCTTTGGTGGCTCCCTATTTGTGGAATGTTCTTCACAGGGAGGCTCACCTGGTGCTTTCTCTCTCTCTCTCTCTCTCTCTCTCTCTCTCTCTCTCTCTCTCTCTCCCTCATGTGTGTGTGTGTGTGGGGGTTGTGTGTATGTGTGTGTGTGTGTGTACACACAGACACCAGGCATTCAGTTTATTATCTTTCTAAAATGTATCTGTCGAAGGGGGGGTTATTGGCTTGTTTTTTGCTTTTGCTTTTCTATTATTATTATTATTATTATTATTATTATTATTATTATTATTATTATTATACTGCCCTATATCTGGAGGTCTCAGGGTGGTTCACAGAACAAAATCAAAATATAAAACCACAAAATATATAATCAAAATAAAAACAGCAACCCAATAACTCCCCTCCCCCACAAAAACCCACATTTTAAAAGGGCATTTTGTTATGTATTTTGTCATGAACTGCCCTGTGGTCTTTGGATGAAGGGTAGTATACAAATATATAAATCTGTGAGCATTGGAAACCACATTAATTAAACCAACACCAGATGTTTAGAGACTACCACAGGTTAAGACATATACAGAAGTCAAATTAAAATCAGTATCGCTTCTTTAAGTAAACAATATAACAAGTGCTAAATTCTACAAAATGACACATAAATCAGTCACACACTTTATATGCCAGGCTTTGGGTTATTTCGAAGGGGCTCCATTTACCTCGACATATATCATACCAGTTTGCCATGAGAAGAGCATCAGTGTATTTAAACACACAGCAGAAGAATCCTATATGTGGATATAATTATAATTACGGCTGAAACTGAACTCCACAGAATCATAAGTCATTTAATTTTTATCATTGGACTCAGCTACATTGGCAAAGAAAAAGTGCTTTATATGCATTGTATATGCATTATAACACTGTGACACCAGATGGTGCTGTGGAGTTCCATTTTTGTCAACCTGATTTCTCATACAAAGTTTACAATGGCTTCTGTTAAAATTATAGGAGACTTTCCCAGTTTACAGGATGCTACTGGCTGAGGAGGGAAAGATTTTCAAGAAAACATGATGCCAGATGGCTTCTAAGATTCCAAAATGAATGTCAAGGAAGGGGATGGACAGGACCTGGTCAGTTGACAGGGGTGGGCAGATCCAAACAACCATCTCACCAGAAGAAAATATAATGGCCCCATCAATCATATTGGATACAGGAAGGCTCATCGCTTAGCCTAGTAAGTAGAGCATTTGTTGTTGTCGTTGTTATTTCATTTATATGCCGCTCATTTTCCTGAGTTTCCCCAGCCACCCTGGGTGGCTCCCAACAAAATACTTTGCATGTAGAAGATTCCAGCTTCAATAGCAACAGAAATTGAAATTAGCATATTGATGCCAAGTCAAGAATACATGAAGGGGTAAAATTGGCAAGTGCATTTTGAAAAGATGACTGTCCTGTGGCAACTGCTTAGACATTAAGAATCTCTGAACCAGAAGACACATGGGTGTGCATGCACATCCTTAGCAAATGCCATTTTACTTGATCTTCAGCAAAAGGCCTTGACAAATTTTTCATTCTGACGACTATCCAGGCCGGACTTTTCTCAAGTCGAGTCCTGCCCTGCACCAAAAGCATGGCTCGGAATGATATAATGCATTTGCCCTTAGGGAGTAAATATTTCAGACATGTACAAAAGAACGTCTTTCGCATGATCCGAAATGGCAATTACAATTCTGTTCAGGAAGGGATAAAGCACTGAAATTCCAGATTTTATGAAATCTGTTGTGGCACTGTGACTATAAGACTGAGCAGTGCACTAGAAAGCCTCTCAATCTGTAATAGGAGGAGAATTCATTATTCCAATCTAGTCTACATAGGTTGCTGTAAGATTGCCGATTATGTACATAAAATACTAAGAACAGTCTTAAAACACTGTATAAAAGCGATGTATTAAGTAACCCTTCTTAGAATAGGTGCTCTCAAGAGGATTCTGATTAATGTTCCAGTGATATGCTGGCATTAACACATAAACCTTCTTTAAGGCAGCATCGATTCAAGATGGGTTTCAATGAGACAGTTTTATGAGCTAGGAAAACAAGATTTCTCTCACATCATCTAGCTGCATATTTCTGCTGAGGGTTTATTAATGCATAACGTAAATGCAAGAATGTAAAATATACACATTAAAATGAACCACATCATGGAGGTTTGAAGTCACACACACACACATTCAGAAATCACACAAAAAATAAAACCAGAAAAATTATCATTTGCTTTTAAAGCCTTTTGTACTTTATTTTAGTCATTGGACAAACAAAACCTGCTATGTATCCATATTTTATCAGCTAACCAATATGTAATTTTATGTTGGGATCTACATATCTGTTGTTTTATTCTTCCAGGCTGTTTGAAGAAGGCTGCTCCCTGATAATCCTTGGCACAAACTGAGACCTCAATCAAGGTGTTGAAAGAAAGTGTGCAAAGAATGTAGCATCAGTAGGGTGTGAATTATTCCATGTTAAATTAGATGACATTTTAGATGCACCATGATTAATCCTATTATTATTATTATTATTATTATTATTATTATTATTATTATTATTATTATTTCAGCACCTGAGACACAAGCTCTTCTTCCTGTGAGTTTTTATCAACAAGTGATCCATTTAGCTTTCCATTAGTTACATTTTCAATCTGGGTGCTTGCCCAAACAGCTTTTTTGTGTTTGCACAGGACTGGAGAGATTCCTGCTCGCAGGTGGTGTTGCACTGCACACAACTCGCCCACTTGAACTAAGTTGAACCGCACAATTAGTTCCTTGATTACTTTCCTGACCTCCCCTAATTTATGAGCCCGGAGGTCAAGCAAGCGAAAGACCAAAACTGACACAAATATAGGAAGCAACAAGAGAGGTCAAAGGTCAAAGGTCAGGCCAAATGGTCAAATGGAGATGACAGCAATAGTCCACATGACGAATAATCCACACGCTGGTTCTCTGTAAACAAAGCCTTTTCCCCCTGCATAGCAACCTTGACAGAAAGAAAGGTTACTTCACCCGGGGAAATATATTGATTTTCTCTTTATTGCAGTAAAAATGTTCTTATAGTTGTTAAACTTGGGTAGGGGCAAGGAAAGTTCAGACCAGTCCCATGCTGAGAAAGTTCTTTAACGCTTAAAAATATATGGTTGGTGCCTAGTTCTTATTTTTTCAAAAAATAAAATGTGATCTGAGTATTCAGAATCCCAGAAATGGCAGAATAGTTATTCATGTCATCATAAATAACCAAACAGAAAGACAACCTACAGTATATATCATGCATGAGGAACTGAAAGAGTCTAAAATATAAATGCTTCATCCTGATTGCACCAGGTATGCGGGCACCTTTTGGGGACAGATGAGTCTTGCCCACTCTCTTCTTGGTGTTAAGGAATATCTGCCCTCCTGGAAAAGTGGCCAGATGGATGCCTCAAGGAAGCCCAAGAAACAGCAACCCACATGGGGTCCAGCCTGATGGAGTTCTTCCTCAGAAGCACCCGTCTTTTTGACCAGCTCCATGGCTCTGCCTGATGAATGGCAATTATTAGAAACATTGGAGTCAGCCTCTGTGTATTAGGTTTCTATGCCAGAGAAACACATTCCTTTATTTAATAAAAAGGGCTGACGATCTGCCCCAAATTAATAAAAACTGAACTAAAACAGCTGCAGTTATTGTGAGCATAATCACAGAAAGTCTGTTCTAAATACATGGTCTTTGCCATTTAAACCTTAATGTACCAGTCCTTTGTTAAATCTTGACTTCGTCTCTCTCTCTCTCTCTCTCTCTCTCTCCTTGATGTCCTGCTTTGGCAAAGTCTAAAGCCTGCCCTGAAATCTACACAAATCTCTGCCCACCCCAGCATAAACACCCCTATTGTCTCTACAAGGCTGGAACCAGAGGGAAGGGCTCAGTGCAGAGCATCTGTTTTGCATGAAAGAGGTCCCAGGTGCAATCCTTCACATCTCCAGAACATACCATTTGAGACACTGGTGAGATGCTGAGAGTCAATGTAGATGATTCTGAGCTGGACGGAGAAGTTGTCTGTCTCAACATAAGGCAGCACCGTGTCTCCATCTCCTAGCACTGCATAACACACCACTACTTTAAAAAAAGCATTTTTTAAAAAACTGGCCCTTCACCCACATTGTTCAGGGACACATTGGTCCCTATTTTCACCTCACAGCGACCTTATACTTGGAAGATGGCGGCTGGCCTAGGCCATCCTGCAACCTTCATGGCTGAGTGACGGCTTGAATCTTGGCCTTGCCAGTCAAAGTCCCAATGCAGTATATCCACTGCACCTCTGTGGCGTGAGGTGACGTCATAGCACAGTGTTTTTCTCAGCAGCAAAAAACAAACAAACAAACAAACAAACAAACAAACAAACAAAAAACTCCAACACAAACCCATGTGGGATATGGCCTTTGCCAAACCTGTTGACCTCCAGACGTTCTGGACAACAACTCCCATCAGCCTGACTGCAAAAGGTGTGGCTGACGTTTGTCAAATCACACTCTTTGCAGTTCAAAACCAAGGATAAGGAACCTGTGGTCCTCCAGATATGGTTGGACTGGTCTTCCTTGAAATTGGCCATGCCGGCCAGGGCTGATGACAGTTGGAATCCAACAACATCTGGATGGCCACAAGTTCCCTAAGCCTGTTCCAGACATTACCAGGCAAGAGAGAAGAAGGATATACAGGACCATTGCCTTCTGTGGCAGCAACACAGCTTCTCTAGCTTGAGTGTCTGTCTATTTCTTATATGTAAATCGGTAAATAAACAAAATAAAAAAATCCTTCCAGTAGCACCTTAGAGACCAACTAAGTCTGTTATTGGTATGAGCTTTCGTGTGCATGCACACTTCTTCAGATACACTGAAACAGAAGTCACCAGACCCTTATATATTGTGAGAGGGTGGGGAGGGGTATTACTCAGAAGGGTGGTGGGAATGGGTGTGGTAAACCTGTTGATGACTGTTAACGACTGCAATTGATCTTACAGGAAAAAGCAAGGGATCTGAAGGTATCTGAATAAGTGTGCATGCACACGAAAGCTCATACCAATAACAAACTTAGTTGGTCTCTAAGGTGCTACTGGAAGGAATTTTTTTATTTTGTTTTGACTACGGCAGACCAACACAGCTACCTACCTGTAGCTAGGTAAATAAACAGATATGACAAATTCCCTCACAAGGGAAAACACCCTCTTGGTCCTTCCTTATGCTCTGGGAACATGAAACAATAAGTTCCTGCTGTGACTTCTTAGGAATGCTTTATGAACTTGCATCTAACAGACAGATTTACTTCATCGATGATGTCGTTCAATAAAATGTTACTTCCTTCCTTCCTTCTTTTTTGTTACAAATGTTATGGTCAGACACATGACAATTGAAGAAGGTGCCTTCAGCTGTTGATATCTGGATGAAATACGGGTCCCACAGAACTTTCACTTGACATTAAAAGGGGGGAGGGGGTTAACAGGTTTCCTGGTTATCAGCATCTGATGTTTTGAAATATACACTTTGACAGGCTTTGAGGTGTTTGCCAAACCAGTCTGGGATATTCTTGGCTGTCAACGAATGTTTCTCAGGTATTTGGCTAGACGTTTCTGTCTGTGGAAAAATGGAAACAGGCTGACTTCAGTACTTCTAAAAATGAGAGGTGTGCCTTGCTTGCAATTGATTTTGCAGAAGTTTCTTAAAAATACAGATAGAATTTCCCATGTGTATTTCCTTTCTTTCTCTCCTAGTTCACTCTGCCCCACATTCCACTCTTCCTGAACTCCAGTTTAACTAGGATAATTTCTATAGTTTATTTCAGAATCAGAGCTTTCCATTCCTTCAGTTCACTCTCCATCCTATTTGTGGCCAGAGAAACTGAGGGGACCATATCTCTGAATTTCTTCAGAGGGAGGAGAGATTCCTCGAAAAGTTTATTGGGCAGGGGGTGACATTCACCATCAGAAGTGATAGTGACAGCTTCTCTCTCCAAAGGATACTGCAGGTGGTAGCAGTAGCAATTGTGGGAAATCAGAGCTTCCACAAAGAAAAAAAAAGTTGGTGTGTATTTAGAGAAAAGTTTATAAAGGGTCAGAAGAAGAGAAATCTTAGCAATTTTCCTTCAAAAAAAAAAAGTTTTCTGAAAAAAATCAGCTCAACAAAAGATGATCTAACTACCCATGTAGCTAGGTGCAGAGATGGAGCATAATAAGAGAGGGAATATTCTTGAGGTATCGCTTTAGCAGAAGGTCACAAATTATTTCCATTCCAGTTTTTGTGGGCTACCAAGGCCTTATGTGATTGCTGTATATGTAAGATGCCACTCAAATACATTGCAATGGCTCAGATCTTGGCACAGTCTTGACACGCAGCTCATAATGTTGTAAAACAATTCCTTAAACTGGTTTTTACCACTTAAGACTACAGGGTGGAGGGTTGCACAACTCTAGTACTAAAATATTTCAAAAAATGTGCAGAACTTTCCAACTTTTCCTCTCAACTGTGAAGTTTTCAGTTGAGAATGGAGGGGGAGGGTGTACACACACACACACACACACACACACACACACACACACACAGTTTGCCTCAGCCTTTGAAAGTTGAATGCTTTAGACACATGTTGGCATCTTCTGATTGTTTTGCCAGGCCTGAAATGTAAAAATCACATAAGCTAACCATTAAATGGCACTTATCAATGTTGCCAGATACCAAAAGCTACTGCATGTGAACAAGTGAATACTGACAAGCACTGCATGCTATTGTATGTGAACTGTCAAATCCACACAACTTTGGAAAAACTATTTCTCTTCTACTGATAATTGTTGTCAGGCATGAAGACTGTGGCATGTCAGTTACTATAAACCATGTGCAGAGCAATCCTATGGGGATGTTGGTGAGAGAGAAGTAATTCAAGGTTCAGGAAAAAAATCAAATCTATTGTTCTGAGGATGGAGAGTCATATTTCCCCCTTTTCCATAATCTTTTTTTTTTTTTTTTTTTTTTTTTTTTTTTTGCCTGGGTGAATGGGAGACATCCTCCTTCACACATTTTCCCTTCATCGTTCGTGGCTCCAGAGCGGGTGTACCTCTGTGACGGAAAAGTTTGTTTTTGCTGGGGCAGGTTGGGTCCCCAAGTATTTTCTTTCTCTTTTCCCCATGCCAGATAAGGATTAATGTATGACAGCCTCTGATTGGCCGAGGTTCCAGGAGGGGGAGTTGAAAAGGAGAGGATTTGGAGAGACAGGAAGTGAGTTTTGGTGGGAGTGTTGGGAGGAGGTTTTGGAGCAGATTGGGATTGAGGTTGGAAGGATAGGTAGGAAGACAGGGAGTGAGAGTTGGTTCTGGGTAGAAATATCCACTCTGAGGAATATATCACAAGCTAGAGAAAGGAGTCTCTGAGCAAGAAGATCAAACCTCTCCATTCTGAAGGAAATCAGCCCTGAGCGCTCACTGGAAGGACAGATCCTGAAGCTGAGGCTCCAATACTTTGGCCACCTCATGAGGTAAGAGAAGACTCCCTGGAAAAGACCCTGATGTTGGGAAAGATGGAGGGCCCAAGGAGAAGGGGACGACAGAGGATGAGATGGTGGGACAGTGTTCTCAAAGCTACCAGCATGAGTTTGACTGAATTGTGGGAGGCAGTGGAAGACAGGAGTGCCTGGCGTGCTCTGGTCCAGGGGGTCACGAAGAGGTGGACACGACTAAACGACTAAACAACAACAACAGAAACATCCACTCTGAGGAATATATCACAAGCTAGAGAAAGGAGTCTCTGAGCTTAGTGTGAAGGACAGT
Organism: Podarcis muralis; assembly: GCF_964188315.1. Classification (NCBI taxonomy): domain Eukaryota; kingdom Metazoa; phylum Chordata; class Lepidosauria; order Squamata; family Lacertidae; genus Podarcis; species Podarcis muralis. The sequence goes on along the minus strand of NC_135664.1, from coordinate 4,766,998 downwards.
GTTGTGGTGTCCTGTAAGAGTAATTAGGCCAGGAATTAACTGGGAGGCTGAGGTTGAGACAGGAGAAGTAGAAGTTATAAAGAGACAGTCTACTTAGGTCTCATTCCAGTCAGGAGGGGAGAGATTCTTCTAGTAGGAGAAGACTCCCAAACCAGAGATCCCTTGGGTCTGTTACCTGAAAATACTTCAGGAGTAGGGCTGTCTAAGGGGGGTGTAACAGACTGAAAGTACCACCCTGTTAAGAACCAAAGTATTAAGAACCAAAGTATTAAGTGTGAAACAACTGAGAAAACCTTGAAGTGAAATAAAATTGTAAACTGAAGTATCCTAAGTTTTATCCACCCATGTCATAAACTTTCTTGTTAAATAAAACCGTTATTGTTAATTTGAACAAATCCCGCCTGAGACTCCTAATTATTAAGTTTTACCTCATGCAAGTCCCCCACAAGATAATCTGAGGTAGTCTGTGGGAATCTGTGGGACTGGTGTTCTGTGAGTTAGGTGCACACTCTTATTTTTTTTAAGTGAGAGGACGGGCCCAACAGCGCCAGGGGGAAAAGTGCTGTTGCGCCACCGCACCCCGCACCCCCCATTCCATAGGCGTGTCAAAAGAACCAAAGGTCCCTGGATCCAGAAGATCCAAGCTTCTCCTGATCTGCCCTAGTACACCCTCTTTCTGCCATTACTGCTGTCAGAGCACCCATGGCAGAGCAGCAAGGGTGATGGCGCTTTCTGCAACTGTTATAGGGAAGCTTCCTATGGTCCCTGGAATGCCACCCCCAAGACCCTAGGATTGCATTCTTAACTGTTTGCCGTCTATCACATATTGAAAGCCAATATTGCATCTTTCTGCTAGGGAAAACTATGTTCAAAAATAAAAAATGAGCATGAAAATCCATATGAATATTCATGCAAAACTTTTTTGGAGGGTATACATGGAATTATAGTGGGATGAATCAAACATAAGATTGGGAAACTGAGAAATGAAGAGAAACTGAAATCAACAGATGCCACCACCCCGACCTTGCATACAATGCCTTACAAGCTATTTCTCATATGTCTAACACTGCTAAAATCAGCACGTTAGCAAACCCATAATGAAAATATTTGACTAATCCTTTCCCATCCCTCCTACTATTTTTCCTTTGTTTTGTTGCTGTTGATTCTAATCTTCCATGTTATTGTTCTCTCCCCCCCCCCCCCCATCTGTTCTCCTTTCCCCTTCCAGTAAGACTAGTGTCTGGAGCAGAATGGTTGAGCCATAAATGTCAAAATGGAGGGACGCGGGTGGCGCTGTGGTCTAAACCACAGAGCCTAGGGCTTGCCGATCAGAAGGTCGGTGGTTCGAATCCCCACGACGGGATGAGCTCCCGTTGCTCGGTCCCTGCTCCTGCCAACCTAGCAGTAAGAAAGCACATCAAAGTGCAAGTAGATAAATAGGTACCGCCATAGGCGCCGACTCCATGGGGCTTGAGGGGGCCCGAGCCCCCTCAAAAATGAGTTTGGGGGGGCTCCGCCCCCCCAATAATCTCCGGCGCCCCTCCAGCAGAGCGCCATCGCCGCCCCTCCCCCAGCCCAAAATGCACAGGGAGGGGCGGGCTGCATGCCTCCTGCCCTCCCTCCCGAGCAAAAGCTCCACCCAATTTCCTTTGGAGCTGATTAATAGGCGCAGCACGCTCTCCCCTATTCGCTCACGAGGAGGCGGCGCCACTTTATTTGCATATTCATGAGCTTATTTATTATTCATGAGCTTTCCCGGGCCCCCCCAATATTTTTTATAAGTCCGCGTCCCTGGGTACCGCTCCAGCGGGAAGGTAAATGGCATTTCCGTGCGCTGCTCTGGATCGCCAGAAGCGACTTAGTCATGCTGCCCACATGGCCCGGAAGCTGTATGCCAGCTCCCTCAGACAGCAAAGTGAGATGAGCGCCGCAACCCCAGAGTCGTCCGCAACTGGACCTAACAGTCAGGGGTCCCTTTACCTTTAAATGTCAAAATACCTGCCCCCTTCCTACCCCGTCCCCAATGCAACACTTTTCCTGATCCTGGGGCTGCATTTTTCAGATGCATATAGTGAAAACCTATAGGTATCTACTCAGATGTAAGCCCCATTAAATTTAATGGGACTTGCTTCCAGGTAGTAATAATAATAATATCTGTCTCCTGAGAAATCTCTATGTGGGACAAGAAGCTACAGTTAGAACTGGATATGGAACAACTGATTGGTTCAAAATTGGGAAAGGAGTACGACAAGGCTGTATATAATCTCCCTGCTTATTTAACTTATATGCAGAACTCATCATGAGAAAGGCTGGGCTGGATGAATCCCAAACCAGAATTAAGATTGCCGGAAGAAATATCAACAACCTCAGATATGCAGATGACACAACCTTGATGGCAGAAAGTGAGGAGGAATTAAAGAACCTTTTATTGAGGGTGAAAGAGGAGAGCGCAAAATATAGTCTGAAACTCAACATCAAAAAAACGAAGATCATGGCCACTGGTCCCATCACCTCCTGGCAAATAGAAGGGGAAGAAATGGAGGCAGTGAGAGATTTTACTTTCTTGGGCTCCATGATCACTGCAGATGGTGACAGCAGCCACAAAATTAAAAGACGCCTGCTTCTTGGGAGAAAAGCAATGACAAACCAAGACAGCATCTTACAAAGTAGAGACATCACCTTGCCAACAAAGGTCTGTATAATAAAAGCTATGGTTTTCCCAGTAGTGATGTATGGAAGTGAGAGCTGGACGATAAAGAAGGCTGATCGCAGAAGAATTGATGCTTTTGAATTCTGGTGCTGGAGGAGACTCTTGAGAGTCCCATGGACTGCAAGAAGATCAAACCTCTCCATTCTTAAGGAAATCAACCCTGAGTGCTCACTGGAAGGACAGATCGTGAAGCTGAGGCTCCAATACTTTGGCCACCTCATGAGAAGAGAAGACTCCCTGGAAAAGACCCTGATGTTGGGAAAGATGGAGGGCACAAGGATAAGGGGAAGCTACCAGCATGAGTTTGACCAAACTGCGGGAGGCAGTGGAAGACAGAAGTGCCTGGCATGCTCTGGTCCATGGGGTCACAAAGAGTCGGACACGACTAAACGACTAAACAACAACAACAACAACAACAACAACAATAATTTATTTATACCCCGCCCATCTGGCTGAGTTTCCCCAGCCACTCTGGGTGGCTCCCAATCGAGTGTTAAAAACAATACAGCATTACATATTAAAAACTTCCCTAAACAGGGCTGCCTTCAGATGTCTTTTAAAAATAAGATAGCTGCATATTTCCTTGACATCTGAAGGGAGGGTGTTCCACAGGGCGGGCGCCACTATCAAGAAGGCCCTCTGCCTGGTTCCCTGTAACCTCACTTCTCGCAATGAGGGAACCGCCAGAAGGCCCTCGGAGCTGGACCTCAGTGTCTGGGATGAATGATGGGGGTGGAGACACTCCTTCAGGTATACAGGACTGAGGTAAAGAATTAAAAAAGAAATGCAGCCTGAGATTCTGTTGCAAAGGATGACTGAGGCAAAAGCTGAACCATTTGAAATGGGAAAGAAGCATCACAATGAAACAAAATCTGGAAACACTCATCTTAAAACCAAATAGTTCACAATAGGTTTAGGGGAAAGAGGAAGCTGCTATTTTCTTTAATGGTCTGTAAACGAAATGTTTGTAATTTGAAAATCCTGCACTAAGGTGTAAATTACAGAATGACAAAGCGGTCCCTTGAGATATGCAAAGGTCACCATCCTTTTTCATTAGGCGCTCCTATTCTATCAGGAGTTTTTAGGGATGACGTTCCGTCTGTACTTATTGGAGTAACTTCTTTATAAATACAAAGCAGCATTGCATCACTCGTACTGGGAGCCAAAATGTGTCTGGGACACAAAAGAGGTTTTCTTTAATGCTTAATTGTTTTACTGTCCCTCATGAAGAAAACCAATGACAGATTACTAAGTATCACTTTTTCAACAGGGAGTCCTTCGTAATCACCATGATCAAAACATACCATACACACCTTTGGAGAGAGAGAAATTTCTCTCTCTCTCTCTCTCTTTCTTTCTTTCTTGCTTGCTTGCTTGCTTTCTTGCTTTGTGTGTGTGTCTATGTATTTATTTATAATCTTTAGACTGAATTAGAGCTGGCAGTAGGTGCTGTGTATGAAACTAAACGTAATGGTATCTGAGGATTCTATTTCAACACTTGTATAAATCTTAAATCACTCTTAATTGAGTGTGCACATGATGCTGTATGGATCATATTTTATGACAGAATCTTTTTGATAAACCAATCCAGTTTACACTTGAAATGATATCAGTTTTCCTAGCAGGTAGCTGAGAGACAAAAATATTTTATAACCACAAGACATTGTGCTTTGTTTGTGGCAGTGAGGTATCTGATAGCAGGTTGCTTTTTTATTATGTTCAACACCGCACACACGCATGCACGAGCACACACACAACCCAATGTATGAATAAATGAATGCATGCAGTTTCATTATGCACACCTGGTGCAACACCCCCACCTGTGTACACTTTGGGACAGATCATCCAATTGACTTTTACGCTTGTAAAAATTGTGTGGGATCACTTGGTTGATTTCTTGAAAATCAGTTTTGGGATTCTGTGTGATTTCTACATGTATCTGAGGCAATCATATAATCCACCCTCATGTATATGCAGGTATGGGGAGCTGGGATGAGGGGGAGAAGCTTGTGCACTTCAAACATTGGACTGGTTAAGGGAGTAGATATTGTTAAGTTGTGGGCGAACATAGCAGATGACACAGCGATTTCTCCAGAGCAGCTCTTTATTTGTAAGCTGGACAGAACTGAACAGCAAACAGCTCAGCCGGCCTGCTTTTATAGGCAGCCGGCTGTCAACAATGTAGCAACAACAACCCAGGGTTTCCCGCCTAAAATAACTCACGTGGACCTGAGTGAAAACTACATACACAATACTCCTGGTGGCCAGGGTGAGAACTTCAATACATAACAGATATCATCAGAACCAACTCACTGGTTGGCTGAGATGTTGCCTGGTCTTCTCAGCCTAATGACAGAGGGCACAAAGCGATCAGCACAGTTTTGATTATGTGAGAAGGGGCAATTGTCAGTCTGGCTGGTGTTAAACCTTCCTCTCACAAACGAGAAGGCAATAGATTGATGGTGAGGGAAGAATCCCAGAAAGAAGGGAACCTATAGAGAGAAATCCCAGCGGAGGTGGGGGGGAGGGTGAGAGAGAGAAGGTGCAGAGCATGCAACAGAATGATATACATGAAGCTGAGGAAAGACAGAGATATGAGGGGAAAGACTAATGGGTTACAGGCAAGGAAGCAAAAACCAGGCCATTTTTTTCTTAGCTCAAATTGTTTGTTTCCATATGTTGCCATACTTTAGCAAACAGGCCGTTAAGGCAAAATGCAAGCATTATCCTGACAAGAAACAAAATATCTGTATACAATTTAGAAAAGAAGAAATTAAAAAAAAATTAAAGGCACAGGTCTGCTAAGGTTGAGCACTTTGAACTCTAACCAACTGTAACTGGAAAAAGTACGGATGTGTGTAATTCTCCAAGTGAAAGCAGTGAATTTTTTTTTTTAAGTCTAGTAAAGTAGATCGGTAGTTGGGTGTCAACTGAGGGTATTTGCTGAGCACCAACATGACAGTGATGGGGGATTGAGGATTGGAGTGATTGTTCTGTGATATTATGGCAGTGGACAAGACTGTGGTGTAATTGTTGATTTTGTGGGGAAAGTAATATTATTATTTGCTTTAATATTAAAGAAATGTGTTTAAAAGAAAAGAAGGAAAAGAAAAAGAAAACTTTAACTTTGGCAGAATCATAGAATCGTAGAGTTGGAATAGACCACAAGGGCCATCGAGTCCAACCCCCTGCCAAGCAGGAAACACCATCAGAGCACTCCTGACATATGGTTGTCAAGCCTCTGCTTAAAGACCTCCAAAGAAGGAGACTCCACCACACGCCTTGGCAGCAAATTCCACTGTCAAACAGCTCTTACTGTCAGGAAGTTCTTCCTAATGTTTAGGTGGAATCTTCTTTCTTGTAGTTTGGATCCATTGCTCCGTGTCCGCTTCTCTGGAGCAGCAGAAAACAACCTTTCTCCCTCCTCTATATGACATCCTTTTATATATTTGAACATGGCTATCATATCACCCCTTAACCTCCTCTTCTCCAGGCTAAACATGCCCAGCTCCCTTAGCCATTCCTCATAAGGCATCGTTTCCAGGCCTTTTACCATTTTGGTTGCCCTCCTCTGGACACGTTCCAGTTTGTCAGTGTCCTTCTTGAACTGTGGTGCCCAGAATTGGACACAGTACTCCAGGTGAGGTCTGATCAGAGCAGAATACAGTGGCACTATTACTTCCCTTGATCTAGATGCTATACTCCTATTGATGCAGCCCAGAATTGCATTGGCTTTTTTAGCTGCCACGTCACACTGTTGGCTCATGTCAAGTTTGTGGTCAACCAAGACTCCTAGATCCTTTTCACATGTACTGCTCTCAAGCCAGGTGTCCCCCATCTTGTATTTGTGCCTCTCATTTTTTTTTTGCCCAAGTGCAATACTTTACATTTCTCCCTGTTAAAGTTCATCTTGTTTGTTTTGGCCCAGTTCTCTAATCTGTCAAGGTCGTTTTGAAGTGTGATCCTGTCCTCTGGGGTGTTAGCCACCCCTCCCAGTTTGGTGTCATCTGCAAATTTGATCAGGATGCCCTTGAGTCCATCATCCAAGTCGTTGATAAAGATGTTGAATAAGACCGGGCCCAAGACAGAACCCTGTGGCACCCCACTAGTCACTCTTCTCCAGGATGAAGAGGAACCATTGATGAGCACCCTTTGGGTTCGGTCAGTCAGCCAGTTACAAATCCACTGAGTGGTAGCATAGAATCACACATCAAGTTTAAACAATGGGATGAAATAAATAGGTGCCACACAGGAACTTTGGTCCAGGCTGTCTAGTGACTGAGTCTGGCCGTGTTTGAACAATAATTCACTGTGAAAAGCGAGGGATTTAATCCATTCTTGAAGATGCACTGTGGTGCTGGGACAAAGGTAAGCCAGAGCATTCTCTCCTGCATTGGACAATATTAGGAAAATACATCAGTATTGAACTACACAAAGGTGCAAGGGGTGTGTCTGTGTGGAATACAAGTGATTATATCAATAGCTGCAAATGAAAAAGGCCATCAGCAGAAGATTAATTGCTCCACACCCTCTACCCCTAATTGTCCCAAATAGAAAAGAGAAGAGAGCCACTTCTGTTATTAGTGAAATGCCTGCTAAAGAGTGGGAAAGTTTGGATTCCGCAGCACAACCCAGCATGCCATTGTGAAACCAGGGATTTTCAAAGATGAAGCTAGGAAGAAAAGGGAGAGGAGATCAGAACAATGTCACTTCACTGTGTTTCGAGATACACTTTCCCCTGCTGCTGTTCCTACTGGGATTTAGCACTTGGAGTGCCTTTGCCCTGGAGAAAAGTCCATTACATTCCTGCCCCTCTCAACATTCTGATGGTGCCTCTCCTGCCTGTTCCAACGAGACAATTCAGGAAGAAGTAGGTGCTCCCTGTTCACTTCGGTGAACGTTGCACTGGTGCATACCTTTGTGTGCATGGTGCCCGGGGAGGTGCCCCAGTGAGCATGGTGCCCCAGCTCACTGCCATCTCTGCAGTAGGCTCTTCTGTGCTGCCCATGCTGTGAGCCGGAAAGGGGGTTCCGGTAAAAGGGGATACTTAGGCAAAGGTCAGCCCCTTGCCCCATCAGAGCCAATCGGGGACAGAGCCTGGCAGCAAAGGAAGAACTTTAACCTTGTGCTCTCCTCCTAGGCTAGAAGACTTCAGCACCCAGGTTGCTGGTGGGGCTGACAGATTGCCCCACACAGCGGTGGGCCTGTAAGCCTGGCAGCTCCATCTTGGTGCCCAGCTTGTGGACTGGGGGTGAGACATCAGTTAGTTAGCAGGTGGGCTGGCCAATAGCCATATCCTTGCCCTATGCCATGTCAGAATCTGCTATGCTATAGCCACACCTGGTCATATTCCTTTTGTAAACCACTTTGAGGTTTCCTTCACAATCAAGCAGGTATATACATTTTATGAAATAAAATGAATTAATAAATATTTAACCCATCTCATGCCCTGGTGTGTCCACCACTCTTGAATTAGTCTCTCATTTGTGTGCAGGGCAGAACACAGGGAGATAAATCAGTATCAACTCCTGTGAACAACCTGCAATTTAGTTTCTAACAGCTATAAAGAAACCCTTTGTTCTAGATCCATTAACATCTCTTCCGTTTATGCTTTGGAATCTCTGGAAGAGTACCAGAATATAAGATGTGACGAAGATTCTCTCTTAGTTTTCTTTACAGTGATCTAGTAGAATCATTTTTTTCAGTTTCACCTCTCTGACTACATTATGCTCTTCTGAAGAGATGCTAATATCTATGCGGTCAGAATAGTTATTGGGCTAAATCCTCCCCCTGCTGGTACATAGATGCAATTAGCTAATACCAGGCAGCATGGAAACAATGAAATGCCAAACACTCCAACTGTCCCTGTTTATCAGGGCAAGTGTCTCCATTTTCAAATATTGGAAGGTATGAAATGCAAAAGGAAAATGAACTTTCTAAAGTACACTTATTTGTCTTTCAGTCATAATTCCTTACTTTTAAGAAGAATGCTGGCAGAGAGTGGGAGTTGGCAGTAGGAATCTTCCTCAGGTGGAGCAGAGATGGCTATGACATGTGCCATAGGAACAAGATAAGGCCCATGATTTATAGCTCACCTTTCAAACCTAGTGGATTATGCAAGGCAGCTTGCATAAATATCTTCAACAACTTAACATCACTATATTTATTTAAAAGATAAAACTGTTTCATTAGGTTTTGTATCAAGCTTTATGTACTTCGTACCTTGCAAAATGAAAAGCAGCACTAATCAAGTTTATCCAGGTTTATCCATCAAAAGTCTTTCTTTGAAAGCATAATAACTGGCTTCTCCTAAAGTCAGAGAGAGGGGAAATGGCTGGGAGGAGCTCCATACCTCTACTGAGGACAAAGTGCTAAACCCAGCTGGGCAGCAGCAAAGCTTACCAGAGTGGTGAAGCCCCTACTGCATCCACAGCCCCAGTCCTCACTCTGGCCAGGAAAAGCAGGTGCTTTTGGTGTGGAAGCTCCATGCCTGACACAGCAAAGAGGCCCTGCTGCAGCTTGCGCATTGCTGGGCTGGCTTAGACTCCAGCAGATCCTTGGAAGCCCTGACTCTGTCCCCTCCCCACTTCCAAGATGGGGGTTTATACTAGCTGCTGGTGGTGATGGCTTCTGCACATCCATGCTTTCAAGGAGCCCAGCAGGGACCTCAGTCCCCCTGCCTGCGGAGCCAGGTGCAATCAGGCAAAACTGGGAAGAAGACCACTTCTTCTCATCCAAATTCCTGACAGTGTTTGGATTGCTTTGCTCTGTGAGTTCATAGGTCACCTGAGATTTGAACCATTGCTCCCTTCAATTCAAGGTCTTGGTTGAAAGACAGAGAAGCTAACATAGCAAAGAATATAGGAAGCTGCCTTATCCCAAGTTGGACCATTGGATTGTCTAGCTCAGTAGTGTCCACACGACTTGCAGTGACTCTCTCTCTTTTTTTTAAAAAAAATATTTTTTATTAATTTTCCAAGCATATAATAAAAACAAACAAACAAACAAAACAAACAAAACATACAAACATATAAACATGTATACTTTCGTAATCTTATCTTCCTACACCTTGCTTCCCGGACTTCCCCATACCTCCCCTTTTCTGCATCCTTGTTTTTGCCTTTCTTCAGCAACCCTCCAACTGATTAATTAATTCACTTTCATTCTAATTTCCTTAACTTATTGTTTACAGCTGCAATTCTCTATTTCTTAACACCTTAACATCTCATTACACTTCAATTTTACAACAATTTTTAAGGTAAATTTTAAATTTCTTCCAGTCTTCTTCTACTGTCTCTTTCCCCTGGTCACGGATTCTGCCGGTCATCTCTGCCAGTCCCATGTAGTCAATCACCTTCATTTGCCATTCTTCCAGTGGGTAGCTCTTGTGTCTTCCAATACTTTGCCAGAAGAATTCTTGCTGCTGTAGTAGCATACATAAAAAACGTCCTATCCTTCTTTGTCACCAATTGGCCAACCATGCCCAGGAGAAAAGCCTCAGGTTTTTTAGGGAAGGTCCATTTAAGAACCTTCTTAATTTCATTATAGATCATTTCCCAAAAGGCTTTAATCTTCGGGCAGGTCCACCAAAGGTGGTAAAAGGTACCTTCAGTCTCATTACATTTCCAGCATTTATTATTGGGCAAATGATAAATTTTTGCAAGCTTGACTGGGGTCAGACTTGCAGTGACTCTCTGGGGTTTCAGACAGGGATCTCTTCTAAGACCTACCTGGAGAATCCAGCGTTTGAACCTGGGACCTTCCACATGCCAAGCCAGGGCTCTACCACAGAGCCACAGCCCTTCCCCACAGCTTCCTTTTCACACTTGTGGAAGGTGACTATGGCAAAGGAGTCACTTATGGCTTTAACTTCCAATGGTGTTTACCCAGCAGCGCTTCTCAGATGCTTTGGCCATAGCCACTTCATTGATGCATATCCATCATCACCACAAATTGCAAAGTGGAATTTGACACAACCATGTAGATACATTTTACCCCATATTGAACATCAAAAAAGGAGCAGGGGTGGGGGGACGAAGGTGTGAAAGGGCCTTGGTTTCCCTCACCCCCTTCTCCACATTGTCCTTCTGGTTCTTTTGCCCATGTTCCCCTCCACAGCCGGTTATGCCTCTACAGTCGTGTGCGAACATTACCACCCTATGGCTCCCTGGTAAAAATGAGAAAGAACAGGAAAACATTCCCAAAGTGTCAGATAGCTGAGGAGAAATAGTGAGAAGGTGCAAAATGCGTAACAGGATTATAGCTCATAATGTGGAAATGCTACACATTCCAGCATGCTCATTAAACAACCTGCCTCAGAAAGTGGGTGGAAATTATCTTTCTGGGTCAACTCTCCAGTAGCAAGCTGTTGAAGCGGAGAGAGAGAGAGAGCACAGCCTGTGTGAGAATCACAATAATACAGTATCTATTTATTGTTCATTTTTACAGGGAGAAAGACTTGCCTTGACTTGGAGAGCCCATTTGTTAACCACAGGAAGTGGTGGTTTTGTTGTGCAGGTTTGATGTACGAAAACATGTGTGTTAGCGACATGGGGTTGAGGCAGGGAGAAGAGCGAGTTAACAAATTAGCTTTTAGCTATTAAAGCACAACTTGGTATTTCAGTACCTGTAATGATCCACAAGGGATGGAAGGAATAATAAGTACTGAGGCAGTGTTGACATAAATAAACAGAAAACATTAAAATGAATGGACTGTATTAAGAGACCTCAACATTTACATGATCTTCCAAGGAAGATGATCTCCCATTAACCCAATTCACTAGCCACAGTTCAGCATTTCAGGCAAATCCATCTATTAAACAGAAGGCTTCCGCATATGGCAGGAGTAGCCAACACAGAGACCTCTAGATGCCAATGAACTACAACTCCCATCAACCCTGTCATGCAAGCTGTGACTGATGGAGGCTGGGGCCCAAAAGCTCTGGAGGTTGCCACATTTGACTACCCCGATGAATGGTAAGGCTGTGCATTGGCTGTGTGTATCCTGAATAATGAAGAAAATTCTGTAGCTATAGAGCAGGCTTTCACATTCTAGAATCGGACTGTTAGCAAGGTGTGTTGAGACAGACCAGGGAGTCCTCAGTCTTCAGAGTAACTCTGTTGCCTTCTTCCCCCTCCCCCCCCAAAGTTAAACACCCAACCTGCCCCCCTTTTCTGAGAAATGAACCTAAGATGACTGAGTTCAAGGGGGATAGGCTGTAGAGTGGATAGATGGGGGATGATGATGATAATTTATACCTGCCCATCTGGCTGGGTTTCCCGAGCCACTATGGGCAGCTCCCAACAGAATTAAAAGCACAATAGAACACCAAACATTAAAAACTTCCCTAAACAGGGCTGCCTTCAGATGTCTTCTAAAAGTCAGATAGTTGTTTTTCCCCCTGACATCTGATGGGAGAGCATTCCACAGGGCGGGTGCCACTACCGAGAAGGCCCTCTGCCTGGTTCCCTATAACCTCATTTCTCACAGGGAGGGAACCGCCAGAAGGCCCTCGGAGCTGGACCTCAGTTTCCAGGCTGAACGATGGGGGGTGGAGATGCTCCTTCAGGTATACTGGACCGAGGCCATTTAGGGCTTTCAAGGTCAGCAACAACACTTTGAACTGTGCTCGGAAATGTACTGGGAGCCAATGCAGGTCTTTCAGGACTGGTGTTATATGGTCTCCACAGCCACTCCCAGTCACCAGTCTAGCTGCCGCATTCTGGATTAGTTGTAGTTTCTGGGTCACCTTCAAAGGTAGTCCCACATAGAGCACATTGCAGTAGCTCAAGATTTGAATACAGGGCCTGCAACGCCATAAGTACCTGCTGCTGTCAGATCCAGCGAAGGGCACTACCATATCACCAACATTAAAATAAGATCCAGCTGCCATTCTGGTCAGCTTCTGCACCATGATTGGGGCTCCTTTTTGTCCTTCACCACACATGGAGCCACAACCCAAAGTTGTTGTGACCTTCAGTGAGAAAGAAGCTATGTACATTACCATATGTTCCTTGTAGGAAAGGCACAAAGACAAACAATTCTACATTATGACATGCTTCATGCCACCTGTTCAATACATTAGGCATACAAATTCATTAAAAACATTTCCAGCCCATGCAAACTTTTGCCTTCTATGGATTTTCCAGCTGATGAGTTCTTGAGGGCGGGGGAAACAAATGGAAATGCTCATCTAAGTTTAACAGTCTTGGGATGTTTAGCAATTGCTGGCAAAGTGATTTCCAAAATTGAAGGATTGCTATGTATGTACAACACCCCTTCAGCTTATGCTTTCCAACCATGCGGCTACAAGCTCAATTACAACTACAGTAGTAAAACACTGAGGAGGAAAACAGTGTCAATTAGCTAAGGCGTGTAACCACCAGGTCATGCATAATGTCGTTTTTTGGATGCATCAGGGGAGAACAAAACCATGCAAGTGCACCCACTTGTGGTGAATCTCATTAAACCGAAAGATGGCTGGAATGAAGTTGCCATTGCCTAGGAAGTCCAGCATATTTATTAATTCCTCCCCCTGCGCATAAGCGATGCTGACATCTCATGACCCTGTAATGACTTAAGTGAGTCTTGCGTTTCTATCACTTTTTAATTCTTATCCAGGAATGCTTCTGATATTGCTTTTGGGCTGTTACAAAGCATTTGCCATTTGTGGCTTGGTGGATTAATTTGTCTTTGTGCTTCCTTTGTTGTGGCTCTCCTTTCTCATTCTGAGATATATCCTGCATTTGGGAAAGTTAGGATCCTTGCCCAGAAGCATATGAACAGGAGTAATACCTTCCCGAAACAACCTAGGGACCAGAGGTGGATTTAGGGTAGTGTGACTGGCTCCTTGGTGCCGAGCTGAGGGAGGAGAGGGCAGTGGTGAGCAGCCTGCACTGACCGGACCCTCCCCCAGAAAATCCCTTTTATTTGGGACATTTTGGATTGCTGAGCAGCAGATGGCACAGAGCATGCGCCCCAATTTGCTTGCACCAATGAGCTTGTTCTGCCATCATTGGAGGAGGAGGCTGCCAGATTTTGTCCTTGCACATATTACCTACCATATTTTCCGCTCTATAAGACACACCAGACCACAAGACGCACCTAGTTTTTGGAGGAGGAAAACAAGAAAAAAAAATATTCTGAATCTCAGAAGCCAGAACAGCAAGAGGGATCGCTGTGCAGTGAAAGCATAAGACGCACACACATTTCCCCTTACTTTTTAGGAGGGGAAAAGTGAGTCTTATAGAGCAAAAAATACGGTCTGCCCCTGTAGGCACCATCTAGTCCAGCATTCTACTGGGTTGCCAGCTACCTCTGAGCTAGGACAAGCAAGGCATGAAGATGGTGAGAAGGAAGCTGGTTTGTACGAAAAAGACCATTGAACCACACAGCCTACACTAGGAGGAGCCAAAATGGTGCTCTCCAGATGAGACTGGATGTCAGCTCCCACCAGCACCAGCTAGCATGGCCAAAGGGCAGGGATGTTGGGAGTTGTGGCCTGACACATCAGAGAGCACATCAGAGAGCAACCATGTTGGTGACCCCTGGTCTCTGCTGACTGACAACAGCTGTCTGAGGTTCCAGAAAGGGATGTCTCTCAATGCTACCTAGAGATTAATTGGTTTTATTACAATAGTTGCAGGCCACCTCTTAGGGCTTTCCCTCCCAAGGCGGAATCCAACGTATAAATTCACAATATAAAAATCAACAACAAATCTAAAAGTATAAACCACCGTAAGGATACAATTCATGGACAAGAATCAACAACGGCACTGATCACAGTCAACCCAGTAAGAACATTAAAACCAAATAAATAATTATAAACTACCTCAGCACTGCATTTACACAGCCACCCAATAAAATCCTGATTTAAGAAGAGGCCCTTGTAAACAAATGGGTCTTTAGGGTCCATTTAAAGGCCTGCAATGATGGGGTCAGGCATATTTCAAAGAAAATCACCCCTGCTCATAAGTTGTGATTTGACAAGGGAGGTAGGGAAGCCGTTGTTGGCACCAGGAAGTGCTGCTGCTGCTTTACTGCACAAACACACACACAATTTAAATGACAAAGAAATCATAAATGTTAAATGTATATACAGGCATTCAGTATATTAGCTACTTTGCCTATATACATAAACTTTGCAGTATGATAGTGCTGAAATATTAAGATTAATTAGTTAATTAATACCCTCCTGGTAGCTCTTCCTTTTCACCATTCTTCTTGCTCCTTGAAGCTTTTCTTTAGTGCTGGGGTTGGGAATTCACTGGACTACAGCTTCCATCATCCTGAACATTGGCTATGCAGACTGGGGCTGATGGGAGTTGGAGTCAAACAATACTTGCATTGGAGCTGGGTAAATATATTGCAGTGCTGTGCAAAGAGAAATAGTCTGGTGCAGTGGTGGCCAGACTCAGCCCTCCAGATGTTTTGGGACTACAATTCCCATCATCCCTAACCACTGGTTCTGTTAGCTAGGGATGGTGGGAGTTGTAGTCTCAAAACATCTGGAGTTTGGCCACCACTGGTCTGGTGAGACTGCTGGTTGAAAGGATAAAGAAAACTTAAGATTTATTATTCATGGCAAACAAAGCCATTCTGAATAGAGGTTTTGCAAGATGGAGTCAAGAAGTTGACAACACCACATGCTAACTCATACTGACTCTGGCTGAGGTTGGAGAAGCAGCAGGAAGGAAGTAAAGCCTGAAATGGCATGATTGACTTTACCACCAAGCAGTTACTTATCAGTGAGGATGAAGAACAGGTTGCTTTTCTGTCTGTAGCCCCCTACTGGTTCAGGTAAAGGTAAAGGGACCCCTGACCATTAGGTCCAGTCGTGACCGACTCTGGGGTTGCAGCGCTCATCTCGCTTTATTGGCTGAGGAAGCTGGCGTACAGCTTCCGGGTCATGTGGCCAGCATGACTAAGCTGCTTCTGGCGAACCAGAGCAGCGCACAGAAACGCCGTTTACCTTCCCGCTGGAGCAGTACCGATTTATCTACTTGCACTTTGACATGCTTTCGAACTGTTAGGTTGGCAGGAGCTGGGACCGAGCAACGGGAGCTCACCCCATTGCGGGGATTCGAACCGCCAACCTTCTGATCGGCAAGTCCTAGGCTCTGTGGTTTAACCCACAGCGCCACCCGCGTCTCACTGGTTCTGGTAGCTTATTGCAAACATTGTTGCTGTACTCCCAACTATCTGGAGGGCCACAGGTTCCCCACCCCAGCTTTAGTCCTTTGCTTCCCGCATGACCTGCCTAAGATTACAAGCTGAGGGCATTCACTCAAAATGCATGCCTTCCTTGAATTTTTGTCCAATCAGATCTAGTTTCTCAGAGCTGCAGGTAGCTAGTATTGAATTGTGGGGAGGGGGGATCTACAAGGTGGTTTGGACAATCCATTTCGGATGAATCGAGCTGTGTCAACTAATTTGAATGTTCTTGATGAGAAACATGCAAGCTGGCAGTTTAAAAAGATTCTGGCAGGCCATTTCAAAGGTCTTTGGGCGAGCGAAAAACCCTTTTCGTGCAGCAGTAACAGGAATCTATCATCTTGGAACTGTGTAAGGTATTTCCCCTGAGGAAAGGAGTCTAAATTATCTCCAGAGAGGGAGGGTTTCACTTTCAAAAATTATAGCCAAATGGGAAAGTTGACCAAGTTCAAGTAAAACATGGGAGAGGGGCTTGTCTCATCATGTTATCTTGCTTTGTAAAGGTAATGAAAGTTTGCTTGAAATATTTGGCATGCCTAATAGTTAACATGAATCAGAAAGACTGTCAGTTTTTGCTCTTTAAAAACAACAACCCTGCTTTGAAGAACAAGTTTCAAGCATTGGATTCCACCTTACAGGGTTCTCATCATCGGTTTGTGGTGTCACCAAAATCATTTTAAAAGTTTTCACTTTGAAAGCACAGGTGCCATTACTCTAACAAAATGGCTGTTAACCAAGGAACGGATGGACCCACCTGTTTCTGTTCCATATCAGTTGTGCATGCATTCAAATACGACCTGTTCCATCCCATTTTGTAGATTTACAAGAGCAGTACACACATGGGTTTTTCTAGTGTACAAAATAAGTGTTAACGGGTTGGGGTGTATGGGGTGTTAGGGGAGAAGTAGTACCTCTGGTTCGGGGCATGTTCTGGGGTAGTTTGTCCTTTGTTATCCCATCCTGCACTCAATTCTCACCTGTGACTCCTAGAAGCTGGGTGAATCTGTTAATTTCAGCTTCTTTCAATTTCACATTTTGCCAATCCTGTTTCCTGATCATCTTTTGGGTCCTAAAGCATACCCAATCCATCTCTGGCTTTTCCCTCCTCCTGAGTACTAAAATCCTCTAGCTATCAAGTCAACACATTTCTTTGGCTCTGGACGTCGTGCCAGGCTTAGCCCCACCTCCAGAGGAGAGTCTGGTGGATTGTCTATGTGGGGTAATCAGAGGTGCCATGCAAGGCGTGTTTGGGGCTGGATACTTTGTGCTGTTTGACTATGACAGAGGGTCCACAGTGGCAATGGAGATCTCTGTGGAGTCCTACACTTCTTCCTCAGATGAGGTTCCCCTGGAGTTATGGTTGGGTTTGACTCTTGCATAGACTGAGGAGCAAAGTCCAGAGTCAGAAGTTTTGTAAGACCAAACAGAATCCTCTTGGCCCTTTATGTCCCCTGATGCCTACTGAACTGGTAGCTGCCGTACCACCTGCAGAGGTGGCACTGAAGCATCACAGAGAGAAGGCCAGATGTTCTTCCTTCCCACAAACTGTTCAATAAGCATCCCTCAGCCAGGCTCCCCAGCTGAAGACCTTCTGCTACCCAAAAAGGGGCTTAACATATCTTTCCATTTTTCATCATTTGTATTTTAATTATCAGGATTTGCTGAACATATAAGCGTGACTTTCTAATCAGCTATGTCTCCCCACTTTGCCTCTATTTGTCATACATAGGTACTTCATTTTGCTACTCACTGAGCTCATTTCTTAGCCCCTACTTGTATACTAAGGCTTAACTTGAACTTTAGAACCTTAGGAGTATTTATTAGCTTTAAGAAGCCATATGTTTTATAACCCTTCTTGTTAGGTCATACTTTCCCCCCTTAGTACAGATTCTGAGCTGGCCCTCAGATTTAAGATTCCTTACAGCTATCAGATTGCACCCAGAGTGGAAAAAGCCATGCAATTATTGGGTGTTACTCATTAATGGGAATTCAAATGGCGACTGTTAACAGTCCATAACACCAGGAAGTAGGGTGTGTGTTTTTCCATGAGTCATAAAAAGAAAGAGTCTCAGTTACCACACGACTTTCCTTTCACTTCCAGTGTGACAGTTTATGTCTGGGTCAGTTTATTATTGCAAGGAGAATCTGCATACTAGCTGCAAAGTGCTTGACCAAGAGGATTTAGAAAAGGGGGAAAAATAAACACTTGCAATTAAAAGATTCAGACCCATTAAAGAAGTCATACTACATTATGCATTTAAACAAACAAGCAAAAAAGGTTTAAAAGCACTTCAGGGCAAGATTGTGTCCAGTGAAGGCTCTTAGTTCCATTTAAAATGACAGAACACACATGGATTAGTCCAGCGTATAAAATCAGTGTTAATGGGTTGACTACAGGGAACTTGTTCTTTAGCTATTTTAGCCTCCTAAAATGAATGACTTGTTGGATGTCCTTGTCCTCGCCCCCCGCCCCCAATGAATGAAAGCACCATTATAGGCTTCTCAAACGGTTTTCATCAAAAAGCATCACAAAGTGTGGCACATGTATGGAGCTCATTATTCCTACAGCATATTTACCAGATGCTTCACAAACTTTATCTAGGGATGCATGAATCTGTAGATTTTGGCTTCTCTCAGTTTCTCATTTGGTCCATTCTTCGGTTCTCCAAATTTTCACAGGTTGTTCATTTTAACTATATTTAAAATGATTCATGAAAAGTCATCAACCTTTTATGCATATTTTTGTATTTGCTTTTGCCTAATATACACATTATCTGCAAATCAGTTTTCCTAATATAGTGCAGTTTTGTATGTTATGTATTTTTGTGTGTGCGTAACCCCCCCCCCCCCCATCTTTGCATTTTTGTATACCTTACTTGGCTGGAGAACTGCATTGCAAAGTCCAGAGAACTGTGGGTTTTGAGAGATGGCTGTGTTTTGGTTTGTGAAAGTGCAAACTTGGCAGGCTTGTCTTTAAAGGCAAACAAATTTCTCCCCCACACCTCTCCTCACCTCACAAGCAATCATGTGAAATAGGTAGCTGAAATTTCCATTTTAAAGACTGGACTTGCTCACATCATTTGATCATGGTGACTGGCAAGCATGGGCCAGCCATCACATAGGCATAACATACCAGAGATAAAACTTTCACATGAAGTATGCCAGTTTTTTCACTTCTGACCCGCCCCCCTAAAAAAAAACCTGCTTTGAGAAACAAGCTGCAACCATTAGAATCCACCATATAGGGAATTTGGTGCCACCAAAATGATTTTAAAGCAGTGGCAAAACAAAGGGGATTTAGCTGGAAATTTTGCCCCCGATGCAGCACCCAGTGGGTGCCATTGAAACTCTGAGCTTCCCAGCCAACCTGGGATGAGCCTGGACTGCCCAGCCATGCTGCTCCACAGCTCCAAAGCAATTTGCTTTGGGCTTTCTCAGCTCCCTCATGTGCCTGCTTGGCTGCAGGCAGCTCCCTCTGTCCCTCCAGGGCTCCTTAGCTGGGGCAGCTATTTCTCTCCCTGCACCCCAGAATTGGCACTACTTCAGACTAGTGACATGAATGTGCTAGCCCACTTTCATGGTGGATTAGACCAGGGTAGGCAACCTAAGACCCGGGGTTGCCTTCTAAATCTGGCCCACGGACGGTCTGGGAATCTGCATGTTTTTACATGAGTAGAATGTGCCCTTTTATTTAAAATGCATCTCTGGGTTATTTGTGGGGCATAGGAATTCGTTCATTCTCTCCCCCCCCCCCTCAAAAAAATATATAGTCCGGCCCACCACATGGTCTGAGGGGCGGTGGAAAAGGTTGCTGACCCCTGGATTAGACTATTGATCACTGCTACAGTTGGTTTCATATTATCAGGAAAGGACTTAGAGATATGCTTAAATGGACTAGTGAATTGAGATCCTTTGGAGGGGAAGTCCTGATTTAACTGCTGCATAAATGAGGAAAGAGCAGAATACGATCTCCAAGAATCCACAGAGTTAGCCACAATATGTATTCTGTTTAGGAAAACCCGTAAATGGGCCCTGGTAAATCCCTTCCAAAGTATAACCAAACTCTTCTGAGTGCAATGGAGAGTGGGAAAATGTGTGGGACTTTTTCAGCTCTGCCAGAGAAACATTTAGAACCGCTTTAGAGTGTATTTACAAGCTGAGGTCAATAGCAAAACTTCCCCACTCTGAAGTATACAGACAGCATCATCTGGGCTGAGTTTATGTGTCCAGACAAGTGATGACAGATTGTTACAATTAAACACAAATGGTAGTTAGATGGAGGAGAAAGAAGAGAAAATAGTTGGCCAAATTCTGTAGAAGCAAGTAACTCCGGACGTGGGTGGTGGGTGTTGACACAATCACCCCTTGCTAAGATTCAGCTCTGCTTTCTATTGGTTTCGCTTTTCATATCCACATTCTTTCATATCCACCTCTTTGATTTGTAAGTGCTGAGGGCTGCATTTGTTGTTGTTGTTTAGTCGTTTAGTCGTGTCCGACTCTTTGTGACCCCCTGGACCAGAGCACGCCAGGCACTCCTGTCTTCCACTGCCTCCCGCAGTTTGGTCAAACTCATGCTGGTAACCTCGAAAACACTATCCAACCATCTCGTCCTCTGTCGCCCCCTTCTCCTTGTGCCCTCCATCTTTCCCAGCATCAGTGTCTTCTCCAGGGAGTCTTCTCTTCTCATGAGGTGGCCAAAGTACTGGAGCCTCAGCTTCACGATCTGTCCTTCCAGTGAGCACTCAGGTCTGATTTCCTTAAGAATGGAGAGGTTTGATCTTCTTGCAGTCCATGGGACTCTCCAGAGTCTCCTCCAGCACCATAATTCAAAAGCATCAATTCTTCGGCGATCAGCCTTCTTTATGGTCCAGCTCTCACTTCCATACATCACTGCTGGGAAAACCATGGCTGCATTTACTTCTCAGCAACCTTCTAGGGAACACAAACCAATAATGGGCAGGACCAGATGGGAACATGGGTAAAGCAGCACATGTGAATTCTACCTTTGCGCAGTAGACTAGATTCAACACTCTCTCGGTCCTCCATCCAGGGAAGCAAGCAGCATTCGCAGAATTCAGGGACACTTTCCAACCAGGCAAAACCACTCAAAGAGAAGGCAACTGGAAAGGGGATGCAACCCAGGGGACTCTCAGGTGCCACCGAGAGAGGTTCCCCACATCTTTAAAACACACACACACACACACACCAAAAGAATGCAAATCAGTCATCAATCCAGGACTATACACTGCACCAATTTCCTAATATTGTAAGCCAGGGGTTGGCAACCTAAGGCCCATAGGCCACAAGCGACCCACGGGGGTCGTTTAACCGGCCCCTGAACTGCCCCCGAACCGAGCCGCCCACTTGGCAAGTCCCCGTGCGCTGCGCTAAACCAGCACAGCAGGGGGCGGGGACTCGCTTCCATGGTGCCAGAAATCGCATCTGCACAGACAACGGGAATCCAGCCCATGGAGGGATCTCTGCTGGAGTGACCCAGGCCAGACGAGGTAAACCTTGCTGACCCCTGTCGTAAGCTGCTGATCATATCAGAAAGACTGTGAATTTGAGGAAGTCTAGAAAGATGAAAGGCAGGAAAAGAAGATTTATCTTTTTCCAAGGGACTGATCAAAGAGAGAAGATGGTGTTTAAGACCTCACTACTGTGGAATGAAAACTTACAGCTAGAAACAGAATGAAATGTTGTTAAAACTGATGCTCAATCCACTGGGATTCAAATCAGAGGAAATCAATTGCTTTTTGTCAACTGCTATTCTCTTAACTATTGATTTCAGTGCAGTTTTCCCATGTACCACACAATTGAGTGTGATTTCACTGTTCAAATTAAATGACTTTAAGTGCACCTAAGGGTTGGGACTTAAATGCTTTTGCATACTAAATCACTTTTAAAACTACCAGAACCAGAACCAGAAGCCACAGAAATATTAGCATGCACTGCATAAATATTACACCTTTGTATACTGTGCAGGTATGAATGTACCTGCTTTTCAGCAGAAACTCCATTATAAACCAAGGGCTATGTTCACAATTGACCAACCTTCTTCTGCCCCATGCTCTCATATGCACATGCAAATGCACAGAAAGAAGCAGGCAGACCCTTCTCTCTGGTTGGATCATTACCCTCTCTCACCCCTGCCTACTCTATTTATTTGTTTTGCTGCCACTGGAAGAATCAATAGGGTCTTGCAGTGGGTGGTGGTGGTTTCAGGGGTATAATAATAATAATAATAATAATAATAATAATAATAATAATAAATTTTATTTATATCCCGCCAGGTTCAGAGCAGCTAATGACAGTAAAAGTAGCACAGTTTACATAAAATCACAGTCAATTAATTGAAATACATTCTAAAATCAATTCAGAGTCAAATTAATGGCAACCATTGGGCTAGAGTTCTATGAGGATTACAGAAGGTGGGGGTCAGACTGTGCCTTGGCCAAAGACCTGGTGGAACACCTCTGTCTTGCAGGCCCTGCAGAAAGATGTCAAGTCCCGCAGGGCCCTAGTCTCTTGTGACAGAAAGTTCCACCAGATCGGGGCCATGGCCGAAAAAGCCCTGGCTCTAGTTGAGGCCAGCCTAACTTCCCTGTGGCCCAGGATCTCCAAGATGTTTTTATTTGAAGACCGTAAGGTTCTCCGTGGGGCATACCAGGAGAGGCGGTCCCGTAGGTACGAGGGTCCTAGGACGCATAGGGCTTTAAAGGTTAAAACCAGCACCTTAAACCTGATCCTGTACTCCACCGGGAGCAAGTGCAGCTGGTATAGCACCGGGTGAATGTGATATATAAAGCCACTCTTGTTGCAAACAGTCATTCCACTTTTTCCACTGCATTGTTTCTCATATAATTAGCACACCATTGCTTTACCTCTCATCTGGCTGGCTCAGATGAACTTCATAGCTAAATCCAGACCACATTGGTATGGAGCTAGGCTAGAGGGAAAGTGCCTGAAGCAGTAGATTATGGGGAGGGGAGGTGTGGGATTATTCAGATCAGCTCACTTGTGCGCTCCTTTTGATATTAAAACCAATCCCCGCTTTATATCTGAACTAGACAAATTGTGTCTAGTTTTACCCTTAGCTATACTTTCAAAATTGGCCATGCTGGGAAATGATCTCAGTTATTCAAGGGCCCACTTGGACAGAGTGCTGATGACAGAGCTCATTTCCTCCACCAGCAGCTGCCAGTTGACTTAATCTAAACATTCTGACCTGGAAACACTGTGGGCAGCAAACCATAGAGACAGCAAGCGCAGATCTCACACAAATCATGATCAAAGTGGAGGACTCCCTAATTTCTAGTTCTTGTTTATGCTACATGGTGAATGCAACATGCAAGATCTCACGCTTCCTTGCCTGAAAATGCAATAGTGGTAGAAGAGCAGTAACCCATCTTAAAGCTGACAAGATCTTTTCCCACAGAGGATCATAGGGGTTAAAATGCAACACACATGACTTTGTAGTGGGAAATGATGCTGGCCTTTCTACTGCGAAGAACATGACCTTTAAAGGTCTTTCAACATATTTGAAATAAAGAAATAATACTACAAAGCAATATAATGGCTTTTAAATAAACAATAAAATAAACTGTAATCCATTTTAATTTACACAAATTTTAATATAAATTAAATAATATGCAATGGGTAACATTCAGCTAATAGACACATTGAAATGAATAGATATGACTTAGCTGCATTGATTTCAGTATATGAAATCAGTTGAATACCGCCCTAAAATTCCCTTGCCACGTCACTAAATATGGAAATCATATTCAGCAAAGGCTTCTGAGATTTCCCTAATTGCCCTCCCTCTTTCAAGGATATGCTTCCAGCCATAAGAAATAGAAGCATGTTGAGTTCAAAACTGTGTCCCTGAGCAGCTAAGTTCTGCACCTCCTGTGACTCCATCTGCGCTTTTATAAACTCATGGTATACTGTACACATTGTGCTGCCTAAAGATGCAATACAATAAAGTAGCCTCCATATGATTCCTTGTGGAAGATAGCTCCTGGAATAGCATTCATGCTGGCTTGCAATAGCTCCACAACAGGACAACTCCAAAGAAATAAGGCCTTCTGTTTAGGCCCTTTTCCAAGGAAACTTTTTTTTACACTTCTATTCATATAAAGCGGCCATTCCACACATTTTTTCCCTTTCCCAATCCTTCCCAGGCCCTCTTCCAAATGATTTCTTCCACCCGACCCTTCCCACTTCTGTAATCAATGCAAAAAAGGTTTCTTTGACTCAACGGGCTTAATCAATTCCTGAAATGAATTTCAAATAGGCAGGAAGGATCATAGTTCAGCAATGCATTATGAACACTGAGCATTGTAGTCTGGCACTGTCTCCCTCGCTTCTCCACTTGAAGGGCCCAGTGGCAAGCTAACCATCTATTTATAAAGAAGAATGCTTTGATATATTTGAACAGCTCAAGTTTTAACACAGTTTTGGCCCATATTCCCCATTAATATGAAATATACTTAGAAAATCTATCCTGACATTTTTATGAATGGAGCCCTTTGTTGAGTTTCAGCTCTGAGACATTATTTATGGGTTTTGCTTAACGTTTCTGCGAAGCTGACTGAGCCAGGTATCATTTATTTATTTATTTATTTTTTTAAAAAGCATTCCTTGTGACCAGCAAGATTCCTGGAATGTGACAGTTTATAAATTACTTTCAGCTTTGTAGAACAAATGACATCTTAATTGGAAACAACACTTTTTATCCCAATATATTGTGACGGAATCCTATACATGTCTACTCATAAGTAATTGGATCTAAGTGCTTTAGGATTTAGGATTACAGCCTCACTCTCTCTCTAAGTTTTCTGCTTAAATGTTAGACAATGGAAAATGGCCACGTTGTGCCATTGAAAATACTAGATTATTCCCCTAACCCCAAGAAAGAGATACACTGCCCCAAGAGACGTTTAACAGCAGTGATCAGAAGATTTCATCTGTTTCTCTTTAACCCCACTACATATCTGAAGTCATAACCAAACTGAAAGGGATATGAAATAGGAAGAAATCTAAGTCTCACACTCCATGCATATTGCTATGATCAGGAGACCTATTGTTCTATTGTTTTTCAATTCTCCCTCCCATTGTGTGTGTGATTTTAATTTAAAGGCTTCACTAAAAGGGCATTGGGGTCAGCTAGATTCCCCCCCCCCCATAAAAGTGAATTGAGGGGGGGCAGCGACAATGAACCCTGGGCATTCAACTGTAATTTAATTCCACAACAAGTACTTTCTGTGAGTGAAGGAAGTCATAAAACGGATGTGTTAATGATTGTTGTTGTAATTTTTAAAAATGCCTTGAGGTATTTTTCTAGGGGGGAAATTGTGGGTAAATATCAAGGTATATAAGACCCCCTAGGAATGAACATTAATAATGCTGATTCCAGTAGGGAGCCCTTCAAAGATGGGAGAGACAAAACTCATAAACTGGTGAGAGAATTCTCTTAGGCTGCATCCGAACTTTTTGGATATTTAATGCAAAGTGGAAATGGTAGCATTGTGGGCTCTTTCCTGGTCTTGGACCCCTAGCAAACGCCATTCCTTTCTACCTTCTGACTGTCATGATTACATATCCCAGATACCATTTCTGTATAGTTGTAACCTGTGCTACAAAAATATACCATTATAAAACTTCTTATTTAAAAATGAAAGATTAAATGGAGCTTTTGTCAAGTACACCTCATCAAAAGTACATTTCTTAAAACTTTAATTAAGGTCAGATTGGTTAAATTTGATTACAGTCAGATTGGCAAAATGCCTTTTTAAAAGCAAGTTTAGAAGGCTTAAGATCTTGCATGTCATTAAATTTTGTTGTCAAGACAGTAGCCACCCAATGGTCCTGTCCTAATCTTGAAAAGTAGTCCACAGGGCAGCACCATGGAGAGTTCCAAGTGAGCAGTTCACTCCCATTAATCCTAAAACGGAATTGAAGCATTGTATGCCTCCAGGGCCAGATCTCCCTTTTCAGGCTTAGCCCTTCCTCAAGGGATGGAAATCTAAAGGGACAGGACTCTGCCTTGGAGTCTATAACCCTTTGAACTCTTGGACAAGTCTCTCAAACACTTGTTGCCTGTGCTGACAAATGGAAAGTGCAGGCTCTGAGGGCATGGACTTCTGAGGGTTCCAGTTCAAGAGTTCCTGGGTCAAGGGTTCACACCTGGTCAAGGTGCTGGGGTCTGGGTTGGTTTTCAGAAACTCTGGCTCTTGTGAGGCTGGTCTCTCTGCCCATCTGAGACAAATCCCAAATTTTTGCTCAAGGTGGTGACACAAATAAAGGAAAATGTGGAATTCATACACATGGATTTCTCTACACTTTTCTGAATCTAGCCCATTGTTCTCACCAACTGAGCATATGATATGTGCTATTGCTGATGTTCCCACTGGTGTTATGGATGTTCAACTCAGACTGCTGGGTTGGGATGCAGAAAGTGAGTGCAAGGCACCCATCTGAACACTCAGTTTGTGTTGCAGCTAGGGATAATGACGATGTCAGCTTCAGTTCTCTTGGTTTCTAATTTTCCAGTCTTAAGTTCTGTTCTCCACAATTTAACTTCAGTTTGCAATTTTTTTAAAAAAAGGGCACCATGAAAATTAATCAGCATTTTGGTGCAAATATATCTTAATATAAACATTTATGCGTGCAATTTTGCCTAATATATGCACTTTTGCAAAGCAATTTCCTGTAATATAATGTATTTGTGTATGTTATTATCGCTAATACATGTGTTTAAGTGCACACTTTATTGTAGCATATGCTTTTTGTGCACATTACTTCACTGGAGAAATGCACTGCAGAATTCAGAGAAGTGTGAATTTTGACGGATGGCTGTATTTCACTTCACATTGCTGCAGAAAGTATAAATTTGATAAAATGGCCTTTAAATGTGAACTGGATCAAATTTCTCCACCACCCCTACTTACAGCTAGGAATAAGTGTATAGAAGCCAGCTTATGGGGCATGGTGAGGTTGCACGCTTGCAGTGTTGGAATAAACATTAGCTCAGTTGGCATGAGATTCTTAATCTCAGGGTTGTGGGTTCAGGTCCAGGCAAAAGATTCCTGCATTGCAGAGGGTTGGACTAGGTGACCATTGGGATCCCTTCCAGCTCTATAATTATATTATTCTAATACTCCCTGGGGTTGGAGAAAGATACTGAGTCAGGAAACATAAATGGCAATTATTCCAGCAAACCAGCTTGGGCAACTCTTGACTATGGGCTGTGCAACTGACATTTTGGAGGAAATTAAATACATCCCTGTCCACCAAGGCTGAAATAATATATTGTGCCTGGCAACCTTGAACTTATTAGCTACAATATAATAATAATAATAATAATAATAATAATAATAATAATAATAATAATATGTTTTATATGTGTGTGTATATGTGTGTGTGTGTTTTATTTTAAAAAATGTATAGTTTGGCTTGTTTATTGTTTTGCAGCCTGCACTTCCTTGGGAAGACTGGTGGGATATAACACTAACAAATAAATAAATATTTCTTGGAATATGCCGCATCTTTAAATTTTTAAGGGAGAATTTAGTTGGGTGTGCATGAAAAGGGCTCAGAGTCAATCTGAAATGTCGGAGGGGGAGACACTCGGAATATCAAATTTGCTGCGATAAGATAACCTCGCTGTACAGCCGTGCGAAAATATTTTTTTTAATTCTGGCATTCACCCTTCAATCAGTCTATCTCTGCACATATTTTTATTTAATCATCCCCAGCTGGAAGATTGGCTGCTGCTCCTTGCCTTTCCCCTGCCTCTGCCATTCTCCCCCTGAGAAAGACTTTCCTCATACAGTTTGTTATTTCAGTTTAAAATGGCAAGACAGCTATCTTACAGTTAAGCACTTAGGGCCCATGTTCTGTTGACCTCACTCCCCGTGTGAGCTGTTACATGGCTGTGATGTACAGGAACCTCCTAGGACTGATCTCAGAGAACAGTGAGTGCTGACGTTCAAGCCAGTGGGGTTTTTGTTTTCTGGAAGTAAAGGTAAAGGACCCTTGGATGTTTAAGTCCAGTCAAAGTCAACTATGGGGTTGCAGCGCTCATCTCGCTTCAGGCTGAGAGTGCCAGGAAAACACCACCTTCTGGGCCGTTCAAATCCGCATGATGGTGGTGAGCTCCCATCGCTCTGCCCCAACTTACCTTACCTGTGACGGGAAGGTAAATGGCATTTCCATGCACTCTGGTTTCCATCATGGTGTCCCATTGCACCAGAAGCAGTTTAGTTAGTTATGCTGGCCACATGACATGGAAAGCTTCTGTGGACAAACGCTGGCTCCCTCAGCCTGAAAGTGAGATGAGTGCCACAACCCCATAGTCACCTTTGACTGGACTTAGAATCATAGAATCATAGAGTTGGAATAGACCACAAGGGCCATCAAGTCCAACCCCCTGCCAAGCAGGAAACACCATCAGAGCACTCCTGACATATGGTTGTCAAGCCTCTGCTTAAAGACCTCCAAAGAAGGAGATTCCACCACACTCCTTGGCAGCAAATTCCACTGTCGAACAGCTCTTACTGTCAGGAAGTTCTTCCTAATGTTTAGGTGGAATCTTCTTTCTTAGGTGGAATCTTCTTTCTTAACTGCCCAGGGGTCCTTTACCTTTATCTTTTTTACCTACGCTTGTGAAACATGGACCAACACCATAGACACCATCTCCAACTCCTCGAAAGATTCCATCAATGTTGTCTCCGAAAAATTCTACACATCACTTGGGAAGACAGGAGAACGAATGTCAGTGTACTGGAAGAAGCACAGATCACGAGCGTTGAAGCAATGATTCTTCAACATCAGTTCGCTGGACTGGTCATGTTGTTCGGATGTCTGATTATCGTCTTCCAAAGCAGCTACTCTATTCCGAACTTAAAAATGGAAAGCGTAATGCTGGTGGTCAACAAAAGAGGTTTAAAGACTCTCTCAAGGCAAATATTTAAAAATGTAGTATAAACACAGACAACTGGGAAACACTGGCCTGCAAGCACTCCAATTGGAGAACAGCTGTTACCAAAGATGTCATGGGCTTTGAAGACACTCGAACTCAGGACAAAAGGGATAAACGTGCTAAGAGGAAGGCACGCTTGGCAAACCCTCACCATGATCAACTCCCGCCCGGAAACCTATGTCCCCACTGTAGAAGAATGTATGTATCCAGAATTGGCCTCCACAGTCACTTACACTGTTTAGTTGATATGTTTCTTTCTTCTTCTTCTTTTTGGTAAAGTACACTGATTTATTTAGTTGTACAGACTCACTGTTAAGAAGACACTGTTCATTGAAGACAATCTTACTTGGCTATGAGTGTTAGAGGAGGAGGAGGAGGAGGAGGAAGAAGAAGAAGAAGAAGAAGAAGAAGAAGAAGAAGAAGAAGAAGAAGAAGACACACAATATAAATGGACAACCCCCAGTACACAATTCAACTACCACACACAATTTATTGTAGCTTTTCTACAACTAGGAATGAAAATAAGGATCCTTGTACATTCTTTTTTCTGTTAAAGCTCCTCAAACAAAGGTGTAAATTGCCTTGGGAGGTGAGATTGTCTCTTATCAAACTTATTTCTAAACCTCTTGAAAGGCTCAGAGGTCAACATCACTCATCCAGAGAACAGAAAAGACTTTCAACTTTAATGTAGAACAACATTGCTGTTAAAAAATAATGGGGTGAACCCAAAGGGTGCATACATTTCTGGAACTAAGAGGTTCAGAAAGAAAAATAATTTGATGCTGTTAGCATCAAAGAAGCAGAGAAACAAAAATGTAACTAAATCATTCAGCAATCTGAATTTCATTGCCACAATGGGAACATATAAAGATTCTTTAATGATTCCCATTACCTTTTCTCTTCCCAATATACTACTGTTATTTCTCTAGGAATTATAGTAGCTGCTCAGATCTGACAGTACTAATAGATCTCAAGATAGAAAGCCTGTTTGCCTATGAGATTTGGGAGCCAAGCTCTGAAAGAAGTTTGGCAGTACTTTTCCGATTGACACAGTCTGGGGCTGGTTACAGCACACGTACCGAACAACAGCATTTAGCCGACAGCTACCACATTCTCCACTGAGTGCAACAATAAGGGAGCCAAGTTGAACACTGTGACTGTAACCCGCGAAAATCAATACAGAGATTTCTTTCTCTGTGTGCTTCCACCCCCTGCGACACATGTGGCATGGATGAGATCACCTGCTGCTCGGGAGTGGGAGGTCTCTGCAGGAAACACAAGTCCAGTTGCCTTGTTTGTTTTCCCAGAGAAAGTCATCCTTTGGAATTACAACAAAGCCAGCACAGCGTGGCTTTTACAGCATGCGCCGCACGACACAATAAAAATGCCTGGGAATGTGATCTGCGGGAATAGGCTTGGAGCAGCTTGCGAAAAGCAGTTCAGAGCAGCTAGGCCAAGGGTTGCATTAGCAACCATGAAATGCCAACTTGGGAGGAAGAAAGTTGGAATGCAGGCAAGAATGTTTATTCCCACGTTGTCATATCTTGGCACTGAAGAGCGGCAAAGGTCATTTTGCATCTCCTTTGCCCATCTGGCATTTTAGCACACTGCTGTGTGGCTTGGAACCTCGGTCACCAGCAATCGCTTCATATGTTGGGTAGATTCTGTTAAATACTTCTCGGATGCTCAAGCCCAACCTATACACTCTGGGAGAAGTGTAGTGGAGCCCCTGCTCCAAACCACATCTCCTTGTGAGAGAAAATGTATGACACATGACATCACCGCAGTCAGCATTTTCCCATCCCATGGCAAGTGGCAGGCAATGAAGCTGTGTGGGAGATGTGATGGAGTCTTTTCACACATCTTCTTCCAGTAGCTGAGGTGGAAGTGATTAGAACAGAATTGTCAAGTCCTGGCTTGTTTTTCATGCATCCCTAGATGCAGGTACATGAAACGGAAGATTTCCTAAAGACAATGTATTATAGAATCATAGAATCGTAGAACTGTAGAGTTGGAAGTGACCCCGAGGGTCATCTAGTCCAACCCCCTTCAATGCAGGAATCTCAGCTAAAGCAAGTAGTTTGGCGTTTGCCAACCTGGTGCCCTCCATCAGCTCCAACCAGACCCAGCCCAAAATATCTGGGTAAAAGCAGGTTAGTGAGAGCACAAGGGATTTGGGACTTGCTTTCAATGCTGGTCAGCTGAGGAATGCTGACTGCAGACCTCATTTGTCAGGGCGCTATGAGGAGCATGCCTTAAGGCTCCCAATTGTTTTTTTGCAGCCATGTTGTTTGGATGCCTGATTATCGTCTTCCAAAGCAACTACTCTATTCCCAAATCAAGAATGGAAAGCGAAATACCGGTGGACAACAAAGGAGGTTTAAAGATGATCTCAAATCTAAAAAGATGTAACGTAAGCACTGATAACTGGGATGCACTGGCCTGTGAGTGCTCCAATTGGAGAACAGCCTTTGCTAAAGGTGTCATGGACTCTGAAGAAGCACAAACTCAGCACAAAAGGGAGAAATGTGCTAAGAGGAAGGCACGTTTGACAAACCCTCACCATGATCAACTCCCGCCCGGAAATCTATGTCCCCACTGTGCAATGACGTGTGGATCCAGAATTGGCCTCCACAATCACTTATGGACTCACTGTTAAGATTGTGCTCATGGAAGACAATCTTACTCGGCTATGAGTGATCACCAAAGAAGAAGAACCCCTATGTGTATGTGCATAAGAAAAACCAGGATGCAATCATACATACGCTGACATCAAGATTGCATTTCTTTTATATGCATGTATGAGCAAAGGTAATGTGGAAAGGGGAAAAGATGAAAAAATTGAAAGCTGCATTAAAAGACTCAGAAATAAATACATAAATGTGTAAATACGTAGATGAAGATAAACAGCAGCAGAACACTAGAGAATTTGAATGAATCACTTCCACTGAGAACAAGACAAAGTATATCAGTATTCCCAACTCTGGAGAGAATAACTTGGTAATGAGGACAGAAAGTAAAAGTCCAACTGCCCTTCTAGCCAGTCTCGTACTACGAATGTATTTAAACAGTATTTTCTTGCTGATATTGGTTTTAAACAATGCCCTCTTAAAAAAACCCAAAAAACTTTTTTTCTTCCTGGTGGAGTATAAGGTCAGGTTTAAGGTGCTGCTTTTGTCCTTTAAAGCCCTATGCAGCCTAGGACCCTCGTACTTACGGGACCACCTCTCCTGGTATGTCCCGCAGAGGACCCTAAGGTCCATGAATAATAATAGCTTAAAGGTCCCAGGCCCTAAGGAAGCCAGACTAGCCTCCACCAGGGCCAGGGCTTTTTCAGTGACGGCTCCGACCTGGTGGAATGCTCTGTCCCACGAGACCAGGGCCCTGCAGGACTTGATCTCCTTCTGCAGGGCCTGTAAGACAGAGCTATTCCGCCTGGCCTTCAGTTTGAATTAGCCTGATCCTCTATTCCCTTTTCCCTTTCCTCTTCTATGAAGGAACCCTTTCTGGGACCCCACATTTAAATTCTTATTCACACACCTCCTTGCTGGCCCTAGTAGGACCAACTTGGCCAGTTAGCCCTGGTGATCATTCGATGTCTACTGACTGGGTTGTGTGTCCCGCCCCCCCCCCCCAAAAAATGACCCCTGAATTTTTTAATTTTATTGATATTGATGCTGCATTTTATGTTGTATTCTATGCTGTTTTATGCTGTCTTTAAGTTGCATTTTAATCAATGTTTTATATTTGCTGTTAGCCGCCCTGAGCCCAGTTTTTAAACCAGGAAGGGCGGGGTATAAATAAAAATGTACTATCATCATCATCATCATCCTGCATTTCTTTGGTCAACATTTGTGGGGGGTTTTCTTCTCAGTTGGACAAGACTTCCATCCATGCACAAGAGACTCGGGGAACCCCCCAAGGGTCAAAGAAGCACCAAAAGTCTTTAGAAAAGCACAAAGGGAGAGGGAGACCCTCCGAACAGCCAGAGGAGGACTGTTGGAGGGGTAGAAAAGGGGAAAGGGGTGATGGACTATGCTGAATAGCAGCACTTCACACTGTACTTGTTTTAATAATTACAGTCCACTCTAATCCAAAACCTATCATTTCTCTTTTTAACATTTTAAATATTTCAAAACTGGCTTTACAAATTCATCACATCTGTTTTCCATCTGAGAAGAATCCATTATCCAAAGCACAGTAGTCTGATTTTTATGATGGTTTGTGGAAACTCTTAGCTAAGCTAATTTACTTTTCTATTTCATTTTCTACATTTGTATCCAACCATCTTCCAGTCCCCCCCCCCATCTCTTAATATTGGTCCCCCACCCTCATTTGCTGTCCATTTACATCAGCAAATCTCACAGTTCAGAAAGATAATTGCATTTTTATCTGAAAGTTTTTGTCAGTCAAATATTTAAAAGTATTTTAAGATTACATGGACATTATACCATTCTTTCGCATTTAGGAATAGAACAGGAATAGGAATAATAGAAATATAAACAGAAATAGAAAGAAATAGAATTAGAAATAACTACTGTTAACTCACAGTTCTGTGATGTTTACTGTATTATTGCTGTTTGCAGTAAACTGCACTACAGTAGAAAAAAATGAGAGGGGGCAGAACTCTTTTTGTTACAAGATTTTAGTAGGTAGACATGGAACATGCCCTGCTTGGAAATTAAGCAGTATGTCTGTCCTGAAACTTTGAGCACTGCAAACAGCACAGGAAGTGGGATCATGCATAACCACCTTGATGTCATCATGAGCACAAATAATCATGGATGAACAATACAAAGGGGGTCTGGAAGGGCCCTCTGAGCTCATGAAGAGCTCCTGCAAATGCCAACATTTGTGGGAAGAACGTACAGTATGTGGGAGGAATATTGCCCTGATGCCATCATAAGCAGAAACCCTCAGGTATGCACATTGAAAAGGACATCTGGAGAGGCCCTAGCTTCTGCTGGTGAAAAATTGAAACCTCTCAAGTTATTTTAAGGGGGAGGAGGAAGAGGGAAGAAATGAACAATCTGAAGCTTGTGAATTCTTCTACACAATAAGCAAGAGAAGTTGTCTCTTGCAATATTATTGTAACCTTATATATTTGTCTCCTGGAATTTTACCCTCCACAGCACTTCTCACTTTTTCAAAAAGGGAAATAGTAAACTCAGTAAGCGAGTGTTATTCTGGTAAGAGCTTGGCTTCTTCGGATGGGTTACTAGAGGGTGAATATACTGCAGATTTTCTATCTTTAGCATATACGGGACAAAGCAGGGACTGAATTTCTATCCAGAATAAACCAACAGTAGTTTTTCAATGTGCTACAGATTTTAATTCCATCTATCATTTACAATTCGAGGAACGTGAAACCAGGAAAGCTTTAACATATATATTCCCATGTAATTGCTAGGTTAACGAGATGTAATGCTGAATTTGAATAGTAATGGCATATCTGCAGATGTGTTTGTTCTTCCTTTTTATTGGCTGGTTAGATTATTGCATCACTGCAGGAGGACCCTGGCAAAGTTCTCCATGCTTGGGATTTGTTTAAAACTTGCCTCAAAGGAGATGTGAGTTTTACAAGCCTTTAAATTATGTTCCAGCTCAGATGCAAATCTGACAAGAAATTTGGCCTTGCCTCCTTATGGATCCTCTCTGATACCCCAAACACCCCTCTTTTCCGGAAAGCTTTCTATTGTGGGTAGTGGACTTTATCCAATGAGAGGGGAAAGGGCATTCTGTGCCATCCTCCCGTCTCCCATTGCTGCCCTGCTGTGCTCTGATGCCCATCCTGGTAGCCCATGAGAGTTGTATTATAGTGGCATCATTGCAGCTTTCAGTAGCAGAGCCAATAAGCCTGCAATATCCAGTGCCCTGTCCCTGCAGTCAAAGAAAACGGCAGAAAAGCAGTTCATTGGTGGGCAAAATTACATGTGACATTAATCCCATGGTTTGTCCTTGAGGCATTTGTCTTGTAAGAATAGGCTGTGGGGGGTGGGGTGGATGAAATGGGAATGAAGACCCCCCCTCTCTGATCCCAATCTAGATCATTTGTTTTAGTTAATTTATATATTTCCATAATTCATAATTACAGCACTGCTATCAATACAAGACAGTTTCAGATTTTAGAGCAAAGAATTTTTGTCATGGACAGCTGTCAGCTCAAAATGACCCTGAGGCTGAGCACCCGGTCCTTTAGGCGCACAGTTACCCTATGGAGAAGCAGGGAGTCCCCCACATTTGCCCTCCCCCCAGAAACAGTCCTTTTGTATTGTCAGGATTCAACCTCAATCTGTTGGCCTCCATCCATGATCCATAAATATATTTGGCATCAAATCTGGAATTAAGTTGGATAATTCTTCAACATCTCCAAAATCAGTCAGCTCTGCTTAATTTTCAAGTAGGTAAGCACAATTTAAAAAAAAAAAAGTGAGACAACAGTTGCATCTGAACTTTGTGATGGGAAAACAGAAGCTCTCAGTCAAAATAGCACAAATCGCCTCTGAATTTCTGGAACTCTTTTGTGAATAGCAATGCTTATCCTATTCCTATGTAGACACAAGGAGAGAGGAACCTGTAGAACTAGAACTGCCACAATCTCTGGCTGCGATTGGTGAGACCTGCATTCCAGATGTTGCTTCTATCTGCTAGAGAGAGAGAAAGGGAGATCAAGTATTCACTTAGGTTTCTAGAAAATTAATCAGCAACCTGAGCAATTGCTGTTACGATCAATACTTTAAATGTACCGAGAAAAAGCACCAGCTCAGCATTTTCACAATCAACTCATACCACACACTCAGTTGGTGTCACTCACAGGTTTGGCTACTTTTAGAATTGTTATTCTTTCAAATGCCAGAGGTCAGATTGAATTCTGAAAGCATGGGGATTTGGTCATTGACAGGCACTTCTCCCGGAAAGCTAGAAATGCAAGGCAGGGCAAAGACAGGTTGAATCCCCTTGAGGACCATACCATGGCAACTGCAACCCAGAAGCACTGGGAGAGATCAGTCAGGAACACACAACCTCTTCAGACATACTGCTGTCCAGTCCTCTTTGCTTCTCTGCCTCATTTTACTTGTGCTCGGTGCAATACACAGGCCAGAGGCTGCCTGAAGCCACAAATTTTCAATGCGAGCAGCATCTAGTTCTAAGAGGTTTTATGTGCCGTTTTTATGCAAATCACTATTTGCATTCCATAGAAAAATCCTTGAAAAAACATATATGGAATAGAAGCCAAAGTGTGCGTACATACATGCTAAAGTGATGAAATATTCAGCATTACTTTAATGAAAAATAAAATGTCTCAATCCTGAATATCATGAAATAATGAAGGAAGCTGGTTAATATTCTACAAAAGTGGCTTATTATGGCATCTCCTGAAAGAGAGAAATGCTGCAAACATGTTATTAATATGGTCAATTATGTATTGTTGATACACGGATCACATCCAACCTTTGTGGGATTTGTGGGGATTTATGTGGCTTAAGCAACTGCACATTCTTTTTGATAACTGTAATAAAATTCAGGCACTGCATGAAACTCACGTTTGGTTTACTGGGGTTTCATATGATGGTTTGATAGATTCACTGCCTAAAGAAAACAGCATGCTCATTACTTTGCTTATATAAAACAAAGGTATTTGAATAACGGCAGGACTTTGTCTTCTAAATATTATCTTTATAAAGAGGAGTTTTAAAAAGGCCCTAAGAAATGCACACATCATTTCCACCCAAAATTCCACGGCTGGAAAAGTTGTTTTTGGAAGCATCCTTACAACTCCCCAGTAAAACCTATGGGAATTTCATACTTCTGTTTGAAAACAGAATGTGGCTGCTTCACTATCAGTTGTACAAAATGATGAAGGACAGATAGAATTTGCTCAAAATATGCACAATAACGTAGGTCGGGGGGGGGGGGGGGGGACTTAACCACGCTGACCTCTCTCCATACCTGATGTCCAAGGAAAACCTCCGCCTGCAAAATAGCTCATTCTTGGTAACGTAAGAGAATTACAGTAGATACTTAAAATAAAACCAGAATTCCTTCCAAAAGGAATAATAACCATGCATTTCAATTGTGTGTTCATAGAAACAGATCCAAAACAAGCTAGCAAACCTCTTAGTAGTTTGAACCAGAGTTCACCACAAAGCCTAGTTTCGGTCTTGCGACTCCTGCTTGGAGATGCAGAACAGTAGTAAGGGCAGTAGGTAAGCCCATAAAAGGTACCAAAACACCAAAAAAATGAGCTCCAATACCCTTATTGCTTACATTTAGATTATTATTACAATTACTATTACAGTTATTGTTTCCGTTAATTCAGAGGCATAGCATGGGCAGGGCGAGGTGGAACGTTGCCCTGGGCACATTCTTATTTTATTTGGGGGGGGGGCACATTTTGCTTCTCATGCTGCCCTTGCCAGCCCTGCTCTGCTTTGTGAGTCTACTCCCATCTCCCAGGCTCGTGAAGCAGCGTGGGGCTGGCAGGGCGCCAGGAGGAGGCAAAAGCTGATTGCAAGGGAGCCTGCCTGCCTTGCTGTGTCCTTCTCACGTTGCCCTCCCAGCCCGCACTGGCAGAGCACTGTGAGGAGGAGGCAATGGCCATGTGACCTTTGGTCTCAGCCTCACAAAGCCGGTCCGTGACAATAAATAAACCCAGGGAGCTACTGCCAGCGTAAATCATGTGGAATGTAATCCGCTGGGAACAGTCAAATACCACATTCCTTGTTTTGCTAGAGTGGACATGCAGGGGATGTTTGGTCCAGCCAGTTGAAACTTCCTGTTCCTCATGGCTGGAGCATCCTTCCTTGCACGTGACTAGTGGGTGGGCATGACCTTTCCAGACCTGGTAAAAGGACAAGGCAGGCTGCCACACTCTTTCTTTTCGTCCTGTGAACTGCTGGACTGCTAGCCGGCAGTCACTAGGCAAATCTCCCTTATGGGGTAAACCTGTTTGTATATGTTTGAAACTTTAAGCCTAAAGCCTGTCTTCAGGGATCACACTGTGTCTTTATTCTTTCAGGAGGGATTCAAGGGGTCTTACCAGGAAAATATTAGAACACATTTCAATCTGGACAAGCCAGATTGAATTGCGTACAGTGGTAGCTCAGGTTAAGTACTCAATTTGTTCCAGAGGTCCGTTCTTAACCTGAAACTGTTCTTCACCTGAAGCACCACTTTAGCTAATGGGGCCTCCTGCTGCTGCCGCGCCGCCGGAGCACAATTTCTGTTCTCATCCTGAAGTAAAGTTCTTAACCCGAGGTACTATTTCTGGGTTAGCAGAGTCTGTAACCTGAAGCGTATGTAACCTGAAGCGTCTGTAACCCGAGGTACCACTGTATTGTCTTAAGAAACTCACACGAGTTTGCAACTAGTTTTCTGCTGTGTAAAGGGGAATGCACTCTGCTAAGTAAAGGAACTTGCTAGCGCAAGTTAGGAAGGATATTAATAAACAATATATCCTCTCCTGCTTCCCTGAACATTCTCACAAATCAGGGGTGAGGAGCCTCAGGCCATGGGGCCAAATAGGGCCCTCTAGGCCTCTCTGTCTGGACCAAAGGACTCTCCCCAGGAGGTGTCCTCCTCCACAGCCCCCCACCTCCTCCTTTGCATCCTCTTTGGGTGTTTCTGCCTATTTGGAATTTTGCCTCTTGCTTGGCCGCTTGCTTTTCCGGTTATTTGAATGTCACCATTGCTTGTCCTATTATTTCAGAGCAAGTGAGAGACAAAAGAAAGATAAAGATTTTGGAGTGCTTAGCTCCCAGTAGAACACCCACTGTCATTCATCAAAATCATGCTGGTAAAATAATAATCTTTGGACAGGAATTTTCAAACTCATGAAATTAGGATTGGGGGCCAAGAACATCAGATAAATGTACAAACAGATGCTTGCTATTTCTGAGGTATTAATATCATGCATTTATCCATTTTCAAAAAAGAGAATTCACTCAAAGATAAACAGTATCAAACACTATTTCTTGGAAATATCACATCCTTTCTTTCTTAAGATTCAGCAACATGATAAATGATGTGTTGGATTAACCGAAGGTATGAAAATATTGCCCTAGCCAAAGGCAGATAGAGACAATTAACTATGCCAAGAAGCACACAGAAAAACTTTCATTGACCTTGAGTAACAGCAACATCTGTAGATATGCATCTCTCAGATATTTGCAGACACCCACTGGGTGAGATGTGGTGCCATACCTTGTGCTTCCACTCTAGCGCAGGGTGGTATACTGGAAGCAATGGGGAAGGGAGGTGGGTCTGGTTGTGGTCTATCAGCCACCAGCTGGCTTGATTAAATGAGAGCGTGAAAGATATGAAATTGGGAAGAGAAACATAATTGTTTTAAAGCAGCTGTGTACATATACCAAACAAGTTGGGTGGTTTGAAGGCACATGATGCTCCACCTTGCTGAAGCTAAGCAGGTCAGTGTCTGGTCCTACAAAACCCCAGGTAAGGTGCCTTGAGTGCCGCGATGTGCTAAATAAATCTCAACCTAGCAGAAGCCCCGGGGGCCACAATGTAATTTCCACAATGTCCATTCCATCTCAGTTTGATGAACATCTTTTCCCCAAGTCCTCTTTCTGATGCTCACACTGGAGTATACTTTCAGAAGACATTGGGGGAGGAGAGAAACAAGCCATTGAAAGAGGATCTACTTCCCAATCTCTGTCTGTAGCAATGCAGAACTAGCCTTCAGTCTTTCAATTGTCTTTGCTCATCTCCTCCATTTTGCAGAATCCCACTTTTTTTATCTCTGTTCTTGGCCAAGTGCTAATAAATGCATTTAAAATGACAAAATAGCATTTTCCTTAAATCTCTGTTATGTTGAGACACCCCACACCCCAATTCCAACCTTCTATCCCATTTCAAAGAAGCAGTCGGCCTTTCTAAACAGAGAGTGGGTATTAAAACATTGTCATCCTGAACCCAAGTAGGGATCAAATTCCTGGCCCCACACAGATCTGTTGGACTTGTGTCTCTGACATCAGTGAAGCCAGGTTTTTCCACATGTGCCTTTAACTACAACCTCTGGGAACTTCACTATTTCCATTATTTTCACCAGATGAATTAAGTCATCATGTCCAATTCCATTAGTCACACTGCAGAATGACAATACACACACACATAACCAAATGAACAGCTGTGGACAAACATATTAATGGATGAGGGCAGGAATTTAAAACCTTAGGGTACATATGTGAGTTTTTTTTGGTGGGGGGCTGTATGCCTGAGTCCTTTCTGATTCCTGGATCCAGCAAGGGTTAAAATCCAATGGATGATTCAATTGTTGGAACAGGCCAGGCCAGCTTCTTGGCAATGGCCCTACATATAGGCCGTTTGTATAATAAAGGAAGCTGCTCTGTGCCAGAGGGCAAATGGGTGCCCCCCCTCCCTCACCCGGCTGGTGGTGAGAAAACAAAGGTCAGAGGCGTGAGAGAGAGCTAGCCTAGAGGCAGAAGTCCGAGAGTGGCTGTGCCTGGGGGAGAAGCAAGGCCTGCTGGGGTGCTAATGCTGTGAGCCCCCCCATCATAGGCTCAGGTTGCATAGCTGTGTAAATAAGCCATAAAGAGGCTGCAGTCTCCGCAGTCCCTCATTCCAAGGAAACCAAGCCCTGGGTAAGTGCCCGGAAGATTGGAGTGGCTGCAACAATACTGGCTGTACCCTATTCCTGTAACTGTATTTTATTTTAACTGTCCTGGAACTTGCTGGTTAAGGGCAAGTCGTAAATTCTATTGTTGCTGTTGCTGTTGTTGTGAATTATTGTTCGCGATTTCTTTCTTTTAGTATGAACCAACTGAAAACTGACCTGCTGAATTCTGCATTTGGGCCTTATTCATTTCTCCTTTCTGAAACATTTCCCAGGCAGTTGGGAAAAGTTTCCTACCATAATACATCATAGGAATGTGCAGGGGAAATGACAGGTAGGTCTTTTTCAATTAAGTCAATAGATTGAAAAGCTGCAAATAAACAGAATGACATCTTTATAAAATATACAACCGGGTTGTGTTATGACATCGCCAGAAAGAAAAAGGCACCAGATCAGATAATAGAAAAAAGGCCAGAGCTTACCCCGTTAATCAGGCTTGTTCTTTTGCAGACCAGAATGTAAACAAGTCATGGAAGTGTGTGTTAGTGATATATGTTTATTATCATATCCTCTCAACCCAAGAACTATTTTGCATCTATAATAATGGATGGCTTGGTTGATTGCTTAAAAACAAAATCCCAACTGCACTCAAGTGTGCAAACATCACTCAACAATATTAAAAAGTTGTGCCCAGTTGATTTATCTTATTGTTTGTCTAAGCATCATGACCTTTGGTCCATGGGCAGCTTGTCATTAAAGGCAAAGCTCTGATTTCACTGGTGAGTAAATTATTATGGCATTTTAAATATATGCTCCATTGGTCTCTATTTACCAGGACTGTCCCTGCTTTCTGGTACTTGCCCCTAGTAAATCACCATACGCCTAGTGTCCCAATTTTTGCTTGGGAGAGCCTTTTTTCAAAGCATGTTAGTGAGAGTGACTGAAGTTACCATTCTCTTCTGTTTTCAACCATTTCCTGAATCTTCTAGAAGTTAAATATCGGGGGGTTAAACATATCCCCGCCTCCAACAAGGCCCCTTTGGAATGATGCTACATTATTTCCGAGCATCACTCCCATTGGGCCACTCTGTGGCAAATTAAAGATGGCGGCAGGCTGTTCTGCCATTGCAAAAAGCCTTTGAACACGCCACCACCTGCTTCCCCAAAATTCCCAGTATTGACCATAATGCCCCCTGTCTCCTGGCTGGTGAAGGGCTATACCCAGA
Organism: Podarcis muralis; assembly: GCF_964188315.1. Classification (NCBI taxonomy): domain Eukaryota; kingdom Metazoa; phylum Chordata; class Lepidosauria; order Squamata; family Lacertidae; genus Podarcis; species Podarcis muralis. The sequence continues at coordinate 4,725,268 of NC_135664.1, read as the reverse complement.
TGGTGGTGATTAGGATGAGCAGTGAAAAAGGTGGGATATAAATGGCAATAAATAAATGGAAAAGGGGAGCTACCACAACACAGGCTTGTTCCCAGTTCACCTGCATCCTATTTGGATGCAGGGGGATGAACAGCTGTGTTAAATGTTATGAAAATTGGTGATTTAATTTTAGAGGTTTGGAGAAATAAAGAAGAAAAGCAAATAATAATGATGATGATGATGATGATGATAATGATGATGATGTCCCCCAATCCTATCAAAGGCACCAATGTTATTCAGGCCTTGGCAATTTATTGAACAAATCAAGGAAAAACACTTCAAAAAAATCAAGGAAATAAATGATTTTGTATTTGGCAACAAAGCACTTATAGCACATATAACAACCACATAAGCCAGGTAAATAATTCTATGGAAACATTCAAAATGAGAACATTACTTTCAATGCCCAAATTCCATAAATAGACTTCATTATTGACTATTAGATGGTCAGATAGTTTAATCAATAACTTCCCACTTCCAGGTGAATTGTTTGAAAGCCATTTTGTCCATACATCTGGGGCAGTCAGACAGAAGAGATGTGAGAAGTGTTGGTATTAGCAGGAAGTAAACATTACATAGTAGAGGTCTTCTGGTTTAGCCACTGGACTTCACCCGTTTTACTGTTAAAGAGGTACTGCAGTCCTGTTGCTAGAGAAGGGGAAAATGACTTGGTCTTAGTATTATTTTTATAAATAAATAGCACTTTTTCAGCACATCCAAATGTTCCAAGTATGTCCTATACATTATCTTGTAATCTTTATAACACTATTGCAAGGCAAAGCAGTTTTCCCATACAGTCATACCGTGGAAGTCGAATGGACTCTGTTCCGGAAGTCTGTTCGACTTCCAAAGCGTTTGGAAACCAAAGCACGGCTTCTGATTGGCTGCAGGAAGCTCTTGCAGCCAACTGGAAGCTGCAGAAGCCCCGTCGGACGTTTGGCTTCCAAAAATAGTTTGCGAATCGAAACAGTCACTTCTGGGTTTTGATAATTTGGGAGCCGATTTGTTTGGGAGCCAAGGCATTTGAGATCCAAGGTACAACTGTATTGAATCACCTGTGATTCAGAATGCACTTTCCTCTTTGCAGAATTATAGAATTGGAAAGTTGAAAGACATGCTGAGAGTCCATGACAGATGGCCATAGTCCAGCAGCTTCCAAGGGAATCTCTTCCACTGCCAAACATCTCTTGCTGTTAGAAAGATCTTCCTTCCCCATTCTTTGGAACTGTTACAACCTTGTAGGCAGGGACTATAGCTGAATACAGTGGAATTATCATGGAATCTAGCACAAGGTTAGCACTTATTTCCATATTATTTCCAAACATTTTTCTTTTCTGGAAGGAAATAGGTTGAAAATGAGCATCAAACATGCAACATATTCCACTATAGTTCCAGAAGTGGCTTCTGCATTGCATGAATGCAGAATTTAACAATTAGAGAAAAGTCATGGAAACTGAATAATCTGCTGTGCATGGATGCAGCCCAAATCGTATGAGAAGTGTTTGAAAAAGATGGGCATGATTAGCCTGGAGAAGAAGAGATCAAAGAGAGACATAAGGACCATCACACAGAAGATGGAGCAGACCTTGTTCACTGCAGTTCCAGGGGCAGGAGGAGAACAACAACTGGGTAAGAACCATCAAAGATACAGATGCTGCCCAGGCATTAGAAGAACCTTCTTAACAGTGAGAACTCTTCAAAAGAACGGTCTGTACACTGGGTGATTCATGGTACACTAGCGACACCATGTGGACAGGCTTAAAAGGTCTACTGTTTGGATTTGAGTAGTTTTCTCTCATTTTTATGGCTTCTCTCAAGCAATATTCCATTTTATGCTTCCCATCACAAGAGCTGGAACCTTGATAGACCGATTGCTTTGGGAAGCTTCATGTTTCGTTGTTAAATTTATTAAACAAAATGAATGTACATAGAATCTGAATTCCAAAATACACAGTGGAACGAAACCTTTCTTGGAAGGAAGTGTTTAGAGTTTCCCAAAATGCCAGGTTAACAATATTACTTAACCGGCATGAAGCTGATTCGATTTACAGATAAAGGTAAAGGTAAAGGTAAAGGGGCCCCTGACCATTAGGTCCAGTCGTGACAGACTCTGGGGTTGCGGTGCTCATCTCGCTTTATTGGCTGAGGGAGCCGGCGTACAGCTGGTCACATGGCCAGCATGACTAAGCTGCTTCTGGCGAACCAGAGCAGCGCACGGAACGCCGTTTACCTTCCTGCCAGAGCAGTACCTATTTCTCTACTTGAACTATGACGTGCTTTCGAATTGCTAGGTGGGCAGGAGCAGGGACCAAGCAACGGGAGCTCACCCTGTCGCAGGGATTGAACCGCCAACCTTCTGATCGGCAAGTCCTAGGGCTCTGTGGTTTAACGCACAGCGCCACCCGCACCCCCAATTTACAGATACCATGAAACAAAACCCCTGGTGTTGGAATCAGTAGTTCAGGAACACCTGAAGCAGCCTTAAAACAATTGGTTGGTTGGTTTCTTTAGAATTGCCAATAATGTGCATTTTTGTGAAGCAATAGGTGAGTGAGGAAATCTGAATTCTCTCCTAGGGAAAAACTGATGTGTCAGAATTTTAGAATTAAACTATTGTGTGGAGATTCAGCTTCAATGCCTTCCATTGTAGACTCTCCATCTTCACCTCCATAGTTAGGCAGATATTTTGTAGGCACCAGCTGAAGAGGCATTTCTTCCTTTGGGCTTTGGGGATCAATATGTTTTTGAAGTTCAAAAACTGAGGGTTTTTGCCTGCTGGGTTTTACTACTTTGCTTTTAGATATATAGTTTGCTTTTAGATATATAGTTTGCTTTTAGATATATAGTTTTAAATATTTTAATCTGGGGTGTTTTTTTGAGAGTCACTGAATTTAACAGGTTGTCAACCCGCCAGGGCTCTTTTGGGAGGAAAGACAATATATTAACACAGCAGATCATTGCCATCAGTACCACCACCATAGGGAGGGACAGATTCAGAAGAGGCTTGCTGGTGGGGGGGGGGGCAGAGCTGCCATGCTAGCCTCCTGGCATGTGGGTCACTGTTGCTTACTAGGAAGAGGAGAGCATGGAGCAAACACACAAATAGGCACACTTGATAGTTTCCCTCATGCGACCTTTGAGAGCTTAAGCCAAATTGATCTCAAGGTGCATATTCTGTGAGATTCAATAAAAGTAAACTTGAAAGTGTACTGCAAGGGTGGCTTTAAAACCCATATTGATATTTACCTGGATCCACTGCACAACCGTCATAAATGATAGAGGGCTGAAAGGCAACATAAATCACTGTCGTTAGCACACCTGTACTCTCAGTGCTTCTGGTCACCATTGACTTTTGAACTTACAGAAGGTATTTTTGTTTATTTTATAGATTTATATGCTGCTTTGCAGCTTGGGGCCATGAAAGCAGTGTACAACAATAGAATTATTATTTTCTAAACAATTTCTATAATGCACTAAAAGCATTTACATGACATTCTAAAAACAATGAAACAATTCCTACAGGTGTACAATTAATATCCCATAAAATGACCAATTCACACTTCAGGGAAAGCTTTCTTAAACAAAAGCATTTTAGGTAGTGACTTAAGCATCAAGATCCTAGCTACCTGTCTAACTTCAGCTGGTAATTGACTCCAGAGGGCTGGAGCTGCAAGACTAAAAGGCTGGTTTCTAGCATAAACTAAACCCCTGTTCTAACCACTATACCTTGACAATCTTTTCCACAGATATAGGCACACCTCAGCCAGTGCGGTATAGTGCTTAGAACAGGGGTGGGAACCCTTTTTTATTTTGAGGGCCACAGCCCCTTCTGGGCATCCTTGGGGGGTCACATGCCAGTGGTGGGTGGTACAAGAGGCAAAAGTGGGCACAGCCATAAATGTGAATGCTCATAGACTCATAGAATGGTAGAGTTGGAAGGAACCACGGGGGTCATCTAGTCCATTGCATGAATCTTTTGCCCAACATGGGGCTTGAACCCACAACCCTGAAATTAAGAGTCTCCTGCTCTACTGACTGAGCTATCCCAGCTCAACAAGAGCCTTCAAAACTGCCAGAGCTCTCTCTGGGACCTTGAAAAAAACCACACCTTTCTCTACACTCAAACATCCCTTTCTGCCCTTCGCCCAGACAAGCAGGAAGCATTGCCAGAGTTCAAGGGCACATTCCAGCCAGGCAAAGGAACAGAAGGAGGGTGCAATGCAAGGCTGGCAAAGGGCTTCAGGAGGGCGTGTCGCTTGAGGAGAGTCAGAAGAGCCAGACAGAATTGCCTGGAGGGCCACATTTGGCCTCTGAGACCCCCAATCTCTGGCTTAGAGTATCAGGCCGGGGCGGCAGAGACCCTGGTTCCGATTCCCAGTCAGTCATGCAGCACACTGGGTGACCTTGAGCCAGTTGCTGTCTGCCAGCATGACCAGTAGGATAAAATGGGGGCAGACTCAAGCTCCTTAGAAGAAGGATGGGAAATAAATGTAAAGAAAGAAAGAAAGATCCTTGCCCAGTCCAATGAAAAAGGGGGGAGAGAGGTTCTCTCTCTTGAAACGCAGCTAAGTTCATGGCTGGCAGACAAAACGTGCAGCCTAAAACTTCTTCCCACACCCACATGGGATTTTGATTGGCAGCACAATGAACAGGGGTGTTTCCTCTTGCAAATAGCAAGTGCAATTCCACTTACTTGGGAGCTGACAGACAGTTTTCTGAATGTCGCATCTGACTGGGGTAGATTCACAGTTGCATTCATTTTGCTGGTAGAGAGAAACAGGAAAAGCAGCATTAGACAAGTGTTCCCCACAATGTGTGCAGGGGAGCCACTTGCGAAGCGGGATCAGGCCAGCTGCTAAGAAGCAGGATCTGCTCCTGTGCGGTGCCAGATGCTGCTCCTTTGTGACTCTCTTTGAAATACCTCCTAAAGCCCTGTCTTGCACAAGTGGGATCCACTGGATCTTTCAAAGTTTGAACACTGTGGCAGAAGTGCTCACCAGGCCTCACCAGGCCACCAGCACAGCCCTGGCCTCCTGGCTACCTCCCCTTCCCTCCTCTTCTGCTGCTGACAGGAGGCCAGGTGTGCAGCATCTCCTCTCTCTGCCTGTCACTCCTGAGTGCAGCATCTGTGCTGCCATTTATGCACCATCATTTGGCATTGTTCCAGAATGTGGAGAGTTATGGCACGAGTTTCACAGAATCTTAGATGATAATATTCATATCTGAGTGGATACCATCATCTTCTGTGCTCTAAAACAATAATAATCTATTGTCACAAGGCTCAGAAGAACTCATGGTTGTGGATGCAGTACTGCCTGTAACATCAGAAATCCCTTCACAGGAATATTGTCCCTGTAGGTGTTCTACCAGGGATGCGGGTGGTGCTGTGGGCAACCCTAGGACTTGCCGATCAGAAGGTCGTGGTTCAAATCCCTGCGACAGAGTGAGCTCGGTCCCTGCTCCTGCCAACCTAGCAGCTCAAAAGCATGTTAAAATGCAAGTAGAGAAATAGGTACCGCTCCGGCGGGAAGGTAAACGGCGTTTCCGAGCGCTGCTGGCCACATGACCCAGCTGGCCACATGACCAGTCCTGCTGGCCACATGACCCGGAAGCTGTACGCCGGCTCCCTCGGCCAATAAAGCGAGATGAGCGCCGCAACCCCAGAGTCACTCATGACTGGACCTAATGGTCAGGGGTCCCTTTACTTTTACCTTAGGTGTTCTACCAGGAGGCCTTACAAACAGCAGGGGAGAGAAGGCAAGCAAAATGTAAGGGAGTTAGTGAAAGAAACAGGAAATTGAATGCAGATTTCCAAAGAACAGCAAGGAGAGACAAGAGGGCCTTCTTCAACAAGCAATGCAAAGAAACAGAGGAAAACAATAGAATGGGAAAAACCAGAGATCTGTTCAAGAAAATTGGAGATATGAAAGGAACATTTCATGCAAAGATTACCATAATAAAGGACAAAAGTGGTAAGGACATAACAGAAGCAGAAAACATGAAGAAGAGGTGGCAAGAATACACAGACAACCAACATAAAGAGGTACAAAGCAGCCTTGAATTCCTGCCTATTAAAATGTATGCTGCAAGAGAAAAATGAAAATCTTGGAGGTTTCCGACAACTCTCTGTGACTCCAAACCACATGGAAGAAAGAGTGTCATTTATATTTTCTGGTGATATTCCTAAAGTGGCTACACAATTTGTGCTAAAGTAGCCCGATGAGACACTATGCACACGAGACAGAAAAGGACCCTTACCTTGGAGAACCAGCATGTTTTTCAGCGTTCAGGACTGGCGGATGGTTTTGGTCGATACAGCACTGTGGAAAGAATCTTCCACATTTGGGAATGCTGTTGAGGGTAAAAATGCCATCTACATTAGAATCACGGGGTGTGTACTGGGGAGCAACACATGGAGAGATGGAAGTTTATTGGAAAGGGCTGGCACAAAATTTATTGTCAGTAATCTTTTGAGGTTGGGGCAAGGGAGATTGTGGGCAGAAGAACCTCCTCTCCTGGCCGTCTTGTCGTGGCCAGGGAAAATGGTGTGCAGGAGGCAGCAGCAGCAGAAATATGCACTCCAGGCACAGGTTGCACATACAGCCCCCTCCCCAATCCCAGGGATATATTGGGGAAAGACGAGGGCTTTGGATCCAGATCCTGCAATCTGCACCCCCTTTTGGGTCACTCTCATCAGTGGAGCGGTAAGGTTAGGAGATATTTCCACAATGGGAAGGTTTGTGAGGCCAGACCTTCTTCTCTACCTATGGGCTTCACTCTGCAGGAACAGAGGGAGATTCACTCTATTCCATAGCCGCTCAGATTCCCTTCCACAGACCAGAAGACTGCACCCTTAGCTCCTAAGAGATCTGAACAAGGGCATGCAGGAACATCCATGTTACCTGCCACCTACAGAATTCTTGATACACACATTTGTGTTGCTGTAGCATATGAAATGTGGTGCTTATTTGTATCAAACACAATTCCCTCTTGATGAATAGCAAACCACTTTAAAAACTTCTCTAAGTCTCAGGACTGGTGTCTCATGAGACATGGGGGGAAATGGGAAACTTCTATTGCAGTGGGTGGAATATCTATCAACAGACTAGTCTAGGTGTACATTTTCACATTCACTGTCTCCTCTGAGCTGTTCCCAAAACTGAAGGAGTCCTTACTCTTTGAAGCAACCCCACACTGCCATATACAAGCACATCAGTAGGAGGGCTGCTGCTATAGTTAGGACAACAGGAAACCAGTTTTCGGGATGCCAGTAATATAAAGTCTGAATCAGCACTGAGGTGGTAGCCTAGAAATAAACAAACAAGAGACATTTGCAAATCAGAAATGGATATCCATTAGATTTTTCAAAATGCAATATAATCTGGAAAAGAAAATTCAAATTCAAAGTTAATTCCAATTAAACGTGAATATGATTGGGTCCAGAAGGGAAGCATCGTGGTTTATAGAACACCCTGAATAAAAGGCATGTGACATGCTTTAAAGCTTTTTCATAAGCAAAAATGCTCTAAAGAAATCTCAGATTCAGTTAGCCCGGTTTGCTAGTAGAAGTCATTGCAAGACTTCTAGCTAGCACAACGGATGCTTGTGCTAATGGAATGATTATAAAAGTTATGAAAAGGCTTAGAAATTACCGTATATTAATTTGTACTACTGACAGACCTATACTTTGTCCAGTAGGTGGCAGTGTTCCTATGTTAAAAGAACAATTGTGTGTTGTAGAACATGAAACACTTACTGGAGGGGAAATAAGTGAAAACTTAAGTTTCGACATACTCTTGAGAAGTTGCAAAATAAAAGCAGAATATAGTCGTGGGTGTTTTATTTTTCTTTTAAATTTGTGGGTGGTGCAGCATTCTTAGTACCAGAAAAGAAAAGAAAAAACCTAGCTAACAGAAAATAGAAGACATTAATTTCAGATTTCAGAAGAGAGAGAAAATGCACTAATTATATAAAATTAAATTTTAAAAAAAGCATTCCCAGAAAACACCAGCAACTGGTGAGCCCCCTGAAAAATGTGTTCCTGGCTGTTAAGTCGAGATTGTGGCAAATTCTACACATTGTGTAGACATTAGATAGACATTGGGTCTATTTAATCATTGTAAATTATATTATATAAGTATTTTTATGAAAGTGCGACTTATATGTTTTTATAAATAATTATTTTGCATGAGGACCATCTGGACTAAGTATATATGGGCAATATTGAGGGCTTCAAGCCCTGCTCTTGGCTGAGTAGTGAGATATGGAGCCCTCTCACCTTCCCTCAAGAAGCAAACAGTGTGCCTTGGATCTAGACGTGGATCAGTCAGGGGACACAGAGGATCCAAGATCTGCCACTATTTCTGCAACAGGGTCTCAGCAGGGCCCCTGTCTCCAGCATCCTAGAGCTGCCCCATCAGCATGAATGGGGACTTTTAAGCCTCTGGGAAGAAGTATTCTCATCTCCTGTACTGATCTGCAGCTAATCAGAGTAAAAGGAGGTGAATCAGCCAGTGAGCCTTGGCTCCTGGGGTCACTCTGAAGAAAAACACCAAAGAGGATTTGCTCTAGATGCTCCTAAGAACCAAAAACACAACATGATTTCATTTCAAGCGAATGGTGTGCAAGCTCTGCTACAAAGGAACGTCAAGGAAAGCACAACATGAGTGACCCTGAAAGAAGACACTGGCGCTGTCCAAATCATTTGCACATGTGCGCACACAGAAAATAGGAGATCTGGCTAAAAGGCAAGACATGCAGATCGGCACTGATGGTTGCCAGGCAACCCTAATTATTAATATTGTTTAAATGTGAGATTACTGTATAATCTAGGAAGGGGGGGTGGTTATGAGGGGCCTGGCTGTGGCACTTCTGAATCTGCAACTCTACTACTGTTCCCAATTATCTCCAGAGCAGAGTTAGGTGAGCAAGATAATTCTGGAGAAGATCTGGCTAGCTCCACATCCTTATGTCAGTTCCCACCCGCCACCATTAATCTTCTCAGCTCTCTTTGAAGGGCTGCTCTGCCTACTTCTGAGGATTCCCGCCAGAAAACTGCCGCAAACTTAAGAGGCTGTTTCCGCTGTGTCTGCGGAGAGTCACTCAGGTCTCTCTCCAACTGTTCTCTTCGGTGCTCTCTTTCTAGAAAAAGAGGAGCTGGAACCCGTGACGAACGCCTCCCTCGTTCTCTCTTAGGATGGCAATGGCGCCCACCTGAGAGGTCCTGAGTTCCAATGAGTTCCAGCTCTAAAAAAGCCCTGGTTCTCTTTTGACCATCTCTCTTCCTCCTGAGCATTCTCTCTCTCATCTTCATAGTAACCAGCCCCTCCCTCGGGTTGGACTCTGTCTCAACTGCCCCCCTCCACCACATATGAGATTCACTGTTCAGCCTCTTTAGCACTACAACATGGCTTTGCTGAGGGGCACGCCCCCATACTAATCATTTCAGATGAAGACAGTGTGGACCTGGGACATGCTTCGAAATTCAAGCCAGTGAAGTACTACTTCCCTTTCATTTTAAAGTATATTTTAAGATACAGTTCATTAAAGATATCGGCCTTTCCCTTCTTCATTGACTCCCCTTCCCCAGAGATACCAGACAGATGAGCATGTGCAGATCGTCCTGTGTGATAAAACAGGCTGTCACCAGCCTATGATACAGATATTTTGGGGCTATTGAAGTAAACTGGCTGCTATTGGTCAAGGCACTGAACAAACAAAGGATCTGAATACAGTTTGCATGAGTGTCCGATACTTATCTCAACATTATGTCACCATATGATGAAACTAAAGGATTTAGACAGTTAACATCTGCTGTGTCTGTTTTGCCAGTGGACTCGGATGTAAAAGTTCCCTATGAGTGTGGCCAGCTAATTTGATTTCCTGGCTTAACATCTTAATGATTCAGCTGGGTATCTCGTTTTAGACTTACATTATTTATATGTATAGGCACAGGATATGCGTATCCATGAACGTGGCTTTCTGCCCCAGGGAAAACATGCGAAATAGAAGATTCTGAGGGGGGCCTCACACCAAGCAATGGAGCTTAGCTATCAGATCAGATGCTGGGAATAACACACAAGGGATTGATCATCATAATCGACATGGGATTTCTACAGCAAGCCCATAACCATTTGGGGGGATATCCCCCAACAGAAAATCAGTAGGTCCCATGAGGAAGGTCCCCCCTGTCATGGCCACAACTGGCAGAAGACCCAGCAGACCAGCCCTGCCATGCACAACATACCACACACTGACAACACCACCTCTTCTTGCCACCAGACTGGGCAAAGCACATGGTCTCACCATTGTTGAATGAGAGCAGCTCATCAGCTCTCCCATGCGCAGTGCTGTCTAACACAAAACCGCAGCTGGGCATTGCATGTTGGGTAGTTTTATGATGGGCAGCCACCATTCATGGAAGCTGACAATTTGCTCCCATTACAAAACACAGACACTGTGTGCCTTCACACCCACAGTGCTGACATTTCCATCCTGGCCCCAGATGCCAGATGAGCCAGAAAAGGACTGAGGAAGAGACACACAGCATGGCGCAGAGAATCAGCTCCTTTCTGTAATGTAAGCAGGCCTTAATAATATTTATTTTTCAAAAAAAACCTGACCAGTTTTTAACTTGAAAACCTCAAAGTAGATTTACTTGCCTTTAATAAAAATAAGAATCAGGTTGGTTTCCACCAAAAGAGCAAAACCTCCATTGTGTTATTGAGCATATATATAGCAGAGCTGTACAAATTTTAAAAGCAAATGAAACCTCTTAGCAACGGAGGAGTCACAATCCAGATTATCATTAGTGTTTTGAATTTTCAAAAAATACTACTGAAAGCTTTTAAAAATAACCTTATATAGTTATTTAATCACGAACATCTACTTTAGTGACACAGAGGAATAAAGAAAAAGCTAAACAAGATATAAATTCAGTGGAGAGTCTTGTTCATTTTGTTTTATTCCATCTGTTACAGTAGCTGCACTTGTGTTTGGGTGATAAACTAAGGAAATATTGTGTGTGGCATGATATGGGGAGAAAAAATCATGGGTGGGGATAACTTAATAGTATAGAAGAAATTAGCATATTGACAGTTGCCGGTAATTTAACAGGAATTTTACCTGAGTAATGAATCTTTGAGAAACTGATCCAGGGCTGCTCTTCCTATTTAACAATAATAGTCATCGTAAACCTATAAAATGTCTCCAACTGCCCAACACTTTACCTGTAACAGTGACCACCAAAATGCTATTGGGAATCTTAAAAGCAACAGAGCATGAGGGAAAGAGCATTCTCTTGCTGGTCCTCAGCAATTGCTAATCCAGAGAGAGAGAGGAGGGGGAAGAGAAGGTGTCCTGGATTGAGAAATGAACTCTGAGAAACAGAGAAGGCTGCGGACGGCTCTGTGTGTTGTCATCTCAGGATGTTATGTACTGTACCCACTCCCCCTTTGTAAAAGGGGTAAATGTCTTCTGAGCTTCAAAAAACAAACAGAAAGCAAGCCGTATCGCCCACGCTACCCCTAGCATGTATTAGCTCTATACCTCCTCAAGCTTACCAGTGCCTCATTTGTGAGCATAGATGATGCTCTTTTGGCTACACAGGGAATGGCACTCAGAGCCTGAACATCAAAAATAGAGCAAATAGGGCAGCAAGATTGTCACAAGAGCGCCTGGACTAAAATTGTCTATCAAAAACTTCACTCTTGTGGTTTATCACCACAACAGCTACTCGCTCTGGGTTTTAGTAAAGCAAACAGCTTGATTTGTCAGCCCCTAAATGATATTGTGCGTCAGAACAACTTGGCCACAATAAGGAAATTGTGCCCATGGCATGACTATTTTCCACCTTCCCATTTTGACTCTCTGGCACCTTATCTGCATAACGTAGCAATTCTAAAACATAGGCACACTTCTACTCTTGCAAGATTGAATGTACTGCCTTCAGCAGCACTCAAGGGATGATTCCAACAGATTCCACAAGAAAAACGCTTATGTTCGTGTTGGGATGGCAGTGCTGAATTGGTGGCGCATGCCCTTCCGGCTTGCCCTCCTTATAAAGACTTGAGGAATGAGATTATCACCCCTCTTTTATTGTCCATTCCGGGTACAGTGTCCCTTCTCTTGGCAGATCAAGATGAGCAGGTTGCAAAGTTTTTAGCTGGGGCAATCAGAATAAGATCCACCATTTGACTACTGATTCAAAACCCTAAAATGTATTTTATATAATTGACTTTTTATTTCTAGTCTTTGTATATCATATTGTTGTTTTATTGCTATGTTTTATTCATTCAGAGCAAATAGTGAGGCACTCTACCTGAGGCAGAAGATTTTGGGGGAAGCATTTAAGCAGTAGCCATCCGGCGGGTGTTCCAAGGGTGTGACGATGCTGGCACAGTATAAACACACCAGCAGAGCCAGTCCAGTTCTCTCTCCTGTGCATTTGCACCACAATGACCTGGCTGCCACCCCATCCCTCCCCTCTCTGTAAGTCACAGAGATACCAGAAACATTTTGAACTGTGCTCTCCTCTATCAACTGCCCCAGATGTCTCTTGATGTGCTGAAAAAAAGAAGCATGCTTGGAAACTTACGGCAGTTGTGGTTGTTTTTGTGGTGGTTGAAGGCCTGGTTGTTTTCCAGGGAACCACATGCAGTATTACAGTTGCTGTTGTGGACAAGCGGTGAGCTAAACTGCCATGCAGTTCATCAGCCACTTCTATCAGCAGCTGAAATGTGGTGGGATCTTGAATTCCTCGAAACACATCATACTGGAAGTTCTGTGTCGTCATCAAAGAAGGTAAGCCAGAGCCTAATCTCTGAAGTTTGAACCGAGAATGGGTATTGCCTAGAAAGAATGGGGTTTGAAGTACCATAAAAATAAAAATGGCATCCTATTACAATTCATATCTAGCTCTCCAGCTTTCAGAATCTTGCACTTCAGGTAAATATGGCATCTCTTAATAAATGTCTGAATTGTGTCGGGATGATGCAAAGAGCCTCTTAGGCACTGGTACAAGAGAACAGCAGCTTTTCTTCCCTTAAAGAAACGTAGGAAGCAAAAGAGATTGCAGTTTGGAGCAGGTTCCTTTCCCAACGCCAGGCCACTGTTCAGAGAAGAGAGGTGTCTCCCTCAAAGCACAGAAGGTGCATATTCATATATAGCTGAGTTGGTTAGAGCGTGGTACTGATAATGCCAAGGTTGCAGGTTCGATTCCGCATATGGGATGGCTGCATATTCCTGCAGTGCAGGGGGTTGGATTAGATGTCCCTCAGGGACCTTTCCAACTGATGATTCTATGATTTAAGGCCAGATGTGAGGAGCCTGAGGCCCTTCACATGCTGAGGGACTTCAATTCCCACCAGCCCCACCCAGCATGGCCAACAGTCTGGGATGATGGGACTTGTAGTCCAGGAACATCTAGAGGGTTCCCTAGCCTTGATTTCAACAAAACACTCTTGGTGTGTGCTCTTTAGCAACTGACCTACTCCAAGTTGACATATTTCTATGGTTAGAACAATCTCTGGCTTGCTAATATTGTCGTAAGGTGTGTGTTTTTTAGGTTCTAATTTCTGTGCGGCTCCCAAATGGCTCACTTTTGAAGGGGAATACACTTGAAGGTGCTTCACCAATTCTATTCACACAAAAAGAAAGAATGAAAACTAATGAATGGTCATTACAAAAACTAAGCTATATATAGTCTTACCTCCCACAATAGTGTAGCTGAGCTGATGAGGGGGAGAATCTTTGTCTGAGCAATTCAACTGCAAGATGGGTGTTTTAATAGTAGAGTATATAGGTTTGCTATAATAGGGTGGCCTACAGACCGGAGGTTCATCGTTCACATTCTGCAAAAGAAGAAAATAGCAGGTCGCTTGAAAACCCTCTGACAAAAAGTTAGGAACAAGAACATTCTAGCAGGGAGAGCCGCAAGCTCCCAGCATTTCCCTACAATCATTACACAGCAACTTCACAAGTCAGTTTCTGCAGACACTGACACATTAAGCCTGATGGTGGCAGAAGCACTTTTCTGATTATTCAGATTATTCCTAACCTTCTTCAGAAAATTGCAATGTACATATGCACAAAGAATGAAAGTTTGTGTCTTGGGCAACAGGTTTACAGAGTCAATAATTACACAATTATTCAAACTGTGAACATGCATTGCTACATTAAAAATCTTTAGTTCCATACTACAGTGGTACCTCGGGTTAAGTACTTAATTCGTTCCGGATGTCCGTCCTTAACTTGAAACTGTTCTTAACCTGAAGCACCACTTTAGCTAATGGGGCCTCCTGCTGCCACCGTGCCGCTGGAGCCCGCTTTCTGTTCTTATCCTGAAGCAAAGTTCTTAACCTGAAGCACTATTTCTGGGTTAGCGGAGTCTGTAACCTGAAGCGTATGTAACCTGAAGTGTATGTAACCCGAGGTACCACTGTATTGGAAAGCCAATTTGAAGTTCCCTTGTCACACCTCAGAGCAACCTCTGTTGTTGAAACCCTTCTCTCAAAAAACCATGTGACTCTCCTTTCCCAGGTCCTAGATATACTGTAAGGTGTGTAATAAAAACATGATGGCCTGCAAAGCAGCATGAGCAGAAGGCAATTTGGAGTGGGGAAGCTGTGGAGAAGTCCCAGTCACCCCCTCCCCACACTGCTTTGCAACAAAGAAACAGGGTATCAAGCTTTTAATAGATATATTGCCATGCAAGTGTGGTTAGACCTGAATGCTACTGCAGGACACCAGCAGTAGCAAGAGATGATGGGCACAGATGTTTATGGTCTGTGCTATGTGCCTTTAAGTGCTGCTGAGGCTTTGCTTTTTTGTAATTAGCTGCAAGTGGGATTGAAGTGGAGGTTCTGCGTCTTCATTTATTTAAAGCATTTTGACCCTGGTCTTCAGACACAAATGGCTCTGACAGTCCCTGCCCTCAGGTTTACAATCTAAAAGGCATGAAACGAAAGGTAGGAGGATAGCAAACTCAGGCACTACACCTGTTGAACAGCAGCTGAAGAATTAGTGATGAATAGACTCTTAACAGTCCCTGACTGTTTCTGTTGGGGGGGCATTAATCACTAGTTTCCTTGCATTGTCCCCCCCCCCCCATTGTCATATCCAAATTTATTCATTTAAATGTTAAATCGGGTCCTCCCTTAAAGAGGGCACGTAGTGCAGTGAGCCCTGGAAAACCGACACCCTGTGTTGTGGGTGGGTACGATTGGTCAGCCACAACACCTGATTGGAAGTTCCCTTGAAGCTGGCTGCAATCTGGCCAATGGGACTCAGTCCAAACGGTTCGAGGGACCTATTTATGCCCATGCATGTGACCCAGAGCTTCCTCTTTGGGCGCTTGCATTCGGAACACCCGCCCACCTCTCCCCACTTTTAGGGCTTTGCGCTTGAACCTGCTATGCCGTTGTGTGTCGTCTGTCATTGGGACAGGGGCACGGCTGGAATTTTCCCCACTTGGCTGATTGGCTGTTGCCATTTGGGTTTCACCTGCCACGTAGCAAATCATCACAACTTGTAAGGTTGCGGATAGGCTCTGGTTCAGATGATAGGGATGAGAGAACGCTCTCACCATCCCTATGTGAAGGGTGTTCTATTAAAGGAATTCAGGGACTTGATGGTTTGGTCAACCCCCAAGAGGGGGTTGTGCCCGTGCCAGAGTCCAGGGGGGCATTTGGGTAGCAGAGTTAGCCCGTTACCAGCTTTCCACCTATCCAGGTGTTCACCCTTGGTTGACCTGTGCTGGTGCCCTGGGTCAGCGCTACCTGCAAGGCAGGGAGCTAGTCGAACCAGAACCTATGCAACCAGTCACTTTCTGTAATCAATAAAGTTGTGGCCTAAATTCTGCCAAAAACCAAAACCAATATTTGAGTCAAGTGTGAATTTATTTGGGGGGAGGTTTTTGGGTCTGAACATGCAAATAGTTTCTATTTGCCCCCCAGTGATGACTCTTTTGCTACTTAAAATGGGAAGAAAGGAAGAAAGAGGACCAGCGATCTGCTAGCATGGAGAAAGTACGCAAAGCTTTGAGAAGTTTTACCAGTTGCCTATGTAATTTCTTGCTTTACTCTTCTACAGTAAGACAGCCAACGAAACACAAGCTCTGTTTTCTGACAGAAAAACCATGCAGTGCTTTATGGATATAGCATTTTATGCCGCCACTCAGGGCTCAGCTGCAAATCTTATCAATCAGCATGAAGAAAACATGGCTTCTTTTATTGTCTGCTCTCAATTAAAGGAAAATCAATCAATCAGACAGGCTTTGCTCAACATTACATTACAAAGAGAAATGGCCCAGACTGTTTATCTTACTAAATGCTCCATTAAATTATTTGATAAGGTATGTAAAGCTTCTGTACACTTCCCCCGAGAGTTATTTTCTTGGGTACAAAATAAGATACCACCAATCCATAGTTATTAAGTGGATTGACACAGCTCATAGAAAAGCAGGTGATCCATGAAGCCCTATTAGCTGCAGCAAACATGGTTTATTAGTGAACAAGACACAGAACTGAATGTATGACACACAAAAGGGCAGGGCTTTAGCGACCTCTTCATCATGTAGTGCCCTAGAGAAAAGGCTCCAAATCCAGAACATGGTAGCAGAATTGGGGCCCGGGCCCTCTGGGCTTCCATTTCAGACCTGGACATAATGAAATCACCCAGATCCAAAAGAGGTCCAGTATGTTTGGAGGATTGCTACCCCCTGGCATGAGCTGATAATGCCACTAACATGCGTCAAGGCCTGCAGCCTTAAGAACAGACTGAAAAGCAGGGATGAGGATACGAGCTGATCTCCTTTGCTTAGGTTATCACCTGCTCTCAGCATCACGGAAAATGTAGCTCCCGTTTAAAACACTTGCTTAAATCCTATGTTTACCCAAGGTTTCCTGACCTTTTTCATGTTTTGTACACTGCTCAGATGAGGTTGTTGAATTTTCATTGGCTTTATGCAAGTTGATTAAAGATTTTTTAATGATAATAAGCATAATTCAAGGGTTTAGCACAGGGAAGGGAAGGTAAATATGTATCTTTCTGTCCTCTGTTCCACTCCGTCTTGCTCCATTACACGATACAGGGGGGTGGAGATTTCCCAATCACTTAGGGCTCTCCCTGCAACGCCTGACAGGTCCCTAACTTGTATTTATAGTTAATTTGAGCCTTGGTGCCTGAATTACAAACTGGAACCATAATTTTAAACCCACACATTTGTACCTGATCATTTCATTCATGTTTTGTTGATAGAAGTTTTATTGCTAAGCCTCCATTCATCAAAAGAAGTCTGATATCCATTTACATAGCTTCTATAAGGAAGGCCAGAGTCTCAGAAGGTCTTTGCTCCCACTCAAAGCATTTTAATAATACTCTCTGATTTTCAAGCCTCCCACGATATGATATAAGACTTTTTGCAGTGTTATTAGCTGGGAGCTAAATTTACATCAAAGCACTATTGCTAAATGCCCACACTGGAAGGCTCCACCTGAAATGTTGCTTCTATTACCGCCTTTATCTACATTGCCGTTATTTGTATTTTCATATTCACTTATGTCTGCATCTTCTTGGAAAAGTGGCGTTGCCCAAATGGAAATGAATTGTGGAGGAGCCTAATAGTTTGTATTGTGTTTGCTATTTCAAGCCTTCATTTCAGGAACAAAAGTGGATGATTTAGGAAGTGGAGTTTTTGGAAAGTTTTAGGAATCACATGTTTGTTGCGGAAGGTGAAAGTTGGCAGGAGGCTTTGGAGAGCTGGCTGGGAGAAAGTGTGAACAAGAGGACATGGCAAGGAGACCCACCACAGCAGGAACCACCACCACCGCTCTCCAGGTGTTCTCAACTGTACTTCTGCTGTCGTGGGAAATCATAATTCTCCATAGTCAATAGCGGTTTGCAAAGTGATGGGAACCACTGTTGGTGATCCATATGGAGACAATTTGGGACTTCTAGATTCCACAACGCAGCCCTCGAGTTTAAGGAACTCATTATCACCCCCGTGTCCAAAAAACGTGAGATGTGTCCCTCTGCATCACTCAGTTCTCAGAGGTCACTCAGAGGTCACACGGGACACGACACAATGAGAACGAGGCTGCACCACGAAAGGTACATTGTCTCCAATACAGATAGTTTAGATTTAATTCTTTTCTGCTGTTCTATAATGTAATCATGATTACTTGAGTGAAAGTAGTTATTTGCTGATTGACTTTACTAGAAGTGTTTCAGAGCATTCATTTGCAGCGCTAAAACATATGCAGCAGCATTGTAGAGCTATAGCATTGCCATATATGTTGACATCACTGGAGAATAATATCCAGTGGTAGATATATAGCCAGTGCTTTTTCTAGGGGGACACAGGGGGATCCATACCCCTAAACATGTTGTGAATCTTTGTACTTTTGTCCATTTACTGTATTTATTTCCCCCGATTTGAACTATAAAATGGTGGTTTTTCTTGAGTCAAAATAAGAGTACACCTAAACATTTTTAGAGGGGAAAAAGCACTGGATATAGCCCAGGGCCCCCTCACCATAGGTAACTCTCATTCCTCCATTACATTACAGGTGCAGATTCCCAAAAGGTGTCCGCAGTAACAATCAGGAAGCTCACATTTGGCTATCTCTGTGCAGATCTAAATTGGCTTAACTTCTAGCAACTCCACTGCAGTCCAGGAGTCTCAGACTATTTATAGAATACAATTCTATAAATTGGACGTGCTTTGAAGGCAGAGAAAGATCAAGATAAGATTTTTGCATCTGAGAGGCATCTTCATTGTGCAAGTGAGCAGGATGATATCATTTTTCTTCTCAACAATTATTGTTTTCCTTCTTAAAATCTAATCAGCATTTTTCTTTTTAGAAAACAATTCCTCTTCCTATTACATTTAACTACGTTTAGTGAAGAAGGCAAAGGTGTTGTTGTCATGATGTAATCCCAAACATGAGAGTTCCTGGATTTCTTCTATAATTACACGGTTTCCAACCTATAAATGCCTTTGTGTTGATTAATGGCATCTGTTTACACAGATAATTAAATAATTTATGTGCCCTGCACCTTATCTTTAAGCAGAACAACACTTTGAGCATCATTTTAATTGTTCTTTGAGGGTTGTGTGATACATGTGGTTACAATTAATGGAAATACAAACAAAGATAAATGATAGCTACTGTAGCTTTTTCTGAGAGGTCTCTCTTAACTTGATAAGGCTATCAATGACTACAAGCCATCATGGCTCCAGTATTGGAGGCAATGTGCAGCTGTATGCCAGTTGCCACAAGCAATTTCCCCTAAGATTTTGTATGCTATTTTCACTAATGTGTGCATTTTATTCACACTTTCCCCTAATATACACATTTTTGTACATATGGATTGGAGAACTGCATCACAAAATATGGAGAACTGCGAATTTCGAAGGATTATCATGTTTCAGTTTCCATATTGGTTTGAGAGGTGTGAATTAGCTATTTACTCATTAAAATGCAAACAAAATCAAAATTCTCTCCCATCCCTATTTGGGCATGAGGTAGGTTTACTCTGGGCAGGAAAAAATGCAATAACCATCAGCCTTCTAAAATCTGAAAGAAAGCCACATTTACAAGGGTGAGTCATTGCAGAGACAGATTAGGAGTGTGCATGTTTTGGATTTTTACTAGCAGGGCTTTGTTATTTAAAGCCATGTTTGGGTATCTGAAAATATTAAAACATAATCTCCAATGGCCACATAATGATAAGTGAATATAAGAAACCTTATTAGGGCCATGGACATTACCCATTGCACTAAGAATCCCATTGATGTGGTCTGTTTCATACTTAACGGCTTCTGCTAGAACATAACAAACGGATCTATGGCTGGAGATTTTCTTCCCCAAGCCATTCCACCCCACAAATACGTCCAACCTGTGCCTGAGGCGCTAAGAACATCAATCCCACAGAGACCCTGAGTCAGCATGAGGGACGGCGGATGAGTCAGATTCAAAGTCTCACTAGGAATACATCAGGCAATAAACAGTGCTTGTGGGTAACCTGCAAAAACCATTGTGTGACCCCACCAGTACTGTTAGGCTTACTCCTTCACTGATTAACTATAAACTCGATAGGCTCAAGGAAAACACTACAGCATTAGGAAAACATGACTGAGGTTGGAGCTTCTAACATTTGGAAGAACTATTGGGCTGGACTTTATGTGCCCTAATACTAAGTTGGCCCCCTAAACAAGACTATATACTTCAGCCTATTAAAAGAAAGAAAAGAAAATAAATTTCTGGTGGCATTCAGCTGAGGGTGCATTCAGATATAGGGACTATTGGGTTAGTTTTCCTGGTTGCATGTTGAGGTCCCCAAGCCACCCCAATAACTTAAACATCACACATAATTTTTGTTTAAGGTTTTTTTGGCATAATTTTGGCCACAACTTTATTTAAATACATAACTGTGAGTGGTTGCTTAGGCATTGGTTCCGACTATCTGCCCCCCTGTCCAGGGACAGAACTGACTTCCGGATTCCAGCGGAAGCCAGTCAGGGAAAACAATATTGGGGGGAAATGAAGCTGGGCAGCAGACCCTCACCTCTCCCCGCATGCTCCCAGAGGCTTGCACGGCTCAAGCCCAATGCCAGGGACTTGGACGAAAGCATGGCAAGCCCCTGGATTCCTTTAACGGAATTCCCTTGCAACACCAGCATTGGAGGGGTAGGCACTTACCCCTCCACCAACCAATTTTTTAACCAATGCCTAACCGCAAACCTTACAAGTTGTGATGATTTGCTATGCAGTAGGCAAAAACCAAGTGGCTCCAGCCAATCTGCCAAATGGACAAAATTCCTACCGGGCCCCTGCCCCCAAAGTAGCTGACCCCATTACAGGCATAGCAAGGTCAAGCACAAAATCCCCAGTTCAGGGAGGGTGGGCGGGTGATCCGGTGCATGCAGCAAAAGGGAAATCCCAAAGCTGTGTGCCCAATATTTAAAACCTTTGAGCCCAACCCACAAATTGGTAACATCGAAATCTCCCCAGAAACACAAGTACCCAATCACAGCCTGTGGCCACCCAAACAGATCTGCCCAGCAAAGGTGGGGTGGCCTGCTAGACCCCACCGCAACACGTGCTCTCTATTAAGGAGAACACACTTTATAAGGCTAGTGCTGCCTTTTGGGTTTCTAATGTTCTTTTTGCATTGCATTATCTCTTACATTATTGCATTGTATCTTTTTGATCAATATACTGCCATGCCACACTTTTATTCACAACAGTGGGCATAGGATGACACATCAGCAGACCTCATTTGACATGTTGCCAGCCTTTATGCTCATGTGCTTTTCTGTTCCCCCAGGTGGGAAAGAACTGACTGGTGGAATACCAGCCCAAATTTTGCAACATGGCATGATCTATGAAAGCAGTGGGAACATTATACCGCAAAACTCCCATGATTTGCCGAGTTCACAAAGGTGCAAACAGATTTTTGCCTAAGATCCAGGACAAAGTGAAGCCTTTCAGAAATCCCGGTAATGTCTGGAAAATTCCAGACATATGGCAGTCCTAACCATGCCACAGACATAAACATCAGCAAGAAGATTCAGTGCATGGATCCACAACTCATGCCATACGTTTGTTCATAGTCAGTGATTTCATTGAAATTGCTCCTGGTTTATGTATGAATAAGTGGATTTGATTGCAATACTATGACTCTGAAATTGTTGACAGTTTTTTTGATGTCTAGATTTTAAAGATGGGAACAATGTGATGGTGAAGGAGGTTCTACTTTGTGCATCTGCATCTTTTTCTGCCAGTGTGTACAAGTGTGCAAGAGAGAGGGAAGAGATCTTTCTTATAAAAGGTAGAATTCAAACTTCATTCAAGTGACGGCAGTGACCTCAGCTAGCATCAGTTACTGTTACTGTTCTCAGTTTTAGCCCTTAAATGTACATATGAAATGCAGCAGAGATAACTGTCTCAGGGGGCTGTTACAACCCACATGAAGTCATGCACTTTATATGAAATTCCTGTCATGTAAGATGTATTTGGATCAAGTTCACCAAGAAACTTCTCTTTGTTTTAAGAAAGATGAATCTATGACTTGAAACAAAACACTAAGAGAATGAGCAAATTACTAGACTATTTTAAGTTTTTTAAAAAATATATACAGATAATCATTAAAGTGACTGGTTAATCAGGAATTAAATGGCTGAAAAGCCTGTCTTTGGGTGGATCTACACAGGAAAAAAACGCTATAAATAAGTCAGAAATTAAATCATTATAATAAAAGAAACAAACGCTATGTGAAAATCTCATAGGAAATTTGTTTGCTCTGTGGCGTCCTCTGATGTTGTATGTTTGTAATGCATTCAAAACATTGTGTGTGTGTTTTACTAATGTAGCTGAGTCCTTTAAGAGATGCCTGAAATTCGCAAGTGAGAATGTCTCCTGATTCTTTGCTGGAAGAGTGTTCCCCAGCATGTAATCAGCGACTCTAAATGTCCAACTCATTTTTCTGTTCTCACCTAATTGCATATAATAATCCTTAAGGAATATAATGAAGAATGAACAAACAAGCAAATAAATGAAAAGAGGAGCTGAAGTTATTTGGTACAGGGGTGTTGCTTCAATTTGTCATGTAATCAATTAAATCTAATTTGTGCCTTGTGTCTCTGCATAATACTTGGTTATAACTTTTAGGCAAAAGGCTACTTCAGCTGTCAGTTTAGAGTGAGCTGGGCTCCATATCCTCCTCTGACACTGATTTATATTGAGCCATTAACTTCAAATAAGGCGAAAGCTGACTTTAAGCAGACTGATCGTGTGAGCTTAAAAGCAAATCCTTTAACAATGCCATAATTTCCCCTAATGAATATTTCTTGTCTCTAAAATGCTGCTTTCTGTTAAAGGAACAAAGCACACACACCCCAAAGCCTCTGCTGGGTCACTGATGTAGTTTGACACAATAAATTGCCAGTCCCCAATTCCCATATTGTATAATGCAAAAGGAGACATGGTTATTGTCTGTTAAATAAACATTGTAGAATAAATGCCCGGCCATATTGCTCACTCGTGCTACAATGTCATCACTGTGTCGGATTCAACATAAGTACCATAATGCATTTTCTTAATAGTAGCTTTCTTTGGGACATGCAGAAATGGCTGCTGTTTTCTGTTATCGGGAGAAATGGCATCAGGCGCGCAAGATAGGCCTTTTAAGGGCTAACAGTCACAATAATTAAATTGAAACATTACATCCAGAGGTGATACATCTCTATGTATGAGATGCTGAGGACCAATTAAGAGAGGGGTAGCCATTGCTCTCGTACTGTGAGTTTCCTAGAGGCTATTTATTTACTATATTTTTAGGTCGCCCTTCAGCAATGCTGTCAGAATGGCTTATAATAAAATAAGAAAACCCACAATTTGAAAACAATCATCATTAAAACTGGGTGATAACCAGCATCATATAACCAACATGCTCACATCTAATTGATGCATGAAGGGGTTAATAGAGTAAGCTGTCCTCTTCCCATCACCTTGGAACTAGGTAATCATTTGCTCTCTGTCTACCTGATGAACTCACAGGGCTGTCTTAAGCATATGGGGTGCAAAGATCTGCCCAGCGCCCCCTTAGGTTGCCCAGTCCCAGGTGCGCAGGAGGGCGGAGCCGGCTGACTGCCTCAGAGTCTTGCTGGCTTGGTCGCCCCCGAACCCACGGCGCAGAGCCACCCGCAGCAGAAGATCCCACCGTGGCACTCCGACAGATGGGCGGGCTCTTCCCCGGACTCAACTCTCAGGCCCTGGACTCTCGGCCTGGTTCCCCTGAGAGTCCGGTGCCTGGGTGCCCCGCTTCCCTGGCGCCTATGGGTAAGACGGCCCTGTGAACTCAGCATGGGAAAAGGTTTCAGCTGGTTGCTCAAACTTAGCCATTAGGCTCTCACAAGTCATACTTGTGTCCCTATACCTATCATTTAGGAACTTTCACCATTTTGTAACCAACTAAGTTTTATTGCAGATACAACTTTTCAGACTGACATACGGGGAAGCAGATGAACCAGACCTCTGAAGCATTTGTAAGTAAACCATTTTTAACCAACCAAATGTGATATTTTTCTATGCTAGGGGAAGTAGGAAACATTGGAAGGAAATTGGAAGGGTATATTATAATGGTCTAACAGCCTGTATTGCTGCACTTTACTGCATATTTTGTGATTTTAAATCACTGCTGGGGTCCCTCACCAAAGACTACTTGCTGCAAACCTGGATCTTAGCATCCAGGGAATTCTCCTTTTTATGTTATTTTTTTCCTAAACCAACAAAAACAGTAAATCACTATTTTAAAACCCACAATAAAGCAAGACACAGCAGAGAAATTAAAGGGGGGAAATTCATTAGACGCTTAACCTACTAACATAACCTGTGGCAGTGTTAGAGCTTTAATGTCTTAGTACCTAAGGAGGCTTCAGAGGGGTCTTAGGGAGCTTTTGGAAATTTGTATGATAGGGGGCAGCCTGGTAAATAATGATTCTCTTACCTGGTGATGATGAGTCTCTCAAATGGAGAAACGGAGGGTGTAAGAAAAGAGTATACTCTGTGGAGGCCAGGTCTCTCTTTCTCAGGGAGCCCAGGATCCACGGCATAGCTGTCAACTTACAGATTTGAAAATAAGGGACCAGCAGCCTTGAAAATAAGGGACCAGCAGCCAAAATAAGGGACCTGCAGCCTCACCTGTTCCAGGCACTCCAGTCTTCCTGTCCTCCTGCAGTCTGGTCAAACTCATGCTGGTAGCTTCGAGAACACTGTCCAACCAACTTTGTAGCCAGAGGTTCAACTGAATAGAATCTGAATCACATGCACCACAAGGCCTATGCAGCCTCAACTTAAGATGGCTCCTCGGCCTGGCTTTGCACTGCAAAGTTTGCAGCAGCACGTGCAACAAAATGGCGTCCAGCATTCAAAAAACCCCTCAGCTTGCATTAACTAGCCACACACAAGGCATGCAAGCTCCACCCCCCAGTCGTTCTTAGACTTCTTATTGGGTGAGCAACACAGCCAAGCAACACAGCCGGAGCCTCCCTCCTCCCTGGCTGGCAGAGAGGGAGGGAGAGGAGCTGCTTCCTTTGAAATTTAAGGGACATTTAAGGGACATCCATCAATAAGGGACAGCAGCGGGACATGGCGCTGGAATAAGGGACTGTCCCTTCAAATAAGGGACACTTGACAGCTATGATCCAGGGTTGCTGGATCATGACCATCACAAGCCTGCTGGCTGCGTGGGGGTGGGGAGGTGGTGGGAGTTAGTTGAACATCATCTGAAGGTCTTTGCTATCCCTGGTAGAATCCATTCTTCTTCTCAGTCAATAATCTCTTTATTCTAGTTTCTGCTAGTTTACAAATAAGCCATGCTCAATATATTATTGTAACTGCTTTACAACAGATACATATAGAATCAAATGCTCCAAACTTCCCCAAACAAACCCTTTACTTACCAGAATGTAGACTGTGACCATAGCAATGCTAGATCTCTGCCGGACGGGGTCTGGTTCAATATCATTGTCCAGGTCAATAGCTTTCACCCAGAGAAAATACTGAGACTCACTTTCTCTATCAAGCATGTTCAAAACTTTTATAATACCTGGCATGGACACACACACCATTAAATCATTTTTTAAAAATACATTTCTATTTTTTTGAGCAGAAAAATACATTAATCAACCTTAGCGTACCAATAATGAGATCCTTTAAAACTTTGTTTTGTGAGAACAAAAGAGAAGATGCTTGAAAGCTGCTTGAACAGCATCCTCAAACTCAGTGGATTTTGCATAAGCTCACATATTGAAGATTCAAAGTCTTGTACTAATGCAAATTTCCATGAAGGCCTTTTTTATGAGGGGTGAGGGGGCTGGCAGGGCAAAGAGCAGAAGGGCAGCCTATCAGGCGCTGGATCCTTTGCCACATTTTAGGCAAGGGCATGGCAGGATTCAGCATCTTACTAAAGCAATAGGATGGCAAACCTCATTGACTGTGGTCAGAGAGGAGGAATCTGTGGCTCTTCAGCTCCCATCAGCCCATGGTCAACAATCAAGGGGCGTGGGAGTTGTAGTGCAACCACATCTGGAAAGCCACAGGATCTGCGTCTCTTCACTAGGTAGTGCCAGAAAATCCTGGATCAGATAAAATGGTGTTACAGCATGATAAACATTACGGAACAGCACACATGACAGATTTACTTTCACCCTGCCTTTCCCCCTGACAGGGCTCAAGGTCGCTTAATGATGAAAACAAGAATCACTATAACGAAGAAGAAAAATCATTAAAATATGAAACGTCAATAGAATCAAAACTATTTAATATATAAAATCTGTTTAAAACATACAAAAAATTCCAATAAAAATAGCATGGCACCAGCCCCACATAGAGCACATTGCAGTAATCCAAACATGATGTAACTGAACTGTGTGTCACTTGGCCAAGGAATGGGCGCAGCTGGTACACTAGCTTTAACTGTGCAAATGCCTGTTTTGGCTTCTGACTGACCAAGAGCATCTCTGTCTTGTCTGGATTAAGTTTCAATTTGTTCACCCTTCTCTGGTCCACTACTGATGACAGACACCAGTTTAGAACCAAGACCACTTTAGTAAGGTCCAGGACTGAATCTTGCCTAAAACCATGTTCTCTTCTTAACTCCAGTAAAATGCTGGATGAAAGCTAAGGCAAATTTTCTTCCTGTGGCATTCATTCTTCTTGAGCAGAGAAGCCTTTAAAAGAATTGGCAATACCTGTATCTGGCTCTATATAAAACTTAGGAGGATGTCCTGCACCATCGCCAACAAGTGTGTGCTTCAAATTATTGAATGGCCAGTCTTCGTCTGTAAAGGCGACTCTTCCAACCACAGTGCCAATGCTGCTGTTTTCAAGCACGCGGAATATATTTGTGCCAGTATGAGGATCTATTTCATTAGTACGGGTGACTTTCACAATAACCCTAATTGTGCCTGAAAGGGAGATTAAAAAAATAGAAGAACAATAAACAAGTTTCAAAGAATGTTGTTGGAGAACTTTGCCTCATAGATTGTCTGCAGTGTAATTGCTATAGGATTATGATCTGACTGCCATGAAGGTGCCTAGGCTTGGACAGAATAGGGCTACTGGAATCAGAAGGATTAAAATTCAGCAGCCAGGTGTGTCAGCTAGGTCTTGCCTACCTAATGGGCCAGAGTGGCTGCTGAATGCTTCCCCAAATCAGCTGGATCTTCCTTGAGGGCTTCAAAAGGGGTAGGTGGTATACCTCCCTTCTCTTTTCCCATCTCCCATCTCGGTCCCTCTGCCCAGGCAACAGGAGAACAATAGAAGTTGCAGTTTTGCTCTGGACATCTAATCCTGCCAAGGCCTGTTAGTGGCCCTGGCTGGCATCTTAAAAAAACACACCATGAAAAGCCTTCAGTGGTGATTGCACTGCTTAGTAGTCAGAAGGCTTATTTATACAGTCTTTGCACTTGTCGTCCTAGCTGTGAGCGGTCCCCTTCCTTTTATGTCCCTAGAACACAGACCCTTCTGTTTGTTAGAGCTGCTGCAAATGAAGAATCCCTGATCTGGACCTTGTGCAAAATAGAAATGAATTTGCTCTCCACCACAAGAATGAGTTTCAAAGCTTCACTGCAAAACAGTCTTAACATATTTGCAAATAAACATCACAAAATACAAAATAACACACTGCTCTTAAACAAGCAAGTAATGTGGTCCACTCTTCTTTTTAGTCCTTCATGCAAACCACAAAGCCTCAGTAGGTAGTCCTTCTATGAAATTCCCAAAGTGACTGAGATTCCCATCCCTCTTGGATGTTCCCTTAGTGCTGTACAGCAGGTGTGGGGAGAAGAGTACAGGGGTTCCTCTGATTGTGCTAATTTGGGGAGGGGCATAAAGGCTTGCCATTGAGAGTGGAGAGGTGACTGAATTAGAACAAACATTTAATCATCTATGTTCCCATCACCTGCAAGGGTAGTGGTATTTGTTTCCATACTAATGATAGAATAATGAGAATTACACTCTGATTGAGACTGCATTTTTCTGATAACAAAAGTGCCAAGAGCTTTCGGTGGGGTATCGTATTTTTTATATTCCCTTTTCGGCTAGTATTGCTGCAACACTGAGGTTTTAGGGTGTGCCTGGCATACAGCGATGAAATTGGATCCTATGGTGTTGGAGAAAAGAGCAAGACTGGGATTCATGGGAGGGAAAGAATATGGAAGGAAGACAAATCTAGTTGATGGAAGATGGTTTAGATGCCTACAAGCTTCCCCCCTTTTCAGTCCTTCTCCAAAAATTCTGATCCCAGAGAAAGCCCTGTTTTCAGTCCACAAAACCTTCAACTGCTCTTTTATAAATGCCAGATCGGTGCTTCAAAAACAACTATTATTACAGGATTTTACTGAATGAGCCAGAATTCAAATGTGGGTGGCAAGAGCTATGCATCTTGTGGGGGGTTGACAGGTAGAGGGAATCTTTTATTTCAGTTTTTAATCACAGTGAATTGTTTTCCCAGGGCACTCCAATCACAGGGATTTGGGAGAAGGATTGAAAACATTTCCTTTTCATGTGGCTTTATGCCTTTCTATGTCAATGGAGATAGAAGCCTGTCCAGCCCCGGATTCCTGGGGTAACAGGGTCTTTGCTGAGAAGGTGATCTTCCTTCACATGAATCTAGATACATCTAGGTCTTCCACATGCTCAGGACAACTTACGTGTTTGTGGTGGCTCACCACCATCAGAAACTTGGATCATCAGTATATGCTTGAACTGCATTGCGGCAAACAGATCAGAATCACAGTTTAGGTGCTGAGGACCAACCTATAGGGAAAATTTATATTTATATTGCTGGGAAGGAATTGTATATATCAGTTGTACACAGCTTTTGCTATTGGGCGAACTGAGCCCAAGCTAACAAAATGAATTTCAATAGAGAGAAATGCAAAGTTCTAAATTTAGGCAGCTGTACAAATATAAAATGTGGAACCCCTGGCTTGCCAGTAGTACGTGTGAAAAAGATCTAAGGGTCTTAGTAGACCACAAGCTTAACATGAATCAAGGGTGTGATGCAGCAACAAAAAAAGTTAATGCTATTCTAGGCTGCAGGGGGTTGGACTTGATGGTCCCTTCCAACTCTACAGTTCTATGATCTAGTACAGCACTCATTAAAATTGCTACAACAGGCAGAAAAAAACCCATTAACTGGTACACCAAGAACTACAGCAATTTTTAAGTGGTGCATGAGAAAAACAATCTTAAGAACAAGTAAACTAGGATATATACAAGTTGGGATATTGTGGTTTTCCTGCTTTGTCATTTGATGACTACAGCAGCAAATGATATCCATATAGGTGAAAAAGTCATTACAGATCTTACACCATAGATGACAGCATCATGTCACCTCCAACCATTTACATTCCCCCCCAAGGAGATAGTTCACACATTCAATTTCCAAGTGTTATATAATAAAATGACAAGTGACCAAACTATGGAGATGTATATCTGGGTCAGATGTTTTGGTGTTGGTTTTCAAGAGCTGTTCAGCACAGAATTACTGTCCCAAACCACACCACTGTGATCTCTTAGTTCTGCA
The DNA here is from genome assembly GCF_964188315.1 of Podarcis muralis. Classification (NCBI taxonomy): domain Eukaryota; kingdom Metazoa; phylum Chordata; class Lepidosauria; order Squamata; family Lacertidae; genus Podarcis; species Podarcis muralis. The sequence continues at coordinate 4,695,634 of NC_135664.1, read as the reverse complement.
TAGTCAAGCACCTACCCTTCTGTATTAATTTCTATGTCAACACAAATTGTCTTTCAATTAACAATTGAAGCTACAATCTAGCTGGCTAACACACACTTGTGCACAGTAAAGTGTTTTGTGATAGTACATACTTTGATTTCTTTGCCAGCTAGCGTGAAAAAATTATGGGAATAATCATCCAGTGTGAAGGTGAGAACATTGTTGGGAGGTGTTCCATCTCTATCTCCACACTCTAAGGTGCACAAGCGAGTCCCAATAGCAATTGTTTCAGGCACTTCAATGCTATAAATGAGAAAATCCATAGAGAACATGCATGTAACTCTAATTGACATACCTATGATAAAAACAGGACATCATGCACAGAGGCATAGGAAGGTCAGGTGGTAACCGGTGCGGAAAATTTCTTGTCACACACACACACACCCCCCACGCACATTGTTTTTTTGTTTTTTTGGCCTGCAAAAATGGTTTAACATTATTTCATATTTTCTTACAAAGGAATGTGGATTCTGGGCCTCTGATAACAAGTAGGCAACTATGGACATATACTTAAATCTACAAGATGGATTGTGGTTTGGCTTGTGGTATTTTATTTATATTTATTGTTTATTTATTTAATAAAATTTATTTTTAAAAACCTGCAAAGTGGTTTACCAAAACAAAACAAAACAAAACAAAACAAAACCACAGCAGTAAAATCATGAAAAATCGGCTGCGTGCAGAGGGTGGGATGAAGGCAAGGCAAGGCATAATCTACTCAGCCTCATCGCATTTTCTTCACATAGGCCGACTTTCCAGGTCCCAGGAAGCCCAGCGGAGGGTAGGGTAGTAGGGTGGTTCATAAAGAACTTTTTTTTTAAAAAATGCCTGTTCAAAAGGTCTTATCTTACTAAACTAGGGATTGTATACCTATATCTGATATTTCATGCATATCAGTTAATATCGTGACCCTGCGCCACTGAATTGATATTTCAGCCTTCACCACATAGGAAAACGGCCAAGTAAACAGCTATTTTCATGGAGGACGGTCAAGATATTAACTGATATGCATGAAATTTCATATACAGCTATATAATCCCTAGTGTAGTAAGATAAGACCTTCAGAGCAGACATTTAAAAAAAATTTTTTTTTAATGAACCACCCTAGTAGGGCAATAATTGTTCCTTGATAATTTGTCACCCCCTCCATGATGGCACCTAGGGTGGACCACCCCCCCCTTTCCTATGCCCCTGATCATGCTTTTTTTTTTCCGTTAACATCCTACATTCAGAACTTTGGCTTCACTGAATACTCTTGGACTTGCTTTGATATTTGGGTTTTGCAGTGTCAACTAGTAGCCAAGACTGCTTCCTCCAAATGCCATGCTTGAAATTGGTTTGAAAGTGCCAGACAACACAGTCAGATTGAAGAGGTTGAACATTTACATAAACCATTTTTTTTCTGTGGCACCTTTTCTCCTTGGATTGTTCCTGCTTCCTCCTGTAAAGTGTCAGGGATTTTAAACCAGGATCTCTGCTCCCCACACCACTCTGGAAGCATGCATGTGGGAGCTTTAACCTGATTCCTTGAGTACTACACTAGTGCAGATGGTCGAAGGTAGTACTTCAGTGTGCAATCTACCAGAGATCAGGTCACGTAATGGATCCAGAAAAACACATCTGGCATTATAATTCTGTTGGCTCCGGCTAAGATCTTTATTCTGGGGAGAAACAGCTTGATCTGCTTATAGACTTACTCCATTATTGATTCCTTAACGTACCACCCTACTTGCTTGCTTGCTTCCTTGATTTCCCATTGTGCCTTCTGGTCTGCCTCTTTGCTCAATCATTTGGCTGTTTCCTTCTACTTGGAAATCTCCCTTCTGGGTTAATCAACAGGGGTGATTACACTAACAGGAACTCCATGGTGAACAGGATGTCACAACATTGCATGGCCAGGCCAGGCTGCATGCTGATGTCATGGGGGCAAGAAGGAACATTTGAGAGTAATCAAAATGAGCAAACATTTTAAACTTGGCATTTTGTGGAGGGTGTCACATTTTTTTTCTGTGCAGCTGAAAATGTACATGGAAAAAAAATGACCTCAGCCATGTTCGCAACACCCAGATAAGTCAGAACTGAACTCCTGTTTACTAGATATGATAGGGTTGCCATATTTCAAACAGTGAAAATCCGTGTTGAGATTTTTTTGGCAAAGTTGTTGAGCTTTTTATGGGAAAACGGCACTGCCGATATTTACAAACATATGGCAACCCTTACAATTAAAATTGAGCACTTTTTATTCTACTACTGAAAACAACGGCTATAGAAAGTACACTTACATGTAAAGGTCTTGGGTGCAAAATGGAGGATTATCATTTACATCCTGCAGGGTGATAATCAGCAGAACAGTGGAAGAATGCAACCTATCATTGTCAAAAGCTCTGATTTCCAGTGCAGTTTTATGGGGGAAAGTGAGGTCTTCATAGTCCAAACGATAGGTGGTTGTAATTTCACCAGTATCTAGGTACCAAAATATATATATATTGGGGGTAGGGGAGAGAATGCCTTGATTGACACTGCAAAACATTTTAAAGTAATGGAAGCAGAAGCAAGATATGAGAGACCAGTTTAGAATGATAATAGAACATATTGGCAAAAGTATAAGCTTTCTCTATAGGTGGATAACTTTCTTTTATAGGAATTGTGTTTATATCAGATTGGATTCAAGTCCCATTGATCTGCTTATTTGAGCTAAGCATGCTGATAGCATTACTACACTGCTATCAATTAGGTATAAATAGGCCTAAAAGATGAGCATGAGTCAAATATACATAATTGCCTTTCAGGTCACAAAGTGGTTTAGATTAGGTTTTAAATAAAAAAAAAATCAGTTTCAACATAATCATTAATTTTACATCAAAAGCAGCTAAACACGTAGCACAGCATATTAATCAATCAGTTGGTTGTATTTTATAGTTTACATTAGTATTATATTATAAATAACATAGTTTATTACCATCTCCAAATAGCCTCTCAACATCTATTGAGAATGTCCTCTCACAGTATTAATTTAAATACTACAGACCTTTGATGTTTATATTCTTATCCCCTCTATTGTCCATCATCTAATCCTCCATGCTTAAAATTTCCAGAATTCATGATTAAGGGAACCAAATCTTTGCAGTAAGAAATTGACAATGAAATCATTTCCACTATACAGTCATACCTTGGGTTATTTCCGGGTTTCGGCAGTCGCACATGCGCAGAAGTGCTAAATCGCGCTTTGTGCATGCACAGAAGTGCCGAATCTCAACCTGTGCGTGCGCAGACATACCGCTGCGGGTTGCAAACACTGTAGGTTGCTATCCTTCACGGATCACGTTTGCAACCCGAGCATCCACTGTATTTGAGTCTAAGGGCAGGTGCGTAGGAAGGGGAGTGTGGTCCGCCTCGGGTGTCATCCTTGAGGAGGGTGACATGATGGCACACCACAGGGGGGGGGGGCACTTACTGTGGGGCCTGGCCTGCAGCATGCCCTAGCCACGCATCTCTCCTGGGAGTGATGCTCAGGGCCCCATGCTGTCCGAAATGGCAGCGTGGGGCTTGCTTTGCCAGGCGGACTCTGTGCATGGATCGCCGCGCCGTCCCCATGGGCAGATCACTCTGCCCCCGCAGCTCCGGGTGCTGGAGCAGCTAGCTACACCCCTGTCTATGGGAGGCTGAAAGTGAGTGCTGTAGCACACACACTGTAGGGAAATGTCCCAGGTTAAATCTCTGACATCTCCAGTTCAAACAATCAGGCATCCAGGTTGGGAGACACCTCTGCCCTAGACTCTGCAGAGCTGCTCCCAGTCAGAATGGAGAACATTGGGCAAGATGGGCCAATAATGTCACTTTTCTTAAAATATAAGGCAGCCAGTTGGGCAAGATGGGCCAATATTCTCAATTTTAAAAATATATAAGGTAGCTTCCTGTATTCTTCCCACCCTCTTTCAGGACACTTGAGCCTTTTGTTGCAGACTTCAAAGTTAAATGAAACCAGCCATTGTTGGTGGCCGTCAAATGAGACATGATAAAACTCCTGGTTGTGTTGCTTGCTTGGAATGCAATGTGGGGGTGGGCCTAGCACCATGTATGGATGCTGGAGTCTATTTGGCTTAGTGTACCACAGATCCTACCTTACCAGAATCAATAGCAAAACCTCTGTAACTGCCCACAAATTCATAGTAGACTCTGTTGCCTATATCTCTGTCCACTGCAACCAGTCTTGCCACTGATGTCCCAAAAGGTAGGTCTTCCAAAATAGTAATATGAATTACAGATGAATTCCTGTGGGGAAAGGAGAGACTGCTTCAAGCTTTGACCCAAATCATCAAGTTGGTTAAAATATGTACAATGTGTAGAGGTGGCCAATGACAGCAGCATTAAGGAAGGCAGCCATCTAAACATACTTACCTGGATATTATTAATCCAAGGTAACCGAAAACACACCATTGTGATATCAGAATCCCATATTTTCCCAATAAGAATACTGCATCAAAGAATACATTGTTAAAATAGTGGACAAAAGAATATTGCTTCTGAATGGTCCCTTAACATACGTTTGAGATGACAGTTAATCTATCTTGACATCTCTGTCTAGCTGCGAGCAAAATAAATTCTGCCTTTTTTCACTTTCAGAAGAGAGCTGATATCCAAGTTGTCTCCCTTGACTCTTTTGTTTTCTTTCTAATGCATATTTTATTCATAACCCTCACTCACTTTCTTTTCCTTCAATGACCCACCGGGATTGTAGATGTTCAGAGGGGGATACTGAGGGAACCGCACGTTTATTGAAAGGGGCTTTGATGTTGTGGAAGGGGGGAAGTACCTCTGTTTTAAACAACTGTGACAATTCTTTTTAAAATACTGGTTATTTAATTATTTTAAAAGCAACCAGCATCCCTTTCCTACTCCAATTTTATCATTTAAGGAATACCACAGTAGTCCACATCTTTCAATGTACCACCAGGAGAATTTCCCACATGATCGGGCACCAAACCCAACCAAGTCTACATCACAAATGGTACACTTTGCCACCAAGGGTGCAACGGCAGACATCTTTGTTCTCTGGTGAGCGTTCTGGTATGATACTCATGCTTTCAAATGCATTTGTCTTATTCACACGAACATTATTAGGTATATAGGTAAAGGTAAAGGTGAGGAGATTTCACGCCTCCCATATCCAAGAATCTGCTGATGTTCTCTGCTGATTCTCCAGAGAGGAGGGGCGGTTTTCTGCTCTCTACTTATTTCGCTCCAGCCTCACATCAAAGTGTCGGAGAGAGAGACTGAGTGTTAGAGAGAGATCGTGTGTATAGATAAGGTTACTGCTAAGAGCAGCTGCAGACACTCAGTGCAGTTCAGCATTTTTCGTTTAGACCTCATTTAGCTCTGTACATAGTTGTGTATTATAGTTGTAGATAGAATAAAAGAAGATATTCTACAGAGCTGCTCTACGAGTCGTTTATGCTCTGCTATACTCTGCTGTGCGACGACTGTCTTCTTGTTGGAGTGAATCCGATGCTCACAACTCTAAGCTGTGAGTCCACAGTACTTTGACCTGTTCCTGTGCAGAAGGTGGTCTCTGGAAGTGCTACCCAGCTCGCCTAGCCCAGTCGGGGCTGAAGTGTGTGAGTCCAGTTGGTGGCACTGGCTCAAGGGCGATGCTGACAAAAGGGACCCCTGAGCATTAGGTCCAGTCGTGGCCGACTCTGGGGTTGCGGCGCTCATCTCACTTTATTGGCCGAGGGAGCCAGCGTACAGCTTCTGGGTCATGTGGCCAGCATGACTAAGCCACTTCTGGCGAACCAGAGCAGCACACAGAAACGCTGTTCACCTTCCCGCTGGAGCAGTACCTATTTATCTACTTGCACTTTGACGTGCTTTCAAACTGCTAGGTTGGCAGGAGCAGGGACCGAGCAACGGGAGCTCAGCCTGTCGTGGGGATTCGAACCGCCGACCTTCTGATTGGCAAGCCCTAGGCTCTGCGGTTTAACCCACAGCGCCACCCACGTCCCATTATTATTAAGTATATACTTTCATAATTCTTACACCTCCAAATGTAACTGTGAACTAATCATAAGCCAAAGGAGACAGCTCAGAAAAGGCTTACCTAAAAACAGGAGCCTCATCATTTTCATTCTGGATACTGATAGTTATGGTTCCAGTACATGACCCAGGGCTTGCTTTTTCTTTCTCTTTGGCAGCAACCACCATCCGGAAATGCTAAAATCAACGACATTCATAAATTCTTAGTATTCTGCATTTTACATCATTCGTTCCAATCTTTTGTCTTCCAAGTTAGGAAATGCAGGCAGCTGGATACCTAAATACATATTGTACAAGTGTGATGTAGGGGATAGACAAAGTATTGAACTTGAGCCAGCCAGAACTGGATACAGATCCCTGCTCAGCAGATGTGAAAAATCACAAAGTGACCTTTAGCTAATCAGACGTTTCAAGATTTCTGCTGCTCTCTTGGGTTGTTGAGAGACTGGTGCTGGATCACATATACACTGCTTGGAGTTCGTGGGAAGAATAGGTAATATGCAAATGCTATGAACAGTTGATGTGGAATGAACGAATTTCCCTATTTCTGCAGGAAATGTATGGGTTGGATCCAGAAATCCCCATCCGTGATTAGAAAGACTCCTCCTACTAGCAGAATGGAGTTTGAGCCAGCACAGGCTCCCCCTGGGGAGGTGAATTTTACCAGTTCCCCTTCCTGCTTTCCCCGTGCCACCTCCTACATTGTTCCAGAGGGGATTTCAGGAGGACATAGAAACAATCATTTTGTTTTTATTTTGATTACGTATTCTGTGTTTTTATATTGTGATTTTATCTTGTGAACCGCCCTGAGACCTATGGGTAGAGGGCAGTATACAAATGTAATATATCACCATCATCATCAGTGAGAACCACCTCGTTTCTCATCCCATGAGAGAAGTTCTGCTCACGTGAACCAAACCTTTGGGTTCTACACCAATAGTTTCAATGTAAAGCTTTGAGCTTTTTTTGTGAGGCCTTTACAAAAAAAAGGGCATCCTTTTTTACGCTGAATGCAGATTTTTATCACTTAGTCAAGGCATCCCCAGACTCAGCCCTCCAGATGTTTTTGGGACTACAACTCCCATCATCCCTCGCTAACAGGACCAGTGGTCAGGAATGATGGGAATTGTAGTCCCAAAACATCTGGAGGGCCGAGTTTGGGGGTGCCTGACTTAGTCTATGGCTCAATAAAACTCCTGTTTGGGCTGCTGGTGCAGGACTACAAAGACGGGAAGGGGAGAGCTGTCCAGCCGGTGGCCAACCACAGCATGTGGCTAGTCCATTGTGTGACTGTCCGTTGTGCTTGCTTCCATTCACAAGTTGTGCAAGACAATGCTAGGTGATATTCTTCTGGTTCTTTAGGAGCATAGGAAGAGCCCTTATACCAGGCATTCCCAAATATGGACCACCAATGGCTCATGAGTTTCAATCAGGTGGTCTGTGGCATGTCTGCATTAAATATTCATATTGATCCTTCATTGTATTTTTATGGCTACTTTTATTTCTGGCATTATATGTTATTGTACTGCAACTTGAATTCCATACACATTAAACTGTAATAAAATAAAATACATTATAATAAATAAAAGCAATAAAATTAAAATTAAAAATCATACAGCATCTAATGAAATTACTACAACAGGCAGAAAAATCAGTAAGTGGTTTGCCTCAGCAATTTTCCGGTGATCCATGGGGGACAGGTTTTGCGAACCATTGCCTTATACAAATCAGACTCATACCGCATCTGTCTCAATAGTAATTACACAGCCTACCAGCAGTGACCCAAGGCTTCAGACTGATCTTTCCCAGCCCTTTCTGGGGATGCCGAAGATTGGATTAGAATGCAGGGATAGGCAGGCAGGCAGATGATAGATAGATGATAGATAGATGATAGATAGATAGATGATAGAATTTTTCCCCATATCACATAGATCAATCTATCTATGTATCTGAGCCAATTAGCACAATTCATTTGGGGGCAAAAGCTAAAATGGTGGAAAATACACCACCTTAGGACAAACGTCAGTTCTGAGCGTTATCAACGGATCTGTATCTGCGTAACCTTACTTTAGGGTCTGCTTCATAATCCAGAGCTGCTTCAGCTTTTCGATAAATCCCACCGTTTGCTGAATCCAGTGCAAAATAAGTTGTGGTGTTGGCTGAAGAAGAGATAATAGAAAACTGAGGAAGAAAGGGGGGAAACAGTTAAAAGGTAGAAAAGGACAAAGTAGCCTTGCGTGCTTTTTGTGTGTGACGTTTTAAAGAGCACTCTGAAAAAACACACACTGCAAATTAACATTAATCTGACGAGCACAGTTTATGTAAACTAAGCCTTTCCACTCATCCTATTCCAAACATCAGATGAACTTCATGAGGGTTGTTAAGTCCTCAGTTGTAAGTTTCTAAATTATTTCTTTATACTATCCCATTCATTTTTAATAATGGGCTTTATGTGCATAAGTCATAATATTTTTATGGCTCCCTAAATCCTCAGATTTATTAATAAGGAGAAAATCTGGATCATATTTGTGCCCTCTACCGTTTGAAATTAAATGCCAGTAGATGAAATCTGTTCCCCAGATTTTGAGGGGATGAGAGTTACTACACACCAGGGTCATGCTGGTTAGATGCCGCTGGTCCACAGAACAGAGAAAACTTGGCATGCCTCTTGGCTGTTATGGAACAACCGTTGAGTGTTTGCTCTGAAATGGAAAGCGGATGTAATTATACGCAGATGGGGGACCCATGTTTATAGTAGTTTCACCTTAGTCGACTGCAGGATTAAAATTTCAGGAGCAGTCAAATGATTATATAACCCATTCCACCTGACATTTGTCTCCTCTCACCATGCAGAGGGTTCATGAGTCTGCTAGCAGAGAACGTTCTTTGTCAGTGTGAAGAGATCAAGCTTTGATATAGGCCTTGATATAAAACTGGACCAGAAATTATCTCACTGCTGCCTGATTCATATAGTACATTTGCAGCATTGGTTTGTGGAATTAGGGAAATGAATAAGACATCTGAACAGTTTCCGCTGCAGCAACATGGATTACCCATTTTTTTTGGGGGGGGATTGGAGGTGGATTTGGGATTTAAGACAGGAAGAACCCTCCATGGAATTTGAGGGGACCAAGCAACTCATATACAAAGTTCAATTTGTATCCCCTGAGTTTCCCATTGTACCACACATACATGCTTTAAGGACACTTGGGTGGAATCTAGACACACATAAAAAACCCCGCTGTGAAAATGCCTTTTTTTAAAGTGTTTTGAAAACTATATTGGATTTGCCATGAGCTCACCATCTCCATCTAGTGTCACATTTGTATAATGCACTTAAAACACACTTAAAATGTTATATTTGTATCTGTATAGCCGAGCCCTTGGTTTTGGTTTGTGCCAAAGTTCCCATAGTTTAAGATTCAACATTAATTTAAAAGCTAAAAAGCTAGAAACTGAAATTTAAAAAAACCAACAGTTGTGCAGTTCCCAGCAGCACTTCCCAGCAGTGCTAAAGTACATTTGATGCCCTCGCCTCCTGCAACGGAGCCGAGACTCATTAAGGTTTTCCTATTATCTTTTATTGAGAGAAAGCTTTGGTACATCAGCCCCTCGAGGCATTCCAGGCATTACGCAAAGATTAGTCCCTATTCTGAAGTGTGTGGTAAAGAACGGGGGCTAATCAGTGTGCATTCCTAATCACCTCTTTTACTACTCCGATTACCAGGCTGTGGAGAGCAGGATGAAAGGGTTCAATCCTGATGGGTCCTGCTTCACCAATGTCTTCACTGTAGGAAACATGCTGACAAGGCAGAACCCTCCTGCCACCGCCCCAGCTTTGACATCTGGTGTCTGGAGGGGGTGCAAAGATGTGGTCCAGCTGGCCAAAAGGGCTCCCCTCCCCTGTGTAAGGGGGGGGGGGGTGGACTAATGTTAAATATCTAGAAAGCCCTTGTAAACTCTCCTGTGTTCAATACACAACTTAATTTTGTACAGTCAGGACACCTTGTCCAGACTGCAGTTTAGACTCACAAAGCATATTTGAAACACAAATACAAAAGTTGTTAATCACACCAGGTATTTCAGTTCTCAAGAGAGGCTTTAATTGGCTAGTCAGAGAATTTTCTTCCTTTCCATTTTCAGGGCTTCTAAAGGAGGTATTTGCAAGAGAAGGAAGAGCACTTGAACAATTCTCCTTCAATTTTGTTTGCTGTTGAGTACTAATGGTTATGCTTATGTAATTAGTTGCAAAATGCAATTTCAGTAGAATCACTGAAATCACTTCTTTTCCTTCTGTTTGCAAAACCAGAACTACTCTCCCCCCTCCCCAAATGCATACTTTCAGTTGTTTGAAACAAAAAGAGAGTGCCAAGGCATACTTGTGGTGCAAAAACAATGGCTAGGATGTTTATCTTACTCCAACGCATAATTTGTTCCCTATCCTTTTACCCTCTCTTTCAAACACCCTTGACCTTCATGTGATAAAATATTGTGTTCTTAAAACAAATCAGCTTGTGAGAGAAGAGCTAAACAAATCCATTATCTCAGAATAAACAGTTAATTGCCAAACAAGAGGGCTTAATATGGCATATTATCCTATAGTGATGGATGAATGACAACGTCTTTCTATTCGGCTGATACTTTATATCTCAGAATTAGGCTTCTTACTGCAATGGAAAACCTGAGCATGTGAACACAAGGATATAGTCTGACTATAATCAGCATTTCTCTCTCCTTTTCTTGGTGGTGGTGTGGCACTAGAAAGTCCTCAATCATAAGCAGTGTGCTTCAGCAGGGATCCATGACGTCTATTGTTTTGCAGCTTGTCTGCTAAGGTCCCTTGCCCTAAATCACAACACAGAAAGGGGGGGGGGGATGGGCTGTAAAAATGAATTGGGGTTGCTGCTTTATCAGTGCAGGTGGAACTAAGGAAGAACGTTAAGAAAGCCGGCAGGAAGAATGACGCAGTGACACAGAGGAGAACGGCAATCAGAAGAATCAGAACACCAAGAGGAGGAGTGCAGAAGGAGTGCAGAAGGTGGGAGGTTCAGCAGACTGGTTTCATAAAAATAGCTTTAGCTAATTATTGACTCAGGCATTAGTAGTAGCAAGCATTATTTGCAAAATCTCCACAAGTGCCCCAAAGCCCCATTTTGAATATGGGCAAATATTACCCTACAGGCCACTGTTGTATTGTGTTGTGTTCTCTTCTGAGACTCACAGCTTGTGCTTAGTGTGGCTTTTGTTCCCAAGGACTTTCAATGATGTTTGGGAAATAGATCCTTGGTCAGATAATAATCCCATATATCAATATGAGAGTAGGTATAGGGTAACCACCTGTCTTATTTTACAGGTGAAAGTTCTCTTTTTGAAGCGCTCTCAGAGGTTAGTCTTCTGCTAGAGGACTACTTCAAATAAAAGGACTCTCCTGCCTACATCCAGTGTGTTGTAATGGTTATAGTACGAGACTAGGACCTGGGAGACTCAGCCATGAAGCTCACCTTGGGCCAGTCACCATCTCTCAGCAAAACCCACAGTACAGCATTGTTGTGAGGATAAAATGGGGAGAATCATGTGTGCCACCTTGAACATACTAAATATACCACTGAGGAGAATACCACTGAGGAGAATACACTGAGGAGAATACTCATAATAAATAATTGAAGCAGCTTCAAATGCCCAGAAGGCCACATAAAAGTAAGAATGGCTATTTGGAGTAACAGTAAAACAAAACAAAAACCACCTGCATTTTAATGGGAATGTCTTGGAGAACAAGGCTGCAAACCACCTTACTTGGCCCAGGAATATTCCCTATTCTTCATGCCCTGCTTGCAAACCTCCAGAGGCATCTTGCTAGTTACTGCTGGAAAGAAAAGTTCTGGGCTACATGGACTGTTGGTCCAATCCAATACAGCTTTTCTTAGGACCAGTTCTTCTTTAACCCAAACCAAATGTTTGAAAAACTCAAGAAAAACTTTGAGACTGCTTCAAAAAATCCATGATTTTTGGGAAGTATTACTTTACTAGGGCTGCAATCATATACTCACTTATTTGTGACAAGGGATGGGCAAATATGACAATTTAAGTTTCTTGTTTCCCCAAATTTCTAAATCAGTTTGCAGTTTAAAAAAGAAAGTTGTGAAAATTCACCAGCATTTTAGAGTGAATTTATCCTAATACACACTTTTCTCCATGCAATGTCGCCTAATTTACACAGTTTTGCAAATAATGTTCCTTAATATAATGCATGTTGTATGTTGTTTTCATTAACGTATGCATTTATCTGAACATTTCCCCATGGTACATGCACTTTTGTACACATGACTTGGCTGGAAAACTACAGTGCAAAATTCAGAGAAGTGCAAATTTCAAAGGTTAGCTGCATTTTGGTTCACAGATTGTTTTGGAAAATGCTGATTTGGCAAGTTCACCTTTAAATGTGAAGTGAATTGAATTTCACACATCCTCACCTGAGAGAAACCCCATTAAAGCCAACGAGACTTACTTGTGAATAGTCATGTACTGAACTTGGAAATTCCTTAAGCAAGAGAGGGGAAATTGCAATCTCAGGTTCTGCATTACGAACCCAGATATATAAAGTTGCATTTGTAGGGTACTGAGAACTTAGTAGAGGCAAGTTCCTACTGTGGCATACTCCATTCACTGACTAAAACATTTCTGGAACACCCCTTGTCCACATACTTCAATTTCTTCGCCTGGGTCCGGATCTCTTGCCAGAACTGTGTAGACAGCTGGGGCAGCTGGAAATGTTTCAGGAACTGATACAGAAATGCCTGGGCAATAAGAATAACAAACCAGACCCATTAAAATAAGTCAGGCAAACAGAATTTGTGTAACAACCATAAATGGTTTATTTGAATGTAGAAATCGTCTATACCCATTTGCAATGGGGGAGCGGGGAAAACATAGATTCCTTGCAAATAATAGGCCCAGTCTAAGGCTCTGCTGTCCTTGTGTAGGTCAATAGCAGGTGAGCATCCCACTGACATAATAATAAATAAGGAATGTAGGAGCTCTAACTGAAAGGAAAATTGAGCAGAGCTAGGCTATTCTCTAGTGAGACCAAGCTAAATCTCATTGTGAAGCCAGAACTTTAGCACTAAAATTCTACCTCACAAGATTTCCCAGCTAGCCAAGAAAAACAGATGTTTGTACACAGAGCAAGGCTTCAGCATTTTTGCACCCCAGGCAAAATAAAACGCTACTCCTGACCTCCCACCTATACTAGGCCATGAAATGTCCTCTTCTTGGCAGTGATAGTTCAGCATCTTGAGGCATAAATGAGGTTTATTACATTAGTTTCACTGACTATAAAGGCAATCCTTTGGTCCCAATTTCTAACATTCTTTTCACACCACAGTGTCTGTTGCATTATGGAATTGTGGCTTTTTGAATGATATACCAGCATGTGGCCCTAAATTTCATTTACACCAATAGAGTGTTGTGACACAGCAACAAATGTCATTGGACAAGTCACTACCCCCCTTACCCATTCCTTAAATCTGCCTTTCTCTGCCCCCCATGATTCACCCATAAAAGAGCTGTATGCCCGTACACCATGTACCCAAATCCCATCTCTTCCACAATTTTCTGGGTTAATGGGTTTGGAAATATTTTTTTCTGGAAGGAATTAAGGCAGAAATGAATGCTGAACTTTCACTAGATTTGCTTTTATGTTGTGTGAAAATGGAATAATAGGCTATCTGAATGCAGCCTATGTTGGATCACTACAATCTCTGCTATAACTTACCACTGTCCTCTCAATTGCTGATGAACTTCCCACTTCATATCATTTCTCTCTTTTTGTACAATTAGCTGAATGTTTCCACTGTGCTCAAAGACAGCATTAATGCCAAAAAACCCACCTTCTAATGTCAGTCAGATGAATGCAGAGCTAAAGGACGTGTAAATCTATGGATTTTTTTCATAATATGTAATGTTCAAATTACCCACATTAGTTTACATACTTTTAAGTCCCACTGTAGTCAAAGAAGATTGAATGAGTTTAATTTTGCCTATTGAGATCTGATTTTCAATGACTTTGAGTTAATAGACGCAGTCAACATCAACTTGCCTGTTCCTGTAGAAAAACTTGGATCACACACTGGTTGGTCATTCACATCTTCTACAAATACGATTAGTGTGTAAGAGGCAGTGTGAATGTTTCCATCGTCCCTTGCCTCAATTTCCAGTGGGTAAACTCTGACATGTTTAGTACTGACTGAATCCAAAGGCTCTAAAACAGTAATTGTGCCTCTTTCTGATTGTGGGGGAAAAGGAACAGAAATGAGGAAATTGTGATGGATAGATCATACTGAATGTCACTCTGAAATGTTCCTACAAGAACAGAGAGTACGGTGCAATAGACTAAGTCCTATCACTTGTAACCTTTAAGGTAATTTATTGGGACAAAAGGGACTAGTTCATTGTGTACTCGAGGTGCTACACATAGTGAGGCCGTAGATGATTGCACAGTATAGTGACAGACATAGAAGCAAGCTGCATCAAGATCACCTGAACTGGCTGTGTAAATCATCGAGGCACAAAGAAGTACGGTAGTTAGATACTTTATAGGGAGATTTTGTGTGAATAAAAATTCTAGAAAGGGACGCTAAGAAAATTAAACCATTTCACAATTCTTATGAGGCCTATGCTGAAAATGTGCAAAGATATCGCTTACTTTGGTCCAAGCCAAACAGTGCCTGTGGCTTTAGGAATGCATAGGTAATGTTGCTGTTCTCATCTCGATCCACCGCTTTCACTGTGGCAATAATACTTCCCACTGGCACGTTTTCGGTCACATTCACAGAATCTGAAGGAAGGGGTCTAAATGCAGTGGCAAACATGAAAGTAAGATATATTTACTGGTGAAGCTGGGGTCTCGTGATTTCTTATGCTTTGTTCAAAAACCTATGGCTCCATAATGTGCAACACCAGCAAGTAAATGCTTACAATACAGCAAAATGCCCTTCTGCACATTACAAAGCAGCAAACCCAAATATATCACCAATTGCCCAATTATTGGGAATCTTCAGCCAATCCCAACTCCCTGATGTGTGCATCCTTATTATTAACATTGGGTTGTTGTTCTTGTTACTATTTTTACTATTACTAATATATTAACAGCCCTTCACCCTATAATTACAATTACAAAAAAAATGCAATCACCAAGAATAGGGTGGGTTCTGAAACTATACATCTCAGGAATCAAATCAGGAATGGAAAGATTTGCATCCTCAGCATTCATTGAAAACTGTTCAATGAAGTGGGAAGACGGATCTCTGTGGGGAGGGAATTCCATGGTTGTGGGCTATACTGCCTTAAACTGAAAATGGAGACACATCTAAAACCTCCATTTAACAAAACCAATTTTTATAGTCTTATTTTAGTCAAATGTCATCAAGCTTTGAGTAAAAGCCAAGGCCATATAAGTCACAAGAGCATATTATCTTTCAAGTGTTTATAAACATTTCTGTATTCAAGCAAACTTGGATAAAACAGTCCTTTTTTGTTTTATTCCTTGATAAAAAGAAGCACATTTCTTACTCAAATTCAGGTTTTTCATCATTTAAGTCTTGAATATTCACGGTTAATGTTCCTTGACAGAAGTTTCCTGTTGTATCTGTGGCTCTCATCAGGAACAGAAATTTCTAGGAGAAAATATTGGTGGAACAGAACATCACATTTATTACAGCCATAATTAAATAACCATCTAAAATTTTAAAAAATAACCGTCTAAAATTTACAATTATAAATATAGGACATTCATAGGAACAGCTATAGTGGACTAAATCAATCTATTATTATTATTATTATTATTATTATTATTATTATTATTATTATTATTATTTACAAAGAAGGGTGACATTTTGGTTTGTCACTTAAT
Organism: Podarcis muralis; assembly: GCF_964188315.1. Lineage (NCBI taxonomy): Eukaryota > Metazoa > Chordata > Lepidosauria > Squamata > Lacertidae > Podarcis > Podarcis muralis. The sequence continues at coordinate 4,679,655 of NC_135664.1, read as the reverse complement.
TCCAAATGGTGGCTGGTGTTCAAATATCGATGAAGACCGCTGCCCCCACCTCAGGAACCCAACAGGCATATCTAAACCCATAGAGAACAGATGGACAATCAAACCACTTTCAGAAATATATAGTAGATATGCATATTTATATACTTCCCTTCATCTTATGGTCACAGGGCAAGAATCCAACAAGTACAAACTTAATACTAAATATACTAAATATTTTATTCTTATTATTACTTAACTGATTTCTGAGCTATCTTTTATAGTGAATACATTTCACCCTTTTGGGAAATTCCAATTTCTCTTCTGGTTTCACTCTATGTGAAATTTGGTGACAGGTCTAACTGAGCAATCTAACATCAGCATTTCTTGGAGGAGCATTTTAAAAACAGCAACAGTTGTGTATGGGATATATCCTGCACAGTGTAAACCTACTAAAATCAGTGGACACCTTTAACTTCAGTCCCATGGGTGGTATCCAACAAAGTCATCTGGATATCACAAAGACTTCCACCAGCACAACAGGACTTCCTCTCCCTCTCCTCCCCTCATGGTTCCACCAACTCTCCAGGGCATCTATGGGAGAGGGACATGGGGAGAAGAAGTTCCATTGCACAAGCAGAAGTCCTTGGGCTAACATGACGACCTCATTAGATACAACTCATTGATTTAGTGGGTCTACTCTAAACCAAACCAGATGCAACCATTTGTTCTGCTGGTGAAGGAGAGGCATGGTCGAGATTTTTGGCCACAACACATGCATAAGGTAGCAATCCTGGCACATCTAGTCATTCTATGCTAGCTAACCTTACTTACACGACCCCTTTCCTCTCCCCCGCCCTGAGTTAGACCACAGATTCATTTATTTTCAAAGAAATCCTTTTCCTGCCACCCTTCAGCATTGCACACTATTACATCGCAGTGACTCATCATTATTACATGATATCCTTGATCATAGTCCAGGGGCTGGTTTGCATTCCGTCTCAAAACACCAGTATCTGGATCCAGGACAAAAAACTCTCCCCCTTCCTTGGGTGCAGACAATGTTCTCTCCACAGTGAACTGCAAAACAGCATACCTATCATTTGCACGGTGTAGACATATCATAGGTACAGCTGAGATTCAGAAACAAATAATTCAAAAGAGGAGCAAATGCTGTAGAAATTGCAGCAAGAAGAGACCTTTTGGTGAATATAGCCAGCAAAATGCAGTCCCTCCCCAAAGAGGAAACTGGGGGCCGTTTTTTTCCTGAAAACCTAGTAGCAGCACTTCAGCTTTTTAAAAACAACATCTATGGAATGTACTCTACTACAACAGGAAAAAGAGAACTATGTACCGTTAAATGATCACCATTTACAAGATCCTCATCTACTGCTTCCATTCTGTAGATTGACGTAAATACTGGCAAGTTTTCATCAACAATTACATTAGCTGTGAAGCAAATAAATAAACAAAAACTAAAATGTGCTTTTACAAGTAGTTTACCTCAGAATACTGATACCAACAGCAAGGCTTTGCTGGTGAGATGCTAGAGGCATGGGATTGGCTGATTGTTAGGAGTTTCTTGCACCATGTTCAGAAGCCCCATGTGATGAAGTATGGAACTACTGGTGGAAACTTCTCAGTGAAGAACCTTCTGGTCTGAAATGACTTTGCCTACTCAGGGTGGCCATTGGATCTTCCTAGAAAGGAAGGAGCATAACAGGATTGGGGGAACTTTGGCATCTCCACATGTTGCTGATCTACAGCTCCCATCAGCCTCAGCAAGCATGGCCAGTGCCCAAGGATGGTGGGGATTGTAATTCAGTAACATCTGGAGGATCCAAGGTTCCTCACCCCTGGAGTATAAGAATACTTCCTGTTCCAGTAGAGCATTGCTTGAGCAATGTGGCAGCTCTAATGCGTTCTTGTATCCTTGGCTGGTGTTTTGCTCTACCCTTCTCTTTTTCCTCTGGTCTAGAATGGGCTTCTCCCACAATTTCTGGTTCCCAGCTCCAGGGTCACCTCAGACTGCTGCTCACAGCTCAGAACCAGAACTAACTTTGCAAGTGGGGGACTGGAATAGATGGAGCTAGCATTGTTAAGATTAGCACTTTATGCATTCATTTATGGTTGGGGTTTGTTGGGGAACTGAATGAGATTTTTTTATTTTTCTGTTATATTTAGTACTGTACTGTATTGGATCAAATTTAGTATTTCTCACCTGTTCCTAAAACAAACTCCGGGTCTGTACAGTTGGGTTTTTCAGGAACATCATGAATGTTGATGATGAGAAGTTTCCTTTTTGTGAGAAGGCCCGACTTAATGAGCAGCTCATAATGTTTGTCATCTCTTTCAAAATTAAATACTTTCTTGTTTTTAATGATGCCTGAAACTTGGAAGAAAGATAGCTGCTTTACAGTTTACCACTGTTGTTTTGTCTTTAGATTAAAACATAGTAAAGGTAAAGGTACCCCTGCCCGTACGGGCCAGTCTTGACAGACTCTAGGGTTGTGCGCTCATCTCACTCTAGAGGCCGGGAGCCAGCGCTGTCCGCAGACACTTCCGGGTCACGTGGCCAGCATGACGAAGCTGCTCTGGCGAGCCAGAGCCGCACACGAAAATGCCGTTTACCTTCCCGCTATAAAGCGGTCCCTATTTATCTACTTGCACCCGAGGGTGCTTTCAAACTGCTAGGTTGGCAGGCGCTGGGACTGAGCAACGGGAGTGCACCCCGCCGCGGGGATTCGAACCGCTGACCATGCGATCGGCAAGTCCTAGGCACTGAGGCTTTTACCCACAGCGCCACCCGCGTCCCTTAGATTAAAACATACACGGACCAATAAACCAGAGCATTTGGGGTGGGGGCAAGCACATTTTATATATCAATTTGTATCAAGTGCATGCACTGTTGTGTGGGAACCTCTGTAGTTGCAACATTAATGGCTACTGTTGTGAATTCAATGATTCTAGCTACACCTAGCTACTAGCTACACCTGCCAAGGCCAAAATAAAGGGCCTTTCGGAAAGGGGTGACTTTGTCAGTGTCAATGATACTGTTATGGTTAAAATAAGTTGGGGGTTTAAAGAAAAGAAAATCACCTGAGCCTTGAATGAGCAACTTGTTAAATTTTACTGAACCTTGCCCGCCCCCCTGAAATGCTGGTCCTGGGACCCTCAAGGAGGCACTGTGACCAATTTGCTAAGCACATGGCAGATAAAATTGCTCCCATCTGTGCTGATCTGGGTGCTGTTGTTGTGACAGAGCAGGAGATGGATGGGATCAGCGAGAGCGGATATCTTCCCGCTTGTTTTGCATGACCATGGAAACAAGCCGCTTGAAGCAGCAAGGCTTATGACCTGCTTACTTGACTTTTGACCTTTGGAACTTTTGAGATGAGAAAGATCAGGTCCCACATCAAAACACCGAGAAAAGCCCACTATCTAAAGCATCCAAGCAACTAAAATGGTCTCTGCCTGGTGCTGAAAATATATCAGGCTCTGTGTCAGGTGAGTCTCCCAAGGGAGGAAATTCCAAAGTCAACAGCCCCACAAAGAAAAAGGAACCAATAGATGGGCAAATCTGTGAAATTTTGCTTCTCTCAGTTTCTCATTTTTCCAATCTTAAGTTCCATCAGTCACACTTCTATATCAGTTTGTGATTTATTTTATTTTTTTGGTTAAAAAGCAAGTACTCATGAAAATTCACCAACATTTTAGTGCAAATTTCTCCTGATGTACAGTTTTGTGTGCAATTTTGCCTAATAACCATATTTTTGCAAAACAATTTTCCTTTATATTATGCATTTTTATTATTTTCACTAATATGTGAAATTTTTTGCACACTTTGTGCTTGTATGTTTATTTTTGAACACATTGCTTAGCTGGAGAACTGATCTGCAGAATTCAGAGGAGTGTGGATTTCAAAGGATGGCTGTATTTCAGTTCACTTATTGTTTGGGAAAGGGCAAACGTGAGCCTCCATCCCCAATTGTACATCATCACTGGGCTCACTTCTTAAGGCAGGAGAATCCAAAGAAGAGCCAATGAAAGCGATGTAAGCATCTGGATCTCCAGGCATTATTGGACTATGACTTCCATCATCCTAAACATATGCAATCCTGTCTGGGGATGATGGGAGCAGAAGTTCGACAACATCTGGAGTGCTGTAGGTTCCCCATCCTTGGCCTTTCAGGAGGATCTGAATAGTCAGAAATTTATTTCTGCAGAGGATGCAGTTCTCAAGTTACTCTTGTCTCAAGCTGTTTGGGGCTATAAGGCTGCAATCCTAACTCATTTAACTAGGGAATAAGACCAACTGAACAAAGTGGAGCTGCACAAAGATTGTGCAGTAAGGTTAAACAAGCCCTCTGAACTGAGCCCAGAAAAATTCCAGTAGCCGGTACAACTGCTTTAAGAATGGAGTGATGTGGTCCATACATCTGATCCAAAGCAGTAACCCACCGGGTGGCGCGGTGGGTTAAACCACAGAGCCTAGGACTTGCCGATCAGAAGGTCGGCAGTTCAAATTCCCACGATGGGGTGATCTCCCATTGCTCAGTCCCTTCTCCTGCCAACCTAGCAGTTCAAAAGCATGTCAAAGTGCAAGTAGATAAATAGGTACCGCTCCGGCGGGAAGGTAAACGGCGTTTCCGTGTGCTGCTCTGGTTTGCCAGAAGTGGCTTAGTCATGCTGGCCACATGACCCAGAAGCTGTACGCCGGCTCCCTCAGCCAGTAAAGCAAGATGAGCGCTGCAACCCCAGAGTTGGCCACGACTGGACCTAATGGTCAGGGGTCCCTTTACCTTTACGTATAGCTTCTAAAGGGATGCAGGTGGCGCTGTGGTATAAACCACTGAGCCTTGGGCTTGCCGATCAGAAGGTCGGCGGTTTGAATCCCCACAACAGGGTGAGCTCCCGTTGTTTGGTCCGAGCTCCTGCCAACCTAGCAGTTCGAAAGCACGTCAAAGTGCAAGTAGATAAATAGGTACTACCCCGATGGGAAGGTAAACAGAGTTTCTGTGTGCTGCTCTGGTTTCGCCAGAAGCTGTTTAGTCATGCTGGCCATATGATCCGGAAAAACTGCAGACAAACGCCTGCTCCCTTGGCCAGTAAAGCGAGATGAGCGCCGCAACCCCAGAGTCGTCTGCAACTGGACTTAACTGTCAGGGGTCCTTTACCTTTATAGCTTCTAAACTGTCTTCAAGGGCAGCCCCACACACCAGATGTTTCAGAATGTTGCCAGAGATCTGCAGTGTGGGATGGCATGGTTTACCACATGGACAGGCCTTTTTTTAAGCTAAAGAATGATAGTGAAGCATTCCTGAAGTTATGGCGCTCTCAGTGAGTTCAGTGTTAGGTCAGGCCCTTGTTGCGATTTTCGCTTTTGCCTTGTCTCTCACCTTCTGTAACCTGCACATTTTTAGCTGCTCTCAATAACACCATTGACACTTTCCCTTGCATGTACACACACAGAAGAACTCCAGTCTGCACTCTGCCGTGATCTCGTTCCTCCAGTGCCCCTGCCAAAAGCATATCCTGTATATTTGGCATACAATGTGTGTATTTTAATTTCATAATAAGAAATAATAATTCAGTGGCCAGCAATGGCCCATGTTTACCCTGTTCTCATTTCAGGAAATAGTTTTGGTTGCAAAAGATACTTTTGTTTACTTCAAAATTGATTTATGGGATGGGAGTGCATTTGCAGTGAAACAATGTAAAAAATAAAATTAAGTGAATTGTTCCCAAAGGGTAGACACCATGTGGTAACGAATTAAGTTCTGCTCAGAGCAGACCCATTGAAATTAATGGATGAAAATTAATTGTATTCAAAAAATTCAGTGGGTCTACTCAGAGTAGGGATAGTATTGCAAAGAACCCACTATGGTTCTTGACCTACCTGAAGTATTTGCTTCCTTTTGCTAGTCTCCTTTAAATTCATTAGGGGGAGGGGGGCTGATACAATTTTGAAGGGGAAATTTGGGGCAAAACTATTTTAAAAACCAAAAGGATAAAGAGGCAACAGTGCAAAATGAATTGGCAGGAAAGGTTCACCATTGAGGCCAGGACAACCTCTTACGTCCTGCCCATTTTCTTTTATATTGTCTGTACTTATAAAAATACTTTATAAAGCCACAAAGCACACACTTGTGATTTCACCCTCTTGTTTTTCATTCATTCTTCATCCCCAAATTAAATTACGAAGATACTGAACATGCCCAAATGAAAAAGCATTGCATACTTACCTGGATCAATGCTAAATTTGTCCAAGTGATCATCCGTCATGTAAGCATTTGTAGTGTCATTAACATCAGGGTCAGAAACTTGACTTAGCACCGTTCCTACAGGTGTTGACTCATTCAGATTGACCGGGTTGAAAGTAAATATGAGGTCAGCTGTCATTCTTGAAACTGCTAAAATAGGGAGAAAGGTCAAAGGAAGAAAAACTACTTCTTTCTCTTTGATTTGTCAGATTTCAGGTTTGAACTACAGATACTGCTTACTGAGATCCTTATCTGAGAAAGTATTTCTTAAGTACAATTTCTCTCAATATATTCTCCTGCCTCTGTCATAGTCCAACTTACCTGTACACATTAAAAGGGCAATAAGACTGTTTCTTGCTAATGCCATGACGCACAGATTCTAACATCCAAGATCCATAAAACCAACAGCTCATGGGGAAATGTATGTGCTGCTGCACTTGCGAGAAACTGAGTGCAGATTAAGGAAGCAGCACTCCATAATCATGTTGTTACCAAACACAAAAGATCAGCATTGTCTTGAGGGTGTGTTGCACATTCCAAGTTCACATAACAGCTGATAATGTTAAGTTTGCTTCTCTGCCAAATTTCAACAGGCAGGACAAACTCAACCTAAATCCCATTCAAAGTCGTGGAGGCCTTTAAATCAGCCATAGTTGCTAAGGGCCAAGCTACATGTTACACTAATGTAACATGTACTAATGTACTCAGGTTTGCCCCTGTGTACAAGACTTTTCTTTCAAAAATAGCCGCCATATATGAGTCACCATCTCTAACACAGCAGAGGACAGAGAGATGGAGCTCTTGATCCTCCATGCCAATGTCACAATCCAAGTTGCTTCCCTCCTGACCCTCTCCTACATTGGCTATTGGAAAGAAAAATCTTGCACTGAAAGGCAAACTAGATGATTAATGTAGCATGCAGTTTGGTCCTTAAAGACTTAGGTCCCATCTGCACAATTTAAAGCAGTATCATGCCACTTTAAATTGCCATTGCTTCCCCTGAAGAAGCCTGGGAATTGTGGTTTGCTAAGCATGCTCAAAATTGTTGGCACACCCTTATTCTCCTCCTGGAGCTACAATTCCCAGAGCTCCCTGGGAAGGATTGCCATTTAAGCCAATCTGAGACATATTTGATTTTCAGTTCAGAAAACATGTCTAGAGTCTAGTCTTCCTAGGCCTTATATTAGCTTTGTTCCATATAATGGTTCCAGAATGGAGGAAATAACAGCAACACTCTGAGCCCAAGTGAACTGAACATTGAAACAGCAAAGCCAGTAGCTTGAAGGAAATATACCTCACAGCAGGGAAAAGACACCAAGGATCAGCAGCAAATGGACACCCTTGAAGCAAAACTAGAAACCTCTGAGCTGCAAACTGAGGCCTCAGAGCAGCTTAATGAAGATCTCAGAGCCAGCTTGAGCAAATGCAGCAGTCTATGAAGTACATCGCCGAGTCAAAATTAACATCACTGCCCATCTATAAACAGGTGGGCCTCCTGAGAGGTTCTGAAAGACCACCATTTTCTAGAGAGACTACAGATTAATTCAACACACCTTAAGGTCAAAACTGGATCATCCCTTATTCCTTTGATGTTCACCTCTTTCTCCTGTTGTTTTCCCCATTGTCTACCTTGATTGTAAGCTCCTTGTGGGTGGGGACCTGCATATCCTGCCTTTGTAACCCTGTAAGGTGTTATGTATGGAATCAGATTCTTTTGTATTTACTAAGACCTTTTTGACGACTCAGCAGCTGGGATAATAAAAGGGAACTTGCCCATTACATCCAGGTGGCTGTTATCTTTTATGCACACAGGCATACTGTAATTATTATGAACTAATGGCTTATCAACTGAACATCTGTTGCAACGTGTAGAAGTCAAAAATGTGAAAAAGCTATTAAACCATCAACTCATCTCCCAGCAAGGGAGGAGATCAATTCCAGACAATGGATGAGATGCTCAATTAATGGGCTGGCAGTGGGATTTACAGACATAGTGAAGCACTGTTCATGGAGTCTCTATCCTGTTGATGACCGAGTCTCAGTATTATCCAGGGATCAGTGTACGTTATTTGTTTGTCATTCTGTTACTCCAGTCTCCTACTTCACCCAGACTTTCCTTATTTGTTTTGTTACCTTCAGAAGCTCCAGGTAACCATGTAAGTATAATGCCTAGATACAAAGGAATACATGACTCTCCCTCCCTCTGTGCTGGATCTAGTTTTGCAGGGATAAAGATACAAGAATTCATAAGCCTCATGTTAGAAGGCGATCTTCAAGAACTCACCTAGTCCATCCCCCAGATCAATGCAGGATCTGCTGTAGAGAATGCAAAAAACAGCATGCTTGGTAGTTAGCCATCCAATTGCTGCTTAAATAGCTATAGTGAAGGAGTGTCTGTCAACTCCTGATACAGTCTCCCAGATATCCAATGCCTTTCGCCATTAGGAAATTTAGCCCAATGGTGCTTTCCTACTCTTTCCACCCATTGGTCTTAGTCCTGCCAGTCTTTTTCATTTTGTTGTGTGTCAGCACTTGCCATCAAGCAAGCTCAAATATAAACACATGAAGCTGTCTTCCATCGATTGTCAGGCCATTGGTCCTTCCCTTCTAGTTGGCCATGCTCTATGGCCAAGGGCCTTTCTCAGGCCCACTACTAAGCATCTTTTTAATGACACTGGGCCCAGGATTGAACCAAATTACCAAAGACACTGTTTTACCACAAAGCTATGGCCCATATCCAGACCATCAATTCAGGGCCAAACCAGGCATGTCCTCAGAAATGCACAAATTTATCTCCAAAAACTTTGTGTGTGTTTGCTTAAAAAAAGCAAAAAAACAAAACAAAAACAAAACCTGAAGGAAATTTGGACCAGGCTTGTGGCAAAGGGGGTGGCAAGTTTAACCCTTTCCCCCTGGCCAATTTCCTGACATAAATTAAGTCCCATCTAGATCTGTTCCTAGTTACACAGGGGAAAAAACAGGCAGGCATCTGCATTGTCCCTTTATATATATATATTTCTTCCATAGCTAATAGGAGGTCAGGGAGCAGCTGTCTTGATTTGGGGCTGGGGCTGGACCACAACCCTGATACCAATCAGCACACCCAAAGTTGCACACATTAAAGGAGACAAAGACATCAGAGATGAATTCATGTATCTCAAAGGCCACAACTAGCTTTGTCCTCATAGGAGTTTAAAAAGCAAAATTATGCTGCCCGTGTCATCTACTTCAGGGATGAAGAACCTGTGGCCCTCCAGAGGTTGCTGGACTCCTATCTCCCATCAATCCCAGCCACTAATAGTATTGGGTTGCCAGTGGAACTGGTAGGCCAGAAGGCAGGGCACCAAAGCCACCCCCTGGCTAGTTGTAAGTAAGAAGGCAAACAGGTTGGGACTTGCTGGGGGAAGAATGAGGTTGGTGGGGCAGCTCTAACTGTCATCCACTGCCAGCCAGCATGGACAGTGGACACAAATGATTGGAGCTGTGCTCCAACATCTGATCTACTGCCTGTGTTGCTTGTTGGAGCTCCAAAACCCAGCCACCATTTTTATTATATGCTCAGTATTGAAGAAACAAGTGAAGGGCACCAGCAGCCAGCAGCAGATTTGGAGAAAGGCAGGGGGCAGTGGTGATAAGGAGAAAGAGACAGTCTTGGCAGGCCATCTGAGGAGCATCTTCTCTTTAGTGGTAAGTGGAGCTGGCTGAAGAAAACCCTATTAAAAGCAGATGTCCCACTATTTTGTGCAACTCCTCATGTCCCAAGTACTTCACTAGGCATTGTTCAAAAATGAACAATGAGCTCATTTTTGCTCATTGTTCATCCACACACTTGATTTCCATGGTTTAGATTTTGTTGTTTTGCACGACTGTAGTTGTGCAGCTGAGGAAAGTGTTTGGTGAAGCAGACTGGCTCTGTGTGAGTATTTCTGGGTCAGCTGAATAGCATATAGTATTGAGGCAAGAGAACAGTTATGAAAGAAGACTTAGGGTGCTGGGTGATGTAGCACCAGAGGAGTACAACTAGAAGGGTGAGCTCCTTTGGTGGCCCCTTTGGTGCGTACAAAGGTGAAGAACCATGGTCAGTTGAAGAAAAGACTGAGCAATTATTGTGCTCTGCTCTTTTTTCCAAGAAACAGTTTACTGTTGTGATATAATTAACAGAGAGAGAGAGAGAGAGAGAGAGAGAGATGTATTATGCTTTGACATTGTGCAATACTGAGTGTAGATACTTTTTAATGTAATATTATGTAAGGTGATAGGAGTATAAATAAATTTGAAGAGGGCTTGTGAATTACACAAACAGTGGTATAGTTCATTAAAGCTCAAGTCTAGTGAAATCCATTCAGAGCTTAAGGGTAATTTAATAATAGGGTGGTGGGATGCATAATTAGTTAATAAAAATTGTGACTGTTCTAATGCAATTGATGAAGCTTATGTATATAAAATCAGAAGGTCGGCGGTTAGAATCCCCACAACAGGGTGAGCTCCCGTTGCTCGGTCCCTGCTCCTGCCAACCTAGCAGTTCGAAAGCACATCAAAGTGCAAGTAGATAAATAGGTACCGCTCCGGTGGGAAGGTAAACGGCATTTCTGTGCACTGCTCTGGTTTGCCAGAAGCGGCTTAGTCATGCTGGCCACATGTCCCGGATGCTGTACGCCGGCTCCCTCGGCCAATAAAGCGAGATGAGTGCCGCAACCCCAGAGTCGGTCACGACTGGACCTAATGGTCAGGGGTCCCTTCACCTTTTTATGTATATAAAATATATACATATACATGGATATTGTGTGGCTATGAAGAGAATATTCATGAATATGTTTTAGAATATTAATACTGAAGCTTTTGAAAAAATAACACAATGCAAACTAATTTGAAAAAAGAAAGGCAGACTCAGAATTTTAAAAATTAAAACTTTCCGAGAAAGATTTGAAAATCTAACCAAGGGAAAATAAGTAAGGAATTACAAACAGCAGAGGAAGTACACAGAAAAATCAAGACAAGTGGAAAAGACAGAATCTGACTTATCGATGTGAGTAGCAAGATCAATGTTACAAAAGACAGATTAGTTAGAAAGTCATAAAGATATTATTGATGATAAAAAGAGTCGTGCTAGCATTAAGGTCAAAGGTATTAAAGAGAAAGAGAAAGCAAATGATTTAAAGATGTTTCTATAAGAGTTCTTTGTTACAATCCTAGGAAGAATTGCAGACAATGTGGTGATCAAATCAGTATGTAGAATTAACTCAGCCCTTTCACGAAAGGAAAAATTAGATAGAGACATCTTGATAGTCTTTTCTGACATTAATTCAAGAGCTATAGTAATGAGATCTGTTCAAGAAAACCCCAACATAGAAATTAATGAGGAAATTATCTGCTTTCTGGCAGATTTATTGCATATTATTTTATGGGAAGTAAAAAAATATATCAAAGTATACAAAATAAGAATATAATTTATAAACTGGGATTTCTTTTTAAGTTAACTTTTAAACTTAGACGAAATAAAATAAATAGTGTGAGAAAATAGAAATCAGAGTCTGTGAGGCAAAGAAAAATAACTATCTCTTCCCATTGCAGAAGAACTCAGTTGTGAACTGACAAGCTCCAGCCCTGCATCTCTGGTGTCTATGCAGAGCCTCCAGAGAAGGAGCTTGATATGAGCAAGACCTTCAATGCACAAAAGAAGCTTCATATGAGCCAGGGTTAAGGCAAAAAAGATATATTAAAAAATAAAGGGAACACTTCACAAAGATAATTGTCTTTTTGTGGAGACCTTTTTGTTCTCCAAGATCCATCATAGTTCCATTAAAAGTTCAATGTGGAACTTTCAACCCATCTCTAAATAGAACAGCAACAGAGCCAATTCGTTTATTTCCTTATGAGATCCTGGAAGACTGCTCAACTAAGGAATGGAGAACATGAAGCACACACTCAAAGCAGAATGAAAATATATGGAACAAAAAACCAGCCAGGTGTCTGGGGAAAGAAGAACTCACTTTAGCATGGAAACTTCTTCCTAAATTATATTACTTTTTGTTTGTTTGCTCTGCAGTGCTTTTGGCCCCATGAAATACCCAGCATAAACTATGAGTTTACTTTTTTTTTGACACACTCCAGAAATGTTTGTGCTCTTAGTGACTAATTTCATTTCCTTAATATGTCACAAGATCCTCTTGGCGAGGCTGACAAATGGCAGTAAAGTTACAATGCAACAAAATGTGTTAGAGATAATTGGATGTATAACAATCACAAGTCATTATCCAAAACGACATCCAACCATCTTCCCTTTAAAATGCCACCAGAGCTACACCCTGACCTAGAGAAGTTGCAGCTACCCCCCCCCCACTGCATAATGAAGAACCATGACACAGAACATCTTGGTCCCGTGCACATGTTAAATCTCAGGCTTACCTTGGCACTGCCTTCAAACAACTCAATGGCTTTGAACTAGCTCCACTGAAAAGCTATGACTATGAACTGCCACAGCAAGGAGGACCCAATAGAATTATGGAATTGTCAAGGCAGCAAGAGGTGATACAACTCTGAACATTATTTGGTTCCCGTTATTTGGAAGTCATAGTTTGTCAAGGGTGCTAAGAATTATTAGGTCACCATTGTTCTCATGGAGCTACAATTCTTAGAGGTCCCTGGGAAGAGGGATTGACTGTTAAGGAAAATTGGGAAATGTAAGATCTGTGAGGGGAATGGGGGATCTCCTCTCACCTCTCAGCACCCTTCACAAACTTCAATTGCTAGGAGTCTTTGAGGGAAGTCATGACCATTTATAGTGGGGTCATAATGATCTAAATGTTTGGTGCAGACGAGACCTATATAAGAATGACAGAAACAGAGCTTCATGTTGTGTATCTAGCAAATGTGTAGCTAAGCCCTTAGTGCCATGAAGCGATTGATGGCAGTATGAAAAAATATCATCTAAACAGTCCATCCTAATCAGCTAAGATCTGAAAGCAATTCCTAATGAAATGAAATGCAGTGCATTGTATTTTTTTTATTATTTTAAGGAACCTGGAATCCATTTAATGTGTTGGCCCATGCTGGTAAATAGGTGACATCATTTCTTTTTGAACAACAAAACAGAAAAGAAATATAATTTCTTCCTGATGTTAGGTGTAGTAAGCGGTGAAGAAACGGGTTTTCTTCCTTTCACATTAAGCTTCCTCACCCACACAAACAGACCATAGGGTTCTGTGTGAAGCAGGAAAGCAGAATGTGACCTTATTAGCTTCATCCTGTAGAAGGAGCTTGGGCAGAATGAGTAATAGCACAAGCAAATGTTTCATTAGGATGTTCCAGGACAAAAACAAAGCCACTGAGCTCTTTGTCATGTTCATAAAACTAGCCCATTAATGAGTTAAGATGCTAGACTATCCAGTTCATCCTAAATTGATTTTAGGATGGACCTCTGGTCCAATCCAGGAAGACGCTTTTCATGTTTTTAAAGTTGGGTGTCAGGGGCAAGACTGAAGCTTTTTTTCTGACATGCTATTTTTCTACAATCCAATAGGTCTCTTTCATGGGGGAACATGGAAATATTAATCTCTATCCCCTCAAGTGGACAGTCCAGGAAGATAGTTAGGATTTGATTACGCTGTTTGTATAATTTGTGACAAGGTTTGGTGGGGGGCTTGAGCTATTTTTTACAGGGGTAGCTAATGTGTTGCCCTCCACATGTTTTTGGACTTCAGTTCTCATCAGCTGCAGCCAGCATGATTAGTGGTCAGAGATGGTGGGCTGGGGTCTGACAACAGTGAGAGGCTACCATGTTGGTTATCCCAGTTTCCTTAATACTTAGGTACAACTCTTGTACATAATTTGTATTATAGATGTGCATGCTGCTTTCTGGCACGTGTGACCTCACAGCAGTTTATAGATAACAATCAAACAATATCAATACAAAACACAATCAAAGCATCAGTGATAAAACAATTGCATTCAATTCCACAGTGCAAAAGGAGAGTAAAGGCTAAAATGATTGACACGTGGCCATCAGAAGCTTTAGAAAAGAGAGGTAACTTTATCATGTGATAAAACCCCATCAAAGTTGCAGCCATCCATGCCCCTCAGCCGTCCATGCTCTATAACAAGGGTGAGGGGCCAGTACAAGAAAGGCCCTCCTCCAGGTCCCCACACGATGGGCTTCAGCTCTTGGTGGGGCTGTAAGCATCTCAGGGTTTGGGCTGCTTAGAATGGGAAGGGGTGACATGTGGAGAAGTGTTGGCCATGTGGCAGGATTTTTCTTTCTTTCACTTCAGCAGTGGTGGTGGCAGTTGTGGCCACACCAGTGGCATTCAAGCCAGCCAGTGCCAGCTGGCCCCCACCATTTAACACACACTGTTTCCCCACCACCACCACACACCTAGTGCAATGATGTGATGTTGGTTGAGAGGAATTGGGGTGCACGGCAGATGCCAACCAGCCCTCCTTGGCTAGAACACTGTTTCAGCAGTAGAAGGAGTGAGGAAAGACATCCTAACCCTGTTATACTTTCGCCATGATAGTGAAAAGGGGGATCAGCTGGGGGTTGCTGGCCGAAACAAATCACCTTCCGGGAACAGGGTGGGCATTAGTCATTGGGCCTACCAGGGTACTAGGCTCTGGCAATGGCCTGAGGTTGCCCCCTATCACACCCCTGCCTTTGAGCCCCTTCTTCTGTAGGAACTGCCTTTGGCAAATGCTTTCACCCATGTTTAAAAAGCCATGCTGATGACCTGGCTGCTGTTTTCCAATCAGGTGGATGAGATGCTCCCTGCCTCCACTGGGCTGGTCTTCTTTAGCTTGTCTGTACAGAGATCTATCCCAATGGTTAGATCTGTTCCTTTACTATTTCTCTCAGCTATCTGAAGCATCCCCCTCACCCCCACTCCCCTGCTCACCCCTCCCCTTTATCACAGGAAAAATCCTAGACAAAAGAGATGACAGCTATAAAAAGTACAGATTGCTGTAACTTTTGGATGACAAATACGATGATGGAACAGGGGGGATTTCCAACAAAAATAAACCACATGTCAACTTGCAGCTATGATTTCAGCCCCTCTCTCGGCAAAGGAAAGCATGCCTCAGTTATAGATCATGGCGTAAACACTGGGCTACTTTTCTCCAAGCCATCAGTAGAGAAACAAACAGAAATATAAGAGCTAAAGCTAAGGAAAAGAATAAACAGAAGACAGTGCCAAGAGCAGGTCACCACATGCCTCTTTCCATTGTACCTCCCTGAAAGGAACAAACCAACATGTCTCCATGCCCTCGGCAAGGCTTAATTTGTTTACACCAACACTATAGATCTTCAGATTAGATTTTGCTTGGCTGCTCTGGCTCTTTTGCTACCACAATTGAGGCCACAATTGAGAGTTAGCATTCAACCGTGGTCTTTGTCACATCCAGAAATCCTTCCCCGTTTCAAGTACACTCACTGTTGGATCCATGCCAAAGTAGATGGAGGAATAAAACCTGGATGAAATGAACCAATTTATTATACAGAGATCAAGAGGGGATAAGCAGTTTGAAAACTGGCCCTTGTTACCCGGAAAGCTAGCTTGTAAGCAAAGATTTAGAGCCCTGTCCCTGCAGATAAGAACCAGTACATAAGGATTAAACTAGCATTGCTGGTTTCACATGATTGCTAAATTAGAAAGTTAGCTTTCTTGAGAAGTATTTGAATGTTACATGAGATGGCAAGTGCCCATAATTTGATACAATGAATACAAGCCTGCAAAATAATTAATGTACTTTCCATTACCAAATTAACCAGAGCCAAGACGTGGTAAATAACAGCATGTTATGGATTGACATTGATCAAGAGTGATGTAGTGGTTTAAGTGTTGGACTATGACCTGGGAGGCTCAAATCCCCACTAAAC
Source organism: Podarcis muralis (assembly GCF_964188315.1). Classification (NCBI taxonomy): domain Eukaryota; kingdom Metazoa; phylum Chordata; class Lepidosauria; order Squamata; family Lacertidae; genus Podarcis; species Podarcis muralis. The sequence continues at coordinate 4,663,545 of NC_135664.1, read as the reverse complement.
CATGAAGCTGATTCAGTGATATTGAGACGGCCACTCAAATAAGGAGATCCATGGACACCATCTTATGCTCCTTGAAAGAAAGCTGAGTTATAAATCATAAAGCAAAATAAATAGTGGATCCATATTTTGTCAGTGTTTTCAAAAGAGATGTTTTTTAAAAGGAGCATATTGGGGCAGAAGCGAACGTAAGACAAGCCTGCTGGATCAAGCCAATGGCCCATCTAGTCCAGCGTCCTGTTCTCACAGTGGCCAACCAGATGCCTATGGGAAGCCAAAATCTCTCTCATTCTTTTTAAACCCACCCACGTTGGTGGGCCATCGCTGCCTCCTGAGGGAGCAAGGTCCTCCGCCAGTTGTGAGGGGAAGAGATTGGAACCTTCCATTTTCAGCTTTGAATGAACCATCGCTTTCTGCTAGATCTGAACTTTGTGGTTTATTCTAACTTTCTAAGCAAAGTTTATTCTGAACCAATAGGAAGCTTTGGGTTATTCTCCTTGTGCACAAAGAAATAGGAAAGAAGAGAGGGAAGTGGTCGAGGCTTCCCGACATCACGCTAAACCATGATTTAATATTCCATCTGAATGTTCTTATATCATTCCACACATCATTACATGTGGCGATCTATATTCAAGTCACTTTCTTAATTTTTTCACATGAATATTTGAAGTATTTCTCACTAGCTAACAAAAGAGGCCTTGAGATTCACGGTTGGTGGAGTACCATGATCCTAAAGTAAAGCTCACATCATTCTACACGTTTGTGTGTGAGAGCTGAATAAGTGAAGTGGGGAGGCTATTAAGGTGGGGGGGGGGGGAGAAAGCCCTCGACACTCCTCTAATTCCAGCAAAATAAATGTGTCAATGAGAAAGAAAACAGGGTTTTCAAAGGCATTCCCCAGAAGCAATAAATAAGCACTCCCAGGCTGGTGCCTCAAAAAAAGGGGGGAAGAGAAGAAAACCCTTAGGCTTTAGAAATATAAATGCAGTTAAGGTCCACATTAGCATGGCTCAGTTTTCTTTAGATGATTAATTCTGTTAACAGTTTTAGGCATCCACCACTTTTGCCCATATGCCCGCTTACTCATAGTGCTTTCCAGGAAGGTAGATGATTTAGATATACTTTTACATTTTAAGAGATGTTGTTTGGAATTTGAGATGCTCTATTGGTCCTTTAAAATCAACAACACACAACTAGCTCACTCCTTCTTATTTGGATTACTCATGTTCTTTTTCTAGCCCCATTTTAGATACTCCTAAATATTTACACTGCGAAGAGGATTGTGTACAAGCAGAGCATGCAGAAGGGAATGCCTCCATCCCAGAGTTCCTCGAGTTTTCTTTAATGATACTTGAATCCATGGTGCTATGAGTAACCACCTGTGGAGTCATCAGATGGACCGGGTTTAGGAAGCCTTCGGTTACACAAAACCTAAGTCTTCACAGTACTTCACAACAATTAGTCAATTTGCCTCCAATGAGGATGTGTGGCTCATATCATTGGGAAGTACTGGTTGAGTCCACCACAGTGCAGTTGGCTGAAGGGGCAGGGCAGCAAGATAAAAGAACTTACTAGAATGTCCTTAGGTAGGAAGGGGGGATAAATTCAGTTTAGTTTGCATTTTAATGTGAACCTACCTAATTCTTGCTTTCTGAACTTTAAAACACAGGTATCCCTCCAAATATGTACTACAGTGCATCTGTTAGGAGAAGGTGTATCTAAAATGCATATATTAATGGAAATACAATACGGTGATTAATTCTTGCGAGGACTTCTCTTTAAACAGAATCAGAAACTGATGTGGAAATGTAATGAACTGAATCTATGATTGGGAAAATGAGAAAATGAGAGGGACTGAAACGGGCAGATCCTGCCTTTAGGGATTTCCCTGTGCGCACAATGGGACAGAAACCATTCACTGGGTAAATGTAAATGTCCATTTTTTTGTAAATAACAGCTTAGTAATAATTCACAAGTAGGAACAGAACCAAAGTTTCAGTTTAGAACTTCACTGGATCCTTGAAACCTCGTCCTGGATGAGTTGCCTTTCTTGTGTGGTAACTTGCTTTTCCTAAAACCCTATGGGGTAATGAGGAGAATAATGATGAATGTATTGACGGATGGCTTCCTGTTCTAAATGACTTTACGAACCTTCTGGGATTCCCTCCCCCTCCCTTTTTGTACATCTGGTAGATTGTGATTAATGCAGGATAATCAAATTAGAAATCATTCAGACAGCAAAAGGTCTAGTGACCACAGCATGGTCCACTGCTTACAATGAGATTAGAAGCCTGCATGTGTAAATCACAACCAATTCTAATAAAGTCCAGATGTATGAATTCAGATAGGTCATTTTGAGGAAGATGTTAGAAAAGATTAGCAAATAACCAAGTGGCTAGAAATAATGAAATATGATCTATCTTGGACTGAAAATAACTAGTCAAGGTTGTACGAATCTTGAATAATCTCAAATTGGACAATAAAAGTTTTCGGCTCATTAAAAAAGCAATAGAACATTGCTCTCCAAACACTTAGCAAAAACCCTACAATTATTCACTGCACTATTCAAACAATGGCTGTCACAAATTGTGTGAAAGCTACAGGTGTAAAAAGCCTTCATATCTTCATTTTATTAGTCTGGATCAAATCCAAAGGGGCATGTGTGTATTTCTAATCTCTAGAAAATCCATGCTGCAGTCATCACTTTTATGCTTGGGGAGGTGGAGTAGCCTAGTTACTAAGGCCAAACAATGTTATGTTAAATGTCCAGTTGTATTTAATGTATCTGCTGCTTGCTTTATTTAGAAGGGTTTTTTTTGAGGGGGGGACAAAGCTAGCAACTGGAGCAGCAGATCAGCATTGGCCTGCATGGAAGTGGAGTAGCCCTTTCCCCGATGTTGTAGTCCTGACAAAAATCACTGCCTGAGATGGAAGCTGCTGTTGAATTTTAAGGGTTGAGCTCACCTGCTTAACTGTGATCTAGTTGCTCCTGTTTTATTTGACTCTTTCACACAGCTCTAGATACTTCTGAATGTTGCTCTGCACAGGTTCACAAACCCAGCAGGAAAGGGGGACATTTTTCCAGCCTAGGGGCCACATTGCCTTCTAGGCAATCTTTTGGGGGCCACTTGCCAGTGGGGGGTGATGGTGGGAGGCAAAAGTTGACAGAGCAGAAAATGACAAATTTCACCTTTGGACAGTAGTCTTCTTCCTTCCCACTCACATGGCCCTCTATTCCAGTCAGGCAAAAAAGCCAAGGAGGGCTAGTTAGGGCTGTGCCCAGGGGCCATTTTGAGAGGGCTGCATTTGGCCCCAAGCCTGAGGTTTCTTATCCCTGTTGTACAAAGACCACAAAGAAGAAGAATTAGGGAGAAATCCGAAACTGCTATCAATGAAAACAAAATGTTATTATTAGGTTCAGCCAACTCTAGCACCAAAGTTGAAGCTTCAACTCTCATTTAACTTTCTTTACTCTTTGGCTCACAATTAACAAGGGAGAGTCTCTTTATTTCAAGACTCATTCATGCATGTAAGTAGGCACAGGCTCAACAACCAGAACACTGGGAGGCCAACATCCAGCCTTCCTCTGTTTTAAATTTAATAAAAATCTCCTTATAAATAGTAAGTGAAGCCTTGTGAATATTTGATGTCCCTAAAGTTATTGCAGTCCATTCCACAATCCTATTGATTATACATCTGGAGAAGTTGTATTTCTGGCCAACAGGAGTTGTAATGATGTAGTGAATATGATTTTAAACAATTCAATGAGTGATAGATATGCATACCGAAAGGTACAAATCTGTTTGCCTTCCACCCACCCAAAGAGGTTGACCCAAAGAGTGAAATATGCAGGAATGAAAGACAAACAGAATGAACCATGGAAGGAGAAAGAGGGAAGTCACTGGATATGTAAAATGTTTATTCTGAGATGTATAATTGAAAACTTAATAAACATTATTATAAACAAAAAACAAAGAGGTGACTGTCCTATATTGCTGCAGCCATTATTGCATGAAAAAGCATGAAAAACACAATCAAGGCTTGTTTTGCAACAGTCCTCACCAGTATGGTGAACTCTGATCATGCTTCTCGCTTGTCTGGATAGAGGACAGAGATGGGTCTGTGAGTGTGAGTTGGAACTAGCCAACTGGATGCAGGTAACATGTTCATTGGTTGTGGAGCTCACTTTTTCCTTTGGCTACATCCACAACTCACATGTGGCCTTCAGAAGATTTTCCATCCCTGCTATGGATAAATGAATGCAAGGGGCCTAATTAAGGCCAATAAAGCAAGTTACTTAAAATAGCTGGCCATGATAATGAGTCAGTATTGTGAGTCATATGGTATTTCTGCTTTCAGTAAAGACTTTTCTCTGTAGGTATGTGTGTTAGATTTCTGTAGTCTTGTGAAATGTTATCAGCAAACATTCAAAAAATTGTTGAACATATTCAAGATGACAATACAAGCAAAAATAATGGATTTTAAGAAAATGTTGCATCCAGTGCCTTTTTCTGGTAAAAAAATAAAATAAGAGGGGTGTTTCCGGTACTTATATACACTGATAAAATATATAGTGGGATTTGGCCAACCCCAGTGGTCCACAGAACATGAATCCACAGTCTTGTAAATTCGTTCCCAAAAGTTACCAGTCACCAACATTGTTTACTCCTCTGTATTTTACTCATAAGGGAGTCTAGTGGAGGGTGAAAACAGGTCCACTCCCTGTTTTGAGTAAAAAGCAATGTACTAAAAAAAAATATGACAGGCTAGAAACACAGCAGGCTGGTGGAGTAAGCACTGAGTACTCCCTACCTCCTATCCCTTGGGAGGGATCCACACTGTACATTGAAGGCACTCTTATATCATTTCAACAGTCATGGAGAATCCTGGAGACTGCAATTTGTTAAGGGTGCTAGCAGAGAGTCACGGTGAATCAGGGAAGATAAAATTTAACTCTGTTTTAGGTGCTGATAATGAAGGCCATTCTGCCCATTTCAGCATTAATCTTCCTTCAAAGAAAAAATCCACATGAAAATTTCGCTCAACATACATATTCTGCAATGCATTTTGATAAGTTATTTGAGCCAAGAACTGGCCCATTCAGGAAGTGCGAAAGCAGGCGGAGAATGAAGACCCCAACCACACATTAGGCCAGCAGCTGTGGCTCAGATCAACTGATGCTGAAATTCACAAAGCTCAAGTTCTTCAAGTATCCCATTCCTAAGAACACAAGAGGAGCCTTCTGGATCAGGCCAATGGCCCATCTAGTCCAGCATCCTGTTCTCAAGGTGGCCAACCAGATGCCCATGGGAAACCTGGAAGCAGGATTCGAGCACAATAGCATTCTCCCCTCCTGTGGTTTCCAGCACAGAAAGATTGCTGCCTCCCACTGTGGTTCCTATCAGGACGCCGTTTCTTTTCCAAAGCGAAGCAGCCGTGCGATTCTGTAATAAGCCAAATATTGGCTTTGAGTACAAATACCTCCCCCCAAAAAAACTTCTTTATCACTTTGAAACCTGTCAGGTGAGCTTCTTTTTTATGTCCACTGAAACCAAAGGAAAGGACATGAGATATCTAAGAAAAACAAAAGATATCCCATAAACATTTCACTGTTCTTTTCATTCCCAGTCTAAGGATATTTCCCAGTTAGCACTCTAGAGAAATACACTAGACCAATAAAAAGAAATAAAGTTAATGTATTAATTTATAGTTTCTGTCTAACTCATTCCTACGCATCAGGTATTTTCAATAGCCCCAAATGACAAGAAAGTAAGTAACTCACATGATATACTGCAAAGTCCGGGATCAAAGCAACACCCCCTTAGCATGAATGTGCAGCTCGCTGAGAATTAACTAGATGGCTGCATAATGGTAGCCAGCATGATTTAGAAGGCTGCTGGAGAGCAACAATACAAATTGTGTAAAGAAATGCAAATATACAATTAAAACACAGATGGCTACTGAGCTTTGGGTGGCAGTTTTGAATAGGATTAAGTGACTTTTATTTCTCCAACCACCATTTCAAAGATATAACCCCACATACGCTGAGTAATGGAGGAAAGAACAAGAAAATTCTCAGTACGGGGTTGCCAAGAAGGGCAGGTCTGTGTCCCGCCACATAACCTACCTGTGTTATGATATCACCACACTTTGCTTCTCTGTTCCCAACCCACATCATTACCTACTCCAATGTGGGTACAGTGGTGCCCCGCAAGACGAATGCCTCGCAAGACAAAAAACTCGCTAGACGAAAGGGTTTTCCGTTTTTGAGTTGCTTCGCAAGACGAATTTCCCTATGGGCTTGCTTCGAAAACGTCTTGCGAGTCTTGTGATTTTTTTTCGCTCCCCCCCCCCCCTTTTTCTAAGCCGCTAAGCCACTAATAGCCTTTTAGCCGCTAAGCCTTTAATAGCCGCTAAGCCGCTAAACCGCTAATAACGCTAATCCGCTAAGCCGCTAATAGAGTTGCTTCGCAAGACGAAAAAACCGCTAAACAAAGAGACTCACGGAACGGATTATTTTCGTCTTGCGAGGCACCACTGTATTTGTTTCTAAGCATTACAAGATGGAAGAATTCAGGACAAAGCTTCGATTTTAGCCGTGGTTCCAGGCCAACTGCCACATTTATTTCTACCCTGAGCATGGACCGTGACTGAAATCTGAAACTGCCCCCTTGATCTGATGTCCAGGGAGGGAAAGAAACAAGGAAAGAGGGTGCTGAAGGCTGTTTGCCTTAGGCAAAGGCTGGCGCATTATGAGCGGCACCAAATTTGAGGCCTACCACTTTACATCCTGAAAATTAGGGTGGGCTATAAATCTAAATTACTATTCCAAATTTAATTTCCCATTGGATCAAGGCAAATTACAAAGTATTTTAAAACATACAAAAAAGCAAGATTCAAAATGGGGGTAGAACCCCCCTCCCACCTCGTCCCCAAACAAATTACAAATAAAACATCAGTGGAATTCATCTGATGAGCCCTTAGAGGAAGATTTGCCACCCACAAAATGAATTACCATGCCAGACATAAATCCTGTAAGTTTCAATAACGGCAATTGCTTAACAAAAGCCTGATGTTTTCCGATGGAGTTTCTCCCAGCTAGTGTGTGAACCGACCAGATCCCAGAAGTTGACCCCTGTCTGAACAATGCAGTTCAGTTTTGCTGGTAGCGTGCTAGTGACCTGCGCTAATCAGACGTGCCTGCTGATAAAACACCATTTGAAATGTGATGCCTGAAAATCACTAATAGGTCTGTTTTGCAGCTGTCACTGGACATCTGGAATGTCTCTGCTCTCCTAGTTTTTTGGGGGTGGTTAGCTGCTCTGCAACGATGTGTAACAGAAAGACTTTGGACTTCTTTCCTCTCACAAAACTCATATTCTACGTTCTCAGCAGGAGAAATGCAGGTACAATTGCATGCCTTCAGCATTTCCTTTCTGAATGTCCAAAAACCAGTCATTTGAAGTTGATAAAGCATAAAACACGGCCAGAGTTGAAGAGGAGCCACTGCTTCATGGTGACTCTCCATGCCCTGTTCAAAAGCCAGCCCGAAGTCAGAGTTCAGTTGTCCCGCCTGAGGCAGTATACGCTGATAACTATTGAAGGATAGCAAACGCTTAATTATTTTCATTTATTATTATATACAAGATCATTGTTTTCAAGATTATTAGCAAGATACTGGGGATGGGGGGCAGCAGACATGGGTGGTATAGGATGGGCAGCAATTCACTTCCAAAACATGTTCCACTTCCCTTGCCAATGAACAGAAGTCCAACTGCTCAGTTGGGGCTGCGTTGGAATTGGAGCAGAGTTCATATGCTGGAGCTGCTTGCACTGTGACAAGCCCAAACGGCAATATAGTGTCTGTAGACAAGAATCAAGGACAAGAAGGGCATGTAGCAAAGAATTATCAAGGATGCATTAATTCAATTATGCAACAGCTAAAAGCAAAGGGACGCGGGTGGCACTGTGATCTAAACCACTGAGCCTAGGGCTTGCTGATCAGACCGGCGGGAAGGTAAACATCATTTCCGTGCGCTGCTCTGGTTTCGCCAGAAGAGGCTTAGTCATGCTGGGCACATGACCCGGAAAAACTGTCTGAGGACAAATGACGGCTCCCTCGGCCAGTAAAGCGAGATGAGCTCCGCAACCCCAGAGTCGTTCGGAACTGGACTTAACTGTCAGGGGTCCTTTAACTTTACCTTAAAAGCAAAGCAATAAAGTGTGCCAGATTGGCCTTTAGGAGTGGGAGGGGGCTAGCTTATATATGTTTGGAAATAAGCCAAGCCATTCTCCACTTTTGTGAAAACAGCACGGCTCATTTCTCAGCCAATTTGACATGAGCATCTCTAAAAAGAATTCTAAAACCAGACAGATTTGAACCAGAATTTCTGTAGATAGCGGCTGTTTTTCCTGCAGCAAAGTTCTGAAACTAAAGCACAGCACTGTTTATATAAAATTGACAACTCCTAATTCAGTGTATCTGCTCCATCCATTCATCTGATTTCACCAAGGAGGAAAAGGTGAAGGGAGACTTGCCATGCCTTGGAAAGCTTTCAACCACAGAACTGTTTACTACAGTCCAATTAGATGGATCTGTTCAAATTCATCTCATGGACCAGGCTGAGTCTACTGGGATGGAAATTAGAAAAAGGTTCTTGTTTGAAACATGAAATACTTAAAATGTATTGAGCTGCTACGCTAGACATATTTACCTATGAGCAAGTCCCACTGAATTCAGTGGGCTTACTTCTGTGTAAACGTGCAGAAGTATTAAAGCATTTTAAATTAACAGAAAATCACCTAAAATTTGACCATGTTAATTTACTCTTTTTAAAAAAGCATTAACAAATATTTGCATTGTTACAGAATGTGGGCATGAAGAAAAAACTTGATATTCTGATTGTATACTATAAAAATCAAATAAATTTCTTTCCTTACAGTTGCACAACAGCAGGCTGTATTATTTAAAAGGGGATCAGAAATAGATGCCATCTTTAGGGGGATCAGAAATATGATTGGTCTGATCTTGCAAGGTATATCTCACAATTCTGGTGTCCTTTACCACTTAGACAGCAAATATTCCATCCTAAGTCATTTCTACATCTGCAGCAATCTCTCAGACTTCTGAACTCCCTGGGTAGGAGTTACCCACATTTTGATTTTATTTAATATTGGTATTCTGCTTTTCCAACAACAAAGCAGATCACAATTAAAATGAGATTTAAAATGAGCAGACATTATAGTCACTATAATCATATGAAAAGCACAAGGCAGAAAATGAAGAAATTCACCCAACAATGAATGTAACAGTACCAACTCATTAGGGACGCGGGTGGCGCTGTGGGTTAAACCACAGAGCCTAGGGATTGCCGATCAGAAGGTTGGTGGTTTGAATCCCCACGATGGGGCGAGCTCCCATTGCTCGGTCCCTGCTCCTGCCAACCTAGCAGTTTAAAAGCACGTCAAAGTGCAAGTAGATAAATAGGTACCGCTCTGGCAGGAAGGTAAACAGCGTTTCCGTGCGCTGCTCTGGTTCGCCAGAAGCAGCTTAGTCATGCTGACCACATGACCTGGAAGCTGTACGCCGGCTCCCTCGGCCAATAAAGCGAGATGAGCGCCGCAACCCCAGAGTCGGCCACGACTGGACCTAATGGTCAGGGGTCCCTTTACCCTTTACTTTTACCAACCCATTGTGATTCAAAATATCAGAAATAGCTCCTGGCAGTGGCACTGACTTGGGCCCCAGACTGTGGGTGCCCAGCGCAGCACTGTGTAGTGACATCATAGCAGCAATGTGCGCCATGATGGCGTGGTGGCATGGTGGTGTGGTGGCGGGTGTGTGCATGTTCCGGCACCACAGTGACGACTCATCCAGAGCCCGCACCTCTGCCGTGGGGCCTCTGTCTGAGAGAGGCAGCTGCGCATGCACCCCAGAAGCACATCCATGACTGCAATGGGCCCCAATGGAGACCCTGCTGTGGAGACCCTGGCGCAGTTGCTGCTGCTGTGCCAGAGCGCCAGAGGCAAGGAGGTGGCCAGTGGCAGCGGACAATAGAGGCTGGGCACCCACAACAATTTGTGTGTGTGTGTGTCCAGGCCCCTGGGGCCCCGTGGAGTTGGCGCCACCGGATGCAGAGTGTCACCCCTGTGTTAGCTGGCACACACTATCTGGAATGTATACAGGATTATTTAATACTTATTTAAAAGTGATTTTGTGTATGTGTGTGTGCAGATTAATGCAGAAACAAGACATTGTGGATTTAGGAATTCATGTATGTGAAAGTGACATGGATTAGATATAGACTGATGTGACTTGGGATGTTGTAATGGAACAACAATTCGTCCACCCAGTTCTATGTACATTTTGTTTTACACTGGAAACTCCAAGATTATGTTGTTTGATTTAGTATTATCAAGCTAAATGCAATAACTAAACTGGAAAGCCTTCAAAAATGCATTTCATTTTTGCATTACAAGCCTGATAATCAAGCCAAGTTGACTAAAAAGGTTCACTCTGTTGGGCTCTATTTCAAGAAAAATCTGGCTGGCTTTAAGTGGAAATGAATTAAGGTTCAGTCACAAATTTTTCATCAGATTAGATCCAATATATGACTTTGGATGGAATCTTCAGTTTGTACACAGCATCATTTAGCAGGAAATCCTTGGTTGAATGTTTACATGTTATTTGCCACTGTGGGGAACTTGAAAAATCAGTAAGCAGCATTCTGTTTCTCCTTAGTGTGTGTCATGTCATTTCCTTACATTCAAATTATTCCATTTGCTTCAATAGAGGCCATCTGCCCAGATACGGGGAAAATGAACTAAAACAATGACAACATGGCCCAAATACAAGGAATCTGAAAATGTATCATTGATTCATCATTGATTTGGTTAGATTTCCTGCCCTTTACTCTCAATTGGCATCAGTCCGTTGCAAGCTGTGCAGTACTCAAACCAATGTAGGTTGTTCTGTGACAACCAAATTCATGTCATACAGTCCCAGTCAGTAGCAAGTTGGGGGCTTCCAGTGCCCAAGACCACACAGAGGGAGGGTGGGAGCAAGGGAAACAGACGGAGGACACATGCATATGCAACTAACCTGCTGAGAGCCTGCTCCTCCCTCTCTCCACCTGGCCCAGGTGAAGAGGCCTGACTGGCCTTATAAGGACTGCTGCTGCTGCTGCTGCCCAGCAAGGCCTGAGGTATTTTAGGGGAAGTTTTGTCGGGAGTTTTTGCTGTTATTGATATGAATTTCTTTATTTTAATGTGGAAATTGTTCAATTTGGTTATGTAGTTTTTGGTGTGTTTTATTTATTTTTTATGACTGTAACTTTTTATATTTTTATATTTTATATTTTATATTTTAATGTTTGTAACTAAGTATGTTTGTAACTAAGTAAATATTGTAAGCTGCCTTGAGCATTGTTTTAACTGTGGAAAGGCAGCATAAAAATAAAATGATGACGATGATGATGATGATGAACTGCCTAATGACATCCTCGTCACCCAGGAGATTGCAGCCACAGAGATAAGAAGAATCATTCCATTGTGTGGAGACATCACTTCCTGGTTCTCCTGGAGAAGCCCAGCAAAGGAACCGCACAGCTTGTGCCCCTAACAATTTTGCACCCAGGGTGACCATCCCTGTCTCCCCCAAACACACACACACACTACGCCACTGGCCCCATCTACCTTTGTGGAATGTTATAGGTAATTAGCCATGCACATTTCACCAATGAAATTATAACATGCCTTGCATAGAGTTGAACCAAAACGGGTTGCCTCATTTTCAGTGATGAGAGAGTGTTATCTATTTTCTGAAATGTTCTGAACATATTTATATTTCAGAAATTAGTATTTCCATGTTGCTAGCAAGATGAGTGCCACAACCCCAGAGTCGGCCATGACTGGACGTAATGGTCAGGTGTCCCTTTACCCCTTTATACCCCTTTGAATGCCATTTTCTTCCTCCTTTGTCACTGTCCTTGGTCTCCTTTACCAACACTGCCAGATTGTTGCCATGATCCACACAACTTTATTGATGGTCCCATGGCACCATATTTCATATGATGATATCATGGATGGTGTGTTGTTGTTGTTGTTTAAAAAATCACCTTAGGCAACTGTATATGAAGAAGTATGGGTTAAGCTTTGAAAATTCTGTCTGGATTTTGGTGGCCTTGAGCTTTGAAAGTCTGTCTCAAATTCAGGTGAGGGTGGCCTATGAATTGGAGGAGGTGATTTACCAGAGCTCCCTCACAACTTTGTTGGGCTTCCCCCCACCCAACACCCTAGACTGGGGGTTGCCATAATGGGCCAGGGAGGGATAGCAGCCACAAACCCAACAGAGCTGTGAGGGAACGGGTGCAATATTTGTCAATCCCTCCCAAATATTCCCAGCACCTGTCCCCAAAGCCAACCCACCCCCCTTATTTGGGTCCTATGAATGGGGCTGCAAAAACAGACCATTCCCCCCCCTCCCCGGATTGAGCAGTGGCATGCAGACAAAATAGATGGAAAATGATGCTGAAAAGAGCAGCCAAGGAGTACAAGTTGCCAAACAGGATTTAAACAATGTGAAGTGAGTATTTTTGTTGGCTACTTTTTCAGTGGCTTTGAAGGCACAACTTTTCAAGCAAATAGAGGGTGATACCCAATGTTCATCATACTCAGAGTAGATTCATTGAAATAAATGTATTGAAGTAACTTAAGTTCACTGATCTAGTCTGAGGATGAATAACTTGATATAACCCATAGGGATTACAGAATACTCTGTAGCTCTGTAAACTTTGCCCTGCACAGTTTTGCTACATTTATGAAGTACCCCTTCTTTAAGTCAGCTTAAGCACTCCATAGATATGAGGCATAATTAGGAATGTGCTATTTTGCATTACTCAGAGTCAAAATCCAGTGAAGCCTATTTTACAAAATGGAGAAGTTCAGTGGCCTGGTCTTTTCAGCAATAGCTCAGTGCTGTTCCTAATACCAAACTTTTCAGCCCTCTCATTGGGAAAAATAAGAAGCAATAGCAAACCACTCAGCTTTAATATGGGGACAATGACAGCACAGTGAACACTCAGGTCTTAAATTGGGAACAAGGGCAAGTCATAACAAACTGGCCAGCGGAATTTTGAATGGGGAATGATGCAAACTTACAGAAGAGCACTAGCATGCAAACTAAGCATTTAGAAAATTCTAGCCTTGAAAAACAAATCTCTTTACATGTATTTGCCAACCAGTGTCCTTCAGTTGCAATGTCACTTTTTGGACAAGGCTGGCTAAAATATCAACTAATATCAACAATAAACAAGGTTTTGCACAGCCCTAGCAGAAAAGCATACAGAACAAACTCAGAAACAAAGGCTTATTTGTTCTTACTTCATAAAGTCCATGCCACACATCAAAGCAGAAACGTTATTTGTTTGTGCCAGGTACAAACCCATCACTCAAGGGCTCTGCCTCTGCTGTGACTGTCCAGGTGTTGTTTCACTCCAGCTCCACCCAGCATGACCAATGATTGGGGATTATGGGAGTTGTTGTCCAAATGTCCTACCTTTGACCTGCGCACCATGGAGACCAGAGGCCTAATTCATCAACTCTCTCATCTATGGCATTGGTCCTATAGATCCTGCCTGGTTCTTTGAGATCTTGATGATCCTGACTTATCAAGGTGCTTCTCCCTTGTCTACCAACCAGCTTCTGCATCCTAATGGCTTCCCTTCTTGCTAGCAGGAAGTAAAAACTATTGAACTCGTAGCTCTGAAGGAAGCATGTCACATAGTGGAGCACTCCACTCTCCTCTCTCAAATGACAATTCTAGAGTTTTTTTCACAAGGACTCCCTCTCTACCTCCCTCTCAGAGCACACTTTCCCACCACACACTTGGGGATCATGTTTCTATAGCAGGACATGGTCCAGAGCGACTCGGAGCAACTCTGACTGTCCAGTTCTAGCCTTTCCTTACCAGAGATGTTTAAAACAAAAGGCTTGTCTTTTAGATAACATTACAATAAAGTAAAGGTAAAGGGACCCCTGACCATTACGTCCAGTTGTGGCCGACTCTGGGGTTGCGGCGCTCATCTCGCTTTATTGGCCGAGGGAGCCAATTACAATATTACAATATTTTATTTTTAAAAAGCTAATTGTCAGACTGATATGCAGCCTGCTAAATATGACATAATAGGAATCACTGAAACCTGGTGGGATAAATCCCACGATTGGAATGTAATAATGGAGGGATACAATCTATTTCAAAGAAACAGACCAGACAAGAAAGGAGGAGGAGTGGCGTTATATGTCAGGGATGTGTATACCTGTGAAGAGATCCAAGATTTAGAACCTCAAAGCCAAAGTGAGAGCATTTGGGTCAAAATTAAGGGAGAGAAGAATAACAGTGACCTCATTGTGGGAGTTTACTATAGATCCCCAAGCCAAACGGAGGACATAGATGATGCCTTCCTGGAACAGATGGCCAAGCATGCAAAAGGAAGGGAGATAGTAGTAATGGGGGACTTCAATTACCCGGATATTTGTTGGATGTCAAACTCAGCCAAGAGCATAAGGTCAAACAGATTCCTCACTGCCCTTGCAGACAACTTCATTGTCCAGAAAGTGGGAGAAGCAACAAGAGGAACAGCCATTTTAGATCTGGTCCTAACCAATGTTGATGACCTGGTTAGTGGGGTAGAAGTGGAAGGATCATTAGGCGCGAGTGATCATGCTCTTCTGAAGTTTACTATACAGCGGAAAGGAGCAGCCAAGCATACTAGGACTCAATTTCTCGACTTTAAGAAAGCCGACTTCATAAAGCTTAGGGAAGTGCTGGGTGAGATCCCATGGACAGTAATACTAAAAGGAAAGGGAGTTCAAGATGGCTGGGAGTTTGTTAAGAGGGAGATAGTAAAAGCACAACTTCAGGCAATACCAATGAGACGGAAACATGGAAGGTGCCTAAAGAAGCCAGGGTGGCTATCTAAAGAACTTTTAACTGAGTTAAGATTAAAAAAGGATGTGTACAAAAAATGGAAAAGGGGGGAAACCACCAAAGAGGAATTCAAACAAATAGCCAGCACGTGTAGACATAAAGTCAGAAAAGCTAAAGCACAAAATGAACTCAGGCTTGCTAGAGAGGTTAAAAGCAACAAAAAAGGCTTTTATGGGTATGTTCGTAGCAAAAGGAAGAACAAAGAAACTGTGGGGTCACTCAGAGGAGAAGATGGTGAAATGCAAACAGGGGACACAGAAAGGGCTGAACTCCTCAATGCCTTCTTTGCCTCAGTCTTCTCCGATAAAGAAAACAATGCCCGACCTGAAGAATTTGGAGCAAATGATTCAGCAGAGGAAACACAGCCCAGAATAACTAAGGAGATAGTACAAGAATACTTGGCTAGTCTAGATGTATTCAAGTCTCCAGGGCCAGATGAACTGCATCCAAGAGTATTAAAAGAACTGGCAGA
The DNA here is from genome assembly GCF_964188315.1 of Podarcis muralis. NCBI lineage: Eukaryota > Metazoa > Chordata > Lepidosauria > Squamata > Lacertidae > Podarcis > Podarcis muralis. The sequence goes on along the minus strand of NC_135664.1, from coordinate 4,648,090 downwards.
TGTGATTTCAGAACCACTGGCAGTCATCTTTGAGAATTCCTGGAGAACAGGCGAAGTCCCGGCAGACTGGAGGAGGGCAAATGTTGTCCCTATTTTCAAAAAGGGGAAAAGAGAGGACCCAAATAATTACCGCCCAGTCAGTCTGACATCAATACCAGGGAAGATTCTGGAGCAGATCATTAAGCAAACAGTCTGTGAGCACCTAGAAAGGAATGCTGTGATCACCAATAGTCAGCATGGATTTCTGAAAAATAAGTCATGTCAGACTAACCTGATCTCGTTTTTTGACAGAATTACAAGCCTGGTAGATGAAGGGAACGCAGTGGATGTAGTCTACCTTGATTTCAGCAAGGCATTTGACAAGGTGCCCCATGATATTCTTGTAAAGAAGCTGGTAAAATGCGGTCTTGACTATGCTACCACTCAGTGGATTTATAACTGGCTGACTGACCGAACCCAAAGGGTGCTCATCAATGGTTCCTCTTCATCCTGGAGAAGAGTGACTAGTGGGGTGCCACAGGGTTCTGTCTTGGGCCCGGTCTTATTCAACATCTTTATCAACGACTTGGATGATGGACTCAAGGGCATCCTGATCAAATTTGCAGATGACACCAAACTGGGAGGGGTGGCTAACACCCCAGAGGACAGGATCACACTTCAAAACGACCTTGACAGATTAGAGAACTGGGCCAAAACAAACAAGATGAATTTTAACAGGGAGAAATGTAAAGTATTGCACTTGGGCAAAAAAAATGAGAGGCACAAATACAAGATGGGTGACACCTGGCTTGAGAGCAGTACATGTGAAAAGGATCTAGGAGTCTTGGTTGACCACAAACTTGACATGAGCCAACAGTGTGACGCGGCAGCTAAAAAAGCCAATGCAATTCTGGGCCTCATCAATAGGAGTATAGCATCTAGATCAAGGGAAGTAATAGTGCCACTGTATTCTGCTCTGGTCAGACCTCACCTGGAGTACTGTGTCCAGTTCTGGGCACCACAGTTCAAGAAGGACACTGACAAACTGGAACGTGTCCAGAGGAGGGCAACCAAAATGGTCAAAGGCCTGGAAATGATGCCTTATGAGGAACGGCTAAGGGAGCTGGGCATGTTTAGCCTGGAGAAGAGGAGGTTAAGGGGTGATATGATAGCCATGTTCAAATATATAAAAGGATGTCACATAGAGGAGGGAGAAAGGTTGTTTTCTGCTGCTCCAGAGAAGCGGACACGGAGCAATGGATCCAAACTACAAGAAAGAAGATTCCACCTAAACATTAGGAAGAACTTCCTGACAGTAAGAGCTGTTCGACAGTGGAATTTGCTGCCAAGGAGTGTGGTGGAGTCTCCTTCTTTGGAGGTCTTTAAGCAGAGGCTTGACAACCATATGTCAGGAGTGCTCTGATGGTGTTTCCTGCTTGGCAGGGGGTTGGACTCGATGACCCTTGTGGTCTCTTCCAACTCTATGATTCTATGATTCTATGAATTAATACAGGTTGTCACCAATTAGAAAGGTCTCCTGCACGCACTCTGCTGAAATTCATGGTCTGATGGGGTTTTTTTCTGATTTTTGGTACACTTTTTCTCTCTCTACTGCTTTCCTTTATTGTATGACATTTTTACTGATGTCTTGTTTCATTTTTATGGTAAACCAATTTAAGAGGTTGCTTCTGCCTCAAAAGTAGTATATAAATAATTGCAGTAATACTAAGAACAACCATAATAGCCCCTCTGCTAGGTGAATGTAACAGCAGAGCCTTTACTCATACTCAGAGGTCCCATCTGCCTAACTTAATGAATGGTGTTTTTCTACATACATCAAGTGACTGCAGGCCTTCATAGTCTCCCTACATTTTGGCAAGAACAACAAAAGGAGTATTAGACAAGGAAACGTTCTTCCACCAGCACAAATGTATTGTCCTTGCCATCATATGGAAATAACAGATCTGCAGAGATTATAATGTTGAGCATAATAGAATTGATGGTTTCTCAGCTATGGCCATGTGAATGTAGCAAGAGTCCTAAGCGCGGTCTTAAATGTGCAACTGTGGGAGTCAAACAGCTTTGTCAGGCCAGGTTTTCCTTACAGAGCGTCTTAGTTCATGTAGCTGGGTTTTAAAACTGTTCTGGGCCCCATTAAATTGTATTCCAGACACCACAGAGCATCTTACCCAAATTTATTCTGTGGCCTCTGCTCCGCTTGCTACCAACAGCTGCTTCTGGTTTGAGATTTTTAGATGGAGAAGTGGGGGTGGGGGAGAAAAAAATAGTTGTAATAGTACAAAGACAATTTGCTCTCAGGGTTTATCCCAACATATTAAAGGCTAGATTAAGAGATGCTGGTTCATCTGCTTCAAAAGAGAGAAGATTACATGTAACCATAAAATGTCCTATTTAACGTTAAAAGGCCTAGTTTTATGAGGCCATTGGGGTGCATCTGCTGAAGCAAAGCTTGCAGCCTTGGCTTCCAGAACTTGATTTTATTAGAAATGCATGGCCAGTCTTAATGGGGGAGAGGACACAGCGCACAAGCGTAATCAGAAGATAATTTGAAGCCACTGAATTAAATTAACAAAGAATAGTCTAACTCCACAAACAGAACATCCTCTGGGGCATATCACAAGCTGGTGCAGGTTGTGGCCTTAAACCTTGGTGATAAGATTGGGAGCAAATTGTCTAATCCAATTGGACTGAAACCCTGGTTAGCCTTGGCTGTGATCAACATTACTACCCCTAAAACACAGCCTGGTGCAAATGTTGTCATCTTTGAAGTGCAGGCTTAAGAATTTTTATTCTCTGAGGCATTTTAAATAAAATACCTCATTTTCACAGATCTGATGGAAAAAGGAAGCTATATTGAAAATTTTATTATCTATATTTGTTCTAAATCTGTTGAGTTTATTTCCATTTTCATCAATTTTATTAGGTCTAAAACAAGCAGACATATGAAATTTATCAATATATAGATAAAATCAACAGTTTTATTGTTTGTAGTGGTATTTCATTTTGAAAATTTTATATTGTTTTATGTAAAACACTTAAGAGTTTTCTCTCTCCGTTAAGTACAGTAGTATATAAATCTTGTTAAATAAATAAATTAAATTAAACTGTAACAACCTATTAGACTCACATTTCTGCTTGCCTACCCAAGATTGCTGTGTGGTCCATAGTTCAGTAGGCTACAGCAGGAATGGGGAGACTTTTTCAGCAAGAGGGCCACATTCCCTATTGGGTAACCTTCAGGGGGGGTGTCACATGGCAGTAGTGGGCGGTCAGTAGCAAGTGGTTGGTCCTCTGTGTGGAGAAAACAGATAAATGTTATTAGGTAAAAGAGAGAAGGCGGAACTGCTCAACACATGCTTTGCCTCTGTATTCACCCAAAAGGAAAAAAATGCCCAACCTGGTGATAAGAAAATAAATTATGTAAGGAGTGATAGGCAGCCCAAGATTGGAAAAGAGGTAGTAAGGGAACACCTAGCTCTTTTAAATGACTTCAGATCTCCAGGGCCTGATGAGCTGAACCCAGTGGTGGAGCAACATGCTCTTGCACCCGGTCAGTGAACAGGTGGAGGCGTGGCTGGTGCGCGTCGCAGGGGAGCGTGACGCATGTTGCGGGGGGCACATGTCGCGCTTCCCGGAGGTGCGCAGTGAGCATCCCAGGGGTGTGGGGCGAGTGGCGCACATCCCGGGGGCAGCCGCAATGGTACCCCCCCCCCTGGAAAAGCACCCGGGCCAGGCTGCTCCCCCCACCCTGCCTTCGTCTGCCAACGCCTGAACCCAAGGATACTAAAGGAGCTTGCAGATGTAAACGGAGAGCCTTTGTCTGTGATCTTTGAGAATTCTTGGAGAACAGATGAGCTCCCTGCAGACTGAAGACAAGCAAATGTTGTCACAGGAGGAGAGAGAAGACTCAGGTAGCTATGACTGGTGAGCTTGACATTGTTACTGGGAAAGGTCCTAGAACAGATAATTCAACAGTCAGTCTGTGAGCACTTAGAAAAGGAGGGCAACCAAGATGATCAAGGGTCTGGAAACCAAGCCTTATGAAGACAGGGACGCGGACTTATAAAAAATATTGGGGGGGCCCGGGAAACCTCATGAATAATAAATAAGCTCATGAATATGCAAATAAAGTGGCGCCGCCTCCTCGTGAGCGAATAGGGGAGAGCGTGCTGCGCCTATTAATCAGCTCCAAAGGAAATTGGGTGGAGCTTTTGCTCGGGAGGGAGGGCAGGAGGCATGCAGCCCGCCCCTCCCTGTGCATTTTGGGCTGGGGGAGGGGCAGCGATGGCGCTCTGCTGGAGGGGCGCCGGAGATTATTGGGGGGCAGAGCCCCCCAAACGAATTTTTGAGGGGGCTCGGGCCCCCTCAAGCCCCATGGAGTCGGCGCCTATGTATGAGGAACGGTTGAAGGAACTGGGCATGTTTAGCCTGGAGAAGAGGAGATGGAGAGAAGTCACATGGAAGATGGAGCAAGCTTGTTTACTCCTGCTCTGGAGGGTATGACTCGAACCAATGGCTTCAAGTTACAAGAAAGGAGATTCCAGCTAAACATCAGGAAGAACTTCCTGACAATAGGAGCTGTTTGAGAGTTGAATGGTCTCCCTCAGGAGGTTGTTGACTTTCCTTCCTTGGAGGTTTA